>NW_019716264.1:365427-464466 GCF_900074925.1 Ramularia collo-cygni
GCTAAGAGTGCGACTAGGTTAGGTAACTAGGGCGCTAAGCCGAGCGCTCCCTCCTCGACCGCTTAGACTAATTAGACGCCCCACCTAAGCGCTTAAGGCGCTCGCGCTTAGACTGCTTAGATAGCTCACCTTTATAGTTAGTATATATAGAAGCGATGTAATCCCCTATAGAGAACATCGCGTACAACTTACTATTTTATCTTACTAATTGGAATATTAATACTCCTACTTCACTTCACTTTATAGACTTCCTATAAGCTCTAACCCGATCCCGCCTAGCTTAGCCTCATAGCTTAGCTTAGTAAGATTATCGAGATATTTATATCTTAACAAATCTAGCCGAAGTATAGCGTATCGTTCTAGAGGGGTAATTGTGATTAATTATCGATAGCTACTATCGTACGCCCTACTACTATTCTAGATTTATTATAGCCGAAGTAATGCCGTATAACCTTTTAAGGTAGCGTATAGTATACGAAACTAGGGTCGAAGACGATGCATCTCTAGAATAACGTTAGGAGAAAACGMAACGAGCTAATTATTATTAAAAGAAAAAGCCTGTCTTTAAGTACTAAATTTGACGCCTTGCCTACATTTAATGCTTTATGTTACTAATCTCGAAGACTCTTTAGTAACCTTTCGAGCAAGACGTAGAGATAAGTTTATACGCCTAATAATATAGACCCGGCTAGGTCTAGTACTATAAAGAGCTACTTCGATCGGCTCCGCCACTAGCTCTTAATGTACCTATAAGATACTCGTATTACTCGGGAGATTTATATAATCAACCGACTATATACGCGACATATCCTCCGGCCGATCTAGTAAGTCCTATCTAGAGTTCTACGACGTCGTTCGGCACTCTTACGACATCGTTTAACACTCCCGCGCCTTTCGATAACTCTACCTTAGGTGTTCGTTAGACAACTTCGCCCGTAAGCGGTACCGGTCGCCGGCGATACCGGACTAGGCGAATACGTACTATAAGCATTAATATTATCCCTCGAATAGACGAGAGGTTGCTTTTCTTATACCCCGTAGGCTTATAAAGAGTGTCGGAAACGTAAGTAGCGTTATAATAGCGGCGAGGATTATAGACCCTATATAGAATAGGGTATATACTATTATTACCGAGATGTACTACCCGCTAAGTATGTAGGTCGTCGTTACCGTTATTATAATAGTTAAACTAATTTCTTCTCCTAGGAAGGACGCTATAATCTAAAAGATGCTATAACTAGTCGAATAGTATAGCGAATGCCTCGAACGCATTACTAAAGATATTAACGGCATTAATCGAGCGTTAAGGAATGTCGAAAAGAGACTACTAAAACAGAAATAATAGTTAGGGTGTACGCGGTAAGTATTAGCGACTACGCTTAGAGCGAACTAAGATTAGCGGCGATAATAGTAAGGTCGCCGAAGCTTCACGAAACCTTAAAATGGCCTTAGCGTAATCGGAAGAAGTTAACGAGCTCGTTGAATTAGTTCGCCGTATAGATTTAACGAGGCCGACTTATAACCGTAGCGCGAKACCGGATAAAGGCTCCGCGACTTAGTTTAATAGCTATTAGGGAGGCTACGAGCATAAGTACGATCTCGGCTTCCGCTACGATAATAGTAATAGCTCTATAGATCTTACTACGTATAATAAGAAATGCGGCTACTACGGTCGGTGCCCCTATTAGCTTATATTTACTTAACGGTACTAGATGTATTTATCTATACGTTTCGTAGATTCTAGGATAAGATTAGTTGTAAACTTTAGAATACGTCTAACCTAGTTATAAACTACATAATATACTTGCTTGTACTAGGACTTAAGACGTTTATTAGCAATTACCTAAATAGAGCACCGATTAGCTAGTAGAATAAGAAGGCATGCTATCGTACGCGGAACACCCTTAAAGAAACCTCTTAAACCTACTTCACACTTAGCCGTAAGTATTTAACAAGCTATAAGAAAGGTGTAATATTTATAATAAGCTCGATACTATAGCGATATCTATCTAGATCGAAGTGATCTTTTTCGCCGTTCGTAGCCTTTATAGTACGATGTTCGGAATACTCCTATAATCTTTTATCGACTCGCGTAAAGGCGAGAATTTCTAGTAAGCCGGAGCGTAATAGGCTAGTGCGAAGTATAGTATGTGCGGCTATTATAACTTCTCTTTAGACATTAACGTATAGGATGCGATAGTACATTCCGAGATCTTTCTCCGGTTTAAATACGTGCCGGATTATAGGGCTGTCGAGCAGATCTAGACCGATAAGAAGAGCATAAATTTCGCGTATTACGCCGAAAGTAGATATGTATACCTTTGGTTAAATGCCGGATATTATAAAGAGTCGAAGCGATTAAAGCGCTCCGGCCGAAATGCTCTCGTAAGCAGAAATGCGGAGCGGGCTAGTTCCCTACGTCTTCTTTAATCCTAGGTCGAATTAATCGTAATCGTTATAATACGTTAGCGGCTATATAATAGTTAATATATCGATCTAAACTACGGCAGGTATTATTAGAAACGAACTCTATAAACACAATCCTTATAATAGTCCTAGGTCTATAGATCTCCTATAGACTTAACCCTAACATCGTAAGTGCCTTTACTTACTCTTACCTAAATGTAGTATTTACCGTAGCTACTACCTTATACGAGTATTAGTTCTCTCGGTACGAGTATGTTCTAGACGATAAACCGTAGTATCGCCGAGTCGATCTAGTGGATATAGCCTATACTAGCTTCGATAACAGCGACTATTATACTCGGAGACTCGGCGAGCGGCCGTACGACGATGTTATATACGGTACTACCTTATAAGAAGATCCGCTTAGGAAGGATATAGAGAGACTCCGGGCTAGGTATAGACTACTAAAAACGATGGAGTATAACTTCGCGTCGTTCTCTACTAAATCCGGCTTAATATCGAACGCTATTATAGGCTCCGCGTTCGTAAGTACTACGAATTTCGAAGTGCTATAAACCTCTAGCCGTTAAGACCACATAGATTATCTATGTTAGTATCGTAATATAGCCCGTAACGATCTCCGATACAAGTGTTATAGCACTAAGCGCGTTTGCCGTTCTTCCTAATTCTAGCCCTTCGGAAGATTAGATGTAGGTAGAAACCAGACATAAGTAGATATAAGTTCGCCTAAGATTCGGGACTATGCCCGAAGTCGAATTTAGGTTCTCCACCTATAAGCATCTACGTGTAAGCGAGATACGTTGCGCTAATTACTTCTTAGCGAGAAATATCTCGCTGCTTAGGGGTCTAAGAATTAAGCGTGTTTTAAAAGTCAAAGTGTGACGGCAAATCTAATTCCTTAGCTTGTAGACCTATTAAGTACGTTTAATTCGTGCGATAGGAGGGATGGCAAAATTAAAACGAACCGCTTATGCTATTCCAAGGCTAGGTAGGGTTATCGCCTATAAGTTTAAGATAGGCAGCGAGTTTCTAGTCTTTATAGAAACTTCGCGTAGATTTAAGCTAGCATAGTACAACACTCTCTATGTTGTCCCCTTACTATAGCCGAGCCGGAAGGTTACTACATTATAGTAGAAGTGCTAGGCACTATGTCTACCTTAATAGAGGCGTGTAACGTAACTCGATTACCCGGGCTAATCGTGGATAATTATGTTTTAGCAAACATAAAACGCACCCCCCGCCTTCGCTCCTATTATTTCTCTCCGTAATAATCTAGATAAGCTTAGGCCCATTTAAAATGTTTTCTTAAATCCAGTCTCTCGAAAGACTGCTAATTTCGCTTAATAAAGATAACCCTAACTGCTTTCTTAACTAAATACTAGACATGTACACTTCTACATCTCCTACTTCTCGTACGCATTTTCGTACTAATAATCGAATCGCCCCACGCGACAGCACCGCCCTTATAAACACCCCTAGTCCGTCTAGCTACGCGTGTAGTCCGCGCCCGATATCCGTAGCCGCTACCCGTTAACGCCTATTTTATAATCTATAACATTTCCGTTTATAGGTACTACTTAGCTCGGAGGAAACCCCTGCCCTTAACCTATAGGAGTCCTACCGAAAGACGTAACCCTACCGAAATATTGCGTTTTCTATAGCGCGGAGAATGTTAATCTTAGTAGTAGTAAGGCTAGCGCTATTGCCGTTACCGTTACTCTACTCGCGGCGTTCCTAGCCGTAGTAGTTACGGAAGAAGTCTTCGTTTCGGGAAAGGACGACGGCTTATAGGCTCTAGTAGGCCTTTTCCTTTTCTATCTTCTTAATCTTCTTTCTCTACTCGTAGATAGCGTCTAGTCGGAATGATTTTCGACGACTATCTCGACGAGTAGCTATCTTAGAAGTTCGGCGGCGTAGCTACTATAGAGAGGCGGCATTCGTTGCTTAGCTAAAGGTTATCGTTAAGGCGGCTCGACTAACCCCTAGTATATACATCGGCTCCGAGTCGCTACTTCTATCTCTAGCCGATAATACTAGGGAGGGGAAGTTCCGTATATAACCTTATACGGCTACGTTCTTATTAAATGAATTTTAAGGTAGCTAGTACTCTACAAGTTATAGACCGGTGCTAGAGCGAACCTTATAATCGGCGTAGCTCTCCGTGTCCGCTAGGAGCTTTAAGTAGGTAGAGCATCTCCTTAACCTAAAGTTAATATTATTAATCGATAGAAGGGATAAATAGGAGGGAAGAGGCTAGGTACTACGGAATATTAGCTTTTATGCATTAGCAAATAGTAGATAGAAAACTTACGTATAAGTTAGTAGACGGGAGTAGCGGTTAAAGTTTCCTAGCATAACACCGTTAGTGTACTTCGATTAAGGGAGAAGGTATAGGAAGTATAGAACAGGGCTGCTACGCAAGAGAGCTTTAACGATCGAAATGCGTAATTATAAGGGAATGTGCGAAATCAAAGGACTAACGATATTTAGAATACGAGAAGGAGGTATTTGCTTAGTAGAGAATAAGCAGGGCGAACAAGAGGGAAAGACTAGCCTTTTGGAATTTAATAATGTACCTATATCGAAGTAGTTATTTACTATTTTATGCTAAGGAGCATTACTAGCAAATGCCGGCGAGATTAGTTATAGTAGATCGCTACGCATACGGCCCGGACGCTAAATGTTCGTAAGCTGCAGTTCTAGTCGAGATTAATAACTTTTTATTAATATATAAGGGAACAAGGGGAGGTGCTCGCCCGTAGTTCGGTTAAGGGGCAGGTCTAGGGCTAGCATTCGGGTCTATTAGAAGATTAGCCCCGGGATTCGACGGCTATTATAGGCCCTTTAAAGCACTTTATATTTTACTAAGAATAAAAGAGAGCGTATTCGAGCAGACGATCGAAGGTAGAACAAGTGCAAGTAGAGTAGAGGAAGGTGTTAATATAAGGTAAAATGTAAGTAGGGTAACGTAGTAGTTCCTAGTAACTCCGGGTCGGCATTTCTACGCTACTTCGGTACTATACGATCGGTAATAATGTGGGTAGCTGTATTACGTAGCTAGCCGTTAAGCGGCTAAGCATTTTACGTGTAACGTATTACGGAGATATCTCCGTGCTAGAGACTAAAATTGTAGAGATATTAATAGGGCTACTCGACGGACTAAGCTCCTATTAGATCGAGATGCTCCTTAAACTCGATTAGGGCCCAAATGGTTCCCGCGCGTAGTATAAGCGTTTCGGTTAGATTCTACTAGCTAATGCCTATAGCTATAGCAACGTAGCATCGTATAGCTCTCTCTTCGAATAAGTGCATTTTGTTTAGGTTATATGTTACGATAATTAAGCTACGAATGTTTAGGGGCAGTACTATTTCTATTACGATGCCTCTTTATTATTATTACTTATGCTTTTCTACTATGCTACTAGAGGAAGATATAAGGGCAAGGGAGCGACGGTCTAATATGTTGCTACTAATCGCTAACGATAACTTAGTAATAACTAGGATAAGCGATAAGTCGATTTACAGGTATATAGAACAGTTGCAAATAATTACACTATATACGCTACTCTACTACGTCCTACCGACCGTTAGTAGATTTTAGAATAAATAACGAGTTAAATAGACGATCTAGCATCCTAAGCTCGGAGAAACTATATAGCCTCGAATTACCTACTAATAATATTATAGATCTAGTAAGGCTACTTAGGGTCCTATATATATTAATATCTGGCTATGCCGCTGCCCGTCTATATAAGCCCTAAACTCCTATTTCTCTACATCCTATAACCGCAAATTTCCCTTCTATCCTATAGCGTCCTCGTTTAGCTCCCCTTACTATCTAATCTACTCTCTTCTATTCGATCTTCGTCTTCCTCCCGTTTATTACTTACATCTCTCGCCTTTACGTCCTCTTCTACTATTAAAATTAACGACTAAGTCCGAACAGAACTTTAACATAGTTTTCTATATCTATTATAGGCGATCCTTTACTCGTAACGAGCACCTTAAGCGTTATATCCTTATACGTTAGATTAATATAGAAACAGCCTAGCCGATAACTACGACTAATTATTACGGCATAGATACTAACGTTAAGCTATTTAAGTGCTTCACGTGTTATAGGTCCTTCGTAAGACGGTTCGACTAGATTTAAGAAAAGTCTTAAACCACTTGCTAACGTATCTTCTTAGCGATCTTCGACAAAAACACTACGCTATTTATAGTAGAGACCTAGGATAACAAGAGATTCCCGTAGTAAGTAGTACGCTCCCGAAGCTAGCCGTTCGAAGACTTATCGCGTGTAGTAATTGTATAAAGGCAAAGACTAAATGCGATAAAAAGCTTACTTACWCCTATTGTGCTAGGAAGGACCTTCGATGTACTCGTCGGCTAGCGAAAAGGGATTCGAGCAACGCTAACCTAGTTAGAGCCCTATTAGGAGGAGAAATTAAAATAGCGCGGGATGTGCGATCGGTTAACGTTAACTATAGGCCTTAATAATCTTAAACACACTATCTAATGTCCAGCCCGTCTACTTAGAGACCTAGGTCGCCCGAAAATATAGCGTCGATACGAGGAGGGGTATCTACCGCACTTCCTATCCCTAACGGCTCTCTACGGCGAAAGTTTAACGACTAGTCTAGCAATAGACCGAGTCCGCGTGACTTTTCTCTCGGCATGTTAAATATAGATAACACTCCTATATCTAGACACCCCGATTTTACAGATATAAGTAGAGAGTACTACTATAGTAAAACGAGCCTGCTTTCCCTACTCGACTAGAGTTAAATGTAGGTGCCTTTCGAATACGATATTATAGTTCAAACGATGTCGATGCTCGACCTAGGACTGAACTTCGATTAGAACGTAGTCCCGGTAAATTTCCGTGCTAATAGAGTTCTCGCTATAATGCCCGGATTCGCTAATAGTAGTATAGATTGTTTAACTACACTAATCGAAAATCCTAATACGCCTTATTCTTCTATCGACCTCGATTTACGTAACTCGAATAATGGTTCCAATTCTTAGCGACATTAATCTATAGTCTCGTCTATGCCTCTAGTACACCTCGCACCCGATGCGAACTATAAGGTGCCGGCGACTATTACGGCGTAAGACGCATAGTCGGYTTTTCGATGTATACTACTTCCGCCGTTTAGCTCGATTATAAAAACGGCTAAGCTGAATTTAGAACAATTACAAGAGACTTTAAGGGATTATAAAGGTTGGAATAGCTAGAGCCCTCGATAGCACGAGAACGATATAACAACTAGTAGTAAACATTTCACCGTTATACAAGTGTATAAGAGCACTCGAGATAAGCTTTTAGCAATTACTTAAAGCTTTCTTCGTAAAGCTCTTAAGATTAATTAAGAGGATTAAAGAACATATAGTTAGCTACAAACACTATATCTAAGCGAAACGTCGAATCTCGTACTCTTACCGCCGGCACGTGTTTTAGAGTATTTTATTCGATTATACTCTAACAGCTTTAGGCGCTACTTTCTATTAACGTCTCGAGGTACTCTAGATTCTAACGAGCTAATACACTATAACAACGATCGAGCCGCTAGTCTACTAATACTCCTTATAATTACGTAAGGAGCGATAAATAGTTCCTCCGTAGAAGCGCGTATACTCGCCGTTAGTCTAACCGAAGCCTATCGAATCTACCTCTTCGACCTTATCGACCGTAATATTATCTTGTCTAACGATCCTATCGTGCTCTACTCGACCCTACTATTTACGGTTTAAGCCGCCTAGAGTAGCGATAAATAGCAAATAGATACCGCTATAGACTCGCGCGGTATGTACTTTTCTATACTCCGCTATTCCGGAGTCCTCGATCGACTATTGTATACTATCTTCACTTAACTATAACTAACTACTAAACAGATCTGGATAGAATAGTGTCGGAATGAGTTCCGTAGCCGTATCGTCTACTCCTAGATTATAGTCGACTAAGACCTCGGCCTTTTCTACGATACCGTACCTCTCTTCTCCCTCGCTAAGTTTAGTACTCCTATACTAGATGCCGACGATCTCTAGCACGCTAATTCCGCTACTAAGTGGTCCTCCGCCTCGAAGCGTGCCTATAAATCCTCCTACGGCTTCTCCTCCTTCGGCTCCGGTACTCGCCCTCCTACCCTTCGCGACCTCTTCCGGCACTTCCTTAAGGACAATCTTATCCTAATAGGCATTAAGATAACGCTTCTATAACTCCGTCTCCTCCTTTACCTACTCTAGTCTATAGTCTACTAATACTTCTAACTACTCTCCTACTTCTCTACTACTTTATCTCGTATAATCTCCCCTACCTATCCCGTCCGAGTCCCTTTAAACTTTCCTACCTATAAAATAGTCTCCTAGTCCTTAACTCGCGCCCGACTTACCGAGGCCTAAGCCCTTCTCTAACGTTAGTTTATCCTCGCCGAACGCTACCTCGAAGCTAGACCGGTCTACGCTCTTATATAAACTAGCTTTATCCTCTTCTACCTTATCTCCCTTAACGCGGTAACTAACTTCCCGGAAATTGAACGTCTAGTAAGAAGTAAGGACGCCGATAGCACGTACTACTAGCTTTTYTAGCTACATAAACGATGCATTTCGGATGTCGAAGAAGCTGTGTTTTACTACGGTTAGATCTTTAGACTAGTAAGGTCGGTACCGAGAGGTGTTCGTCCTCCCTAGTAGGCAGCAGCTATCTATCGCGTCGCATTAGTCCTCTAGAATGATTCCCTAACGCACGAAGAATTATCTATAACATTAGCGTCTATATTACCGCTCTATACTAGCAATGCGAACGACCCTTATCTAACACCTATCCCTAGCCCCCTTTTCGCTATTAATATATTGCTCCCGGACTATATACTAATCGTACGTTACCTAACGAAAAGGGAGGGCGTACCCTATATAACGAAATCCGACGGCTTATAGATGCGGTTAAACAGAGCATATCTAGTATTAACACATTATATAGAGGTTATTAAGGAGGGGCGTTCGACCAGGTTCGCGGATACTATTAAGAGCAAACTAGAGAGATTATCGAGGAGATAATACTCTTCGCGGCTAAGCCTTGTCTAATTCTTTCTTATATAAGTATAATTCGAGGCATAATTAGCGATAGGGTGCATAGAAGGAACGGAGAAATAGAGGGAAGATAGGATAGGTGTTTGTGTTTAGGCATCCTCTCTTATGTCCGGTGCTTGCGTTAGATATGTAAAGTATATATATCCAAATTAATAGATCGCCCTATGCTACTACTACGAAGGATGTCTAGTTAGATTTGCCGATAAAGACTAGAAACTATAGCACGACAGACCTAGTTACTACTAACACGACGCGAATAAACGATAGGATAAGAGCAATATTATAGATAATAGTGATTATTTCACTATTATGTAGATGAATAAGAGCACTCGAGATAAGCTTCAAGCAATCGCTTTAAGATATTTCTGTTAAGGCCTAGGGGTTAATTTATCTATAGGGACGTGGGCCACGTATACTAAATTCGGGTAGTGTCGATTTTTTGCTCCTACATTAGGCTCCTGTTTTAGAGTATGTTATATTTTATACGATTACATTTACTAGCTATTATATCCACTTCTTAGCCGTTTAACCTACGACTAACTTACCTACGCTTACATTGTGCTATTTTCGTTATTTATAACGTGCAACATAATAATTTTACCTAAAAGTCGAAGCCTAACGCGAAGGCTCTAAATATTGTTAATAAATTCTCCACATTTTAAGCCTACGACAAAAGATAGCATCCGACTAGAGCCCTAGCCTAGTAACGATCTCCTCGACTACTTAGACTAGAAGTTCARCGTCGAACTAATTACCCTAGTTATCTAACTCGTTATCGTTAGCGGTAGCCTAGAGTCTAGCTATAGCTTACTTGAATATACYATCCGTAAGCACATTACTGTTATACTACCCCGTGCCTAGATATCGGCTCCTACATTTACTAGTATTTATACTACCTTCTCGTATCCTCGAGATAACGCCGTCTATAACGTATCGCCGTAGATGTCGACTCCCGTATCTATTAGTATCCGTGCTACCTTCTCGTGTCCTATAGATAATGCCGCCTCTAGCGTAGTGCGATAGACGTACGCGCCCGCATCTATTAGTATCTATACTACCTTATCGTAGCCTCTAGACGATGCTACTTATAGCGCACTACTAAAGTCTCCTCCCTACGCGTTTATATTAGCTCCCGCGTCTATTAGTATCTACGCTAACTTCTCGTGGCCTCTAAATAATGCTACCTATAACGCGTTGCTATAGTACTTTTCCGGGGCATAAAAATTTACCCTAGCGTTAATTAGGATATGTACTACCTTCTCGTGGCCTCTAAACGAAGCCGCCTATATTATAGTGCTAAAGTCGCCTTCTTAAGCTAGCACATCGGCTCCTACGTCTACTAGCAATTCTATAACCTTCTCGTAACCGTTTTCGGATGCCGCCTATAGCTTATTGCCCTTAATTCCTCCCTAAGCCCGAGCGTTAGCCCCCGCATTTAGTAATATCTACACTACTTTCTAGTTCCCTCTAGATAATGCTACCTATAACGTACTCCTATACTGCCCTTCTTAGGCCTAAATATCGTTCCCTATATCGATTAATAGCTGCACTACATTTTCGAGACCTACTAGGCTCGTATAATATAGCGCACTACCTACGTCCTTAAGGCGCTTATTAGAAGGTTCTCTCCTTACTCGATTAGGATTATGCACAAAATGCTAATTACGCTTCCTGTCTATAGAAGCGAGAATACGCGGCATAGCATCGATCTTAAAACGTAGTTGTCCGTCTAGGACAAAAGGATCTTCTTCGCTATTAATAGCCTTCGCGATACGCTATTAGGAATACTCCTGTAATATTTCTTCGATTCGTAAGAAGGTAAGAATTTCTAGCAAGCTAGAGCGAAATCGGCTGCTATAGGATATAGTATATATAGCTACTATAGCTTCTCGTCGGACACTTAAGTAGGAGATGCGATTTTCCATTCTAAGATCTATCCTCGTCTTAGATAGGTGTAGGAAAATAGGGTAATCGAGCAGATTTAGGTCGTCGAGATAGAGGGAGTTAATTTTGTAGGTGAATCCGAAGGCGGATATATACGCCTTTATTCGAATACTAGATAGTATAAGGGGCCGAAGAAATTAAAACGCTCCGACAGAAACGCTATCGCTAATAGAGATATTAAGCGGGCTAGGTGCCTACGTCCTCTCTAATCCCGAGGCAAWTTAATCGTGATCGTTATAAGACATTACCGCCTATAAAGTGGTTAGTATATTAATCTCTACTACGGTAGGTGCTATTAAACACAAACTTTGCTAAGATAATCCTTATACCGACCCTAGGTCTATAGAGCTCCTCTAGACTTAACCCGTCTATCGTAAGTGCCTATGCTTGCCCCTATCTAAACGTCGTAGTTACCGTAACTACTACCTCTAAGAGTCTTCCCGCGAGCACTAGGCTTTTCGATATAAGTGTATTTTAGACGATCTACTATAGTGCTTATAAAGTTTCGCTCGTACTAGCTTTATAGAGCTCGAAAGCTAGGGTCGGGGTCGTTATAGGGTCGATATCGCGGTTATAGCCTATACTAGCTTCGATAATAGCGACTTTTTTAGTTAGGGGGCTCGGCGAGACGGAGAGCGGCGGTCTTACCTATAGTAACACCTTATTAGAGGATTAGCCTAGGAAGGACCTAGAGAGAATTCGGGGTAGATGTATACTACGGATAAAGATGTACTACGACTCCGCTTTTTACTCTAACGGAATCGGCTTAACGCTAAATATTTTTATATGCACCGGATACGTAAGTATAACGAATTACGAAGTTCTACTTACGATCTAGCCGTTCGAATCTCGTAAGCGATATAGTAAGGTAGGAATATAGCTCCTAATGGTTTTAATATATGTCTTACGGTACTAAGCGCATTCGAAATTCTTCCGGATTATAACCCTTTCGACGATTATATATAAATAAAGACGGGAGTAGAGCAACTTTAGGTTCGCCTAAGATTCGGGATTACGTTCGAAGTAGGGTTTAGGTTCTCTACGTACAACTACCTACGTAGAAGCGAGCTATATTACGCTTAGCTACCTCTTAGTTAGTAATATTCTACTACTTAGAATTCTGATCAAACGCTTTATAAGAGTAGGACTAMTATAGCGAACTTATGCTTCCGTATACGTCCGCGTTTCTCTAAGTAAGGCTACTTTAGCGAGTCCTTTATATACGTATATAGGCATCTTTAAGCGTTCGTTAGAAATTTCGATTTAATTATACGAGGCGATATTCTTGAAATGCCGACCCTATAGAGATAAGGGCCTACTTATCTAGGAATCGTCGCGACGTATTTAACGTTATTTAGTTAGCGTTAACTAGTAGTTAGACCTAYGCATCTTCTTAAAACAAGCTCTACAATTACTAAGATAGACTTCTATAAGCGATTCTAGCTTATGTCGTCTAGACTACCTATAAGCGTTTCTAATATCCGCCGAATAGAGCTAACGAACTACGTCTATAAAACTACTATTCTACGGCTTTATAATTAGACAGCGATATAGATGCCGGAAACTAACCGAGCTAGTACTTAGTTTCGGCGCTTCGGAGATAGAGCCGTAGAATAACGTATTGCTATCGCTATAGTCATTAGCTAATAAGAAATCTTAGGAATATATACGCTACGCGTATAATTCACTTAGACCCTAATTAACTACTAAGATATCTTGAATTTAATAGGAGTCTACTCCGGTAGGTCTATTAACATTTCGGCATTCTAAGTCTTATAAGCGTAGGGACGCTTATAGGGACTATAGCGCACCTTTTCCATTTATAGCTTTCGTCTTATCGTTACATCGTAAAGATATCTAGTAGGAGTTTCTAGTCCCTTAGAAGTACTACTCGCGATTAGGTCGAGTAAGAAGTAGAGCGAGCAAGCCTTAAAAGCACGATATAAGTCTATTACACGGGACGACGAAGCTCGATCCTAGTACTAAACTAGCTAGAAAGAGAATACCTCGAGCGGGGAGTAGTTTTAAAGAACATTTCCCTAGACCGAGTACGGTTAACACATTTTAGTACGACTACTATCGTAGACGAAAGTCAAAATGTAACGGCAAACGCGATTGCTTAGCTTATAGACCTATTAGGTATGTATAGCTCGTACGATAGGAGGGATAGTTACTAGCCGTATTAACGCACTATATCTAGCCTCTCGTGCTTATACGAATATTCTACGATTAAGCAATCCTATAGACTAAGCTATGTTATATAGCTTAAGAGGTTTGTCGTTATGTCGCTACGTCGAGTATAGCGTAGTATAACGTACGGCAGGACAATTAAGAAACTTTAAAGCTAGGGGAACGGGAACTCTACGGTCTAGTTACCGGGTAGTAATATATGTAGTTTAGTAACTTCATCTTCTTCCCGCTCGCCGCGTTCGACCCGAGTCGAGGGAGTATTATCTAATTATTTCGTGTCCTTACTATCGAACTCGTAAGATTCTCCCCCCTTTATAGGCTAAACTCTAGGGTCCGTAATTACATATGTCGAAATATTAGCTTACGAACCGCACGCTAAATTATTTAGACTTAACGTCCTACGGTAGCTATGTAATTTCTGCTTCGACCTTCCGTAACTTCGGGAATCTTATCGCTAGGATTCTACGATAAATATAGTTAAAGCTCTAGATACTCCGTTTCCGCCTAATAGCTACGCGAGTAGCGGCTCGACTATATTAGCTCTTCCTACTAATCCCGTTCTATACAACTATATAGAGCTGGCTTTCTCCTAAGTTCTCTCTCTTTAGTACTTTATCGATAAGACTTATATCGAACGGATACCTACCCGCCTATAGAAATTAGTATATAGCTAGGATAAAAGCGATAAAGACGATCTTGCCCTACTCTACGCTATATTAGCTCTCGGACAATAGTTTGAAATTCCTAGAAATTAGCCTAATACATAGCGAATACAAGGGTAAGTCCGGCGGGCTAGTAAAGAAAAGATTTAATATAGAGAGTTAACGGCGGTCTAGACTCGCATATTTTGCTACGGCTTATCGTATAGTACTACTCGTTAGCTACGAGAGGAGCATTCCTACAATTTAGACGGTACTCTATATAGCGCTCTACCTAGCTAGTACATCGTCTCGGGCGAAGTATTACGCCTATATGTCGTCGGCGGCAAGTATAGCGCTTCGTATAGGCTTATACGAACAAATCGTAGGCTTCCCGAAAAAAGAGCAAGAGCTAAGGCGCCGAGTCAAGTTCGCTATCTAGAGAATAGACGTATACGCCTCGAGTACATTAGGCCTCCCTTATAACTTGTTAATTTAGGGAGCTTCTACTAGCGGCTCTAACATAATCTAACCTAGTATAGACGAGACTACTCTAGCGCTTACGGCGCATTATTAGCTTGCCGGTGCCCTAAGCAATTATATAGACCGTATTTATTGTAACTAGGAGTACGAGGTAGCGTCTAGCCTATAGTCGCGTATCGTTTCTATTATCGCATTATAAGAATCAAGCGTAATAGACATATAAGGCTATAATTGCTCCTTAATCGAAGAGTAGCTAGACGCCGTAGCTACGATAGTTAAAGATATAAGTTTAGGTTCCTTTCTATAACTTGCAATATATACTAGGATATAGCTTCTACTCTACTATACCTATTGCTATACTTAATTATTGCTATATATACTACTTATACACCGTCTTGTGTAATTAACAACTAAAAGATCTTCTAACGCGTATCTATATATATCTAAATGTATAGGAGCCGCGCTTCTTACTATTTATATTATCGAAGAGTTATAGCGGCGCTACTAGTCGTCTAAAGACTATTTCCAGATAGTAGATGTACTTATGAACGCGCTTCTAGTCCTACTAACCGTGGAACTCGGGAGCTCGGATAGTAGGCTATTACGAGAGGCAATACTAGTACATCGCCGTATAAAGGATGTTCTCCTAAATCTTTACCCGCTTAGCGTTAAGGCGGCTAATTATTAGGCAGCGCTTAAGGTAAGTGTTCAAAATTCGTTAATAGAGAAGAGAGATAAACCATTTCTAACGGTATATAGCCTCTATACTAGACTAGAAAAAGAAAATCTTCTAGAGGCTAAACAGTGCCGGAGAACGTCGCTAATATTCGATATAGCTATAAGACTAGCTACGACAAGTATTTTGTTACTAGTAAGAGCATTAATCCCCTTTATCTTTACACTAACGAGCCTATACATACACTAGTAGCTAAGTATAAGAACAGCTAGATAGTAAGAACTCCGTAGAGAGGATACCGCCGAAACCGCGATAGTAGAGCGGCCTAGAACGGAGGACGCTCCCTAATAATCTAATAATCTCGTACCGTAGGTATTAGGCACGATAACCTATTAATATAAGAAACGATATACGGATTCTCCGCGTACTATCTTCTAACGTTGTCCTCTCTTCCCGCGTTATAAGGAGTGGTATAGGGTGATCCTATTTAGAACAACCCTTAGAGTTCCCTATAAGGTGCGTAGGGATCTCGTTATTGCCTACCGAGAATATATGCCTATAAAGGTATAGAGACCGGGATATTATAGACTCTAGAGACGAAGAAAGCCCGTATCGGACCTAAACTATCGTTCATCTATAACCTCTACCTTAAATTACAAGTAAGAGGTAAAGTCCTCTAACTATGTTTCTAGCGACGGATTATAGTGTTAACTTATAAATTCATTATATAACTAGTGCTATAGATGGACCTATAGTATAGAGTTAAGGCGTAGCGAGTACTAATTAACTACGGTTGTTCCGGTAACTATAGGCAAATTTAGTGTTTCTAGGTACTAGTACCGCTACGGCAAGCGCTACTATTTCGCTATCGGCGAATACTATATTCTAATAGGAGTTAAAACGTTTCCGGAGTACGATCGGATCCGCTAGTTTAGATCCTACTAGCACGAACGGAAATTAAGATCCGTTATAGTACTTAACTACGATCTTAGCTAACTTAGCTCTATCTTCGCGCGTGTAAAGCACTTTACTATAGTTATATCCACTCCACTATATAACCTCTAGTCCGGCTCCGTACCATTCCTTAACCTTTAAGGTTTCGTTAATTTACGCCTATAATTTAGCTAGCTAGTTCGTAGACATAGGCTTAAAAGTACTAGAGTCTAGTACTTTACCCCTATTTAAGAAATCTTTAATAGCGTAGGTATTAACGATTAGATTATCACTCGCTAAGCTAGTCGTAAGTCTGTAGTAGTTAGCTAATGTTATGCGTAAAGAATCTTAAGATATATACCTCATATTACAAGTAGTAAGCAATTCCTCTATTCTATCTCTCTATAGCACGTACTCGCTCTAGAAAAAATGCCGACCAAGCGTATATACGACTTAGGGATCTCTCGAGCCAAACTACTATAGTACCTACTCGTTAGCTCGAATCGGTTTACGTACGGTGAAGTTGTAGGCCATATTAGGCATATGTAGTAGTATGCTTATAGGATCGATAAGTAGCGTCCCCAAGATCCGTAAAGAGAGACTTTAGTCTCTTAGTATCTACGAACTTAAAATAGTACCGTACGAATGCGATACTAACATAAAGCGCCCGAGTCTAAAATAGTAATTAATAAGCGTGGTTAGCTACATAATGAAATCTTCCTAGCGGAGGATTAGACTTATAAGCCGGCTCGATATCTGTAAAATCTCGACTACTAGTATACCGACTTAGTTATCCGTACTCGCGGGGTCGTTTAAAGATATATATATTTGTTCCAAGAAGTCGATGTATAGTAGTATGCCGATCCTAATACTATAAAGGTAAACGACCGGTAAGCGAGTCTTAGAAGTATATTCTCGTAGAAAGTAAGAGAGGCTTAGCGCAATAGACATTACGCGAGTATATAGTATAGTAGGTCGGGGAGGAAAGATCGCTAAGCTAGTAAGGGGGCTACGATAGTACTTTACGCCCTTTGACTTTAGTAATATAATAGCTATCGTATCCTAAAGCATTATAAAGCTATACTATGCTAGACTCCTACTAAGTTGTTAGCCGAAACGCGACCTATAAACAGCGCTACTATAAATTACCGTGGCTTAATAGTAATAGGATCCAATTTTAATCGAAGGCTCTTAGCCTAGCCTAGGCCTTCTTAGAACGGCTTACCTATTAGCTGTTCTATCCGGTAGATGTAGGTATTTATCTTAATCTTATTACCCTATTCTCCCGCCTCCCTAGCTCTTCCCTCCTAGAACGCCTAGTCTATCCATTTTCTAAGCTTATCGCGGCCTATTTCTTCGGGTATCGCACTATAAAACCAGCTCCGTAGGAAGCCCTCGAAGTCGTAGATTTCCTCGTATACCTTGTCGAAAAGATCTAATCGCTCCTACCTCGAACGTAAAGGCGGATAGATCGTATAGCTCTATATGTTTCGGGCGTACTAGATAAAGAAGACGTAGAATACGGCTTCTAAAACTCCGATGGCCTATAGGAGAATGTTGTCTAGAAGAAGATCGTATCTAAGGCTTAAGCTAGGCTATATTCTTACGAGAATGCCCTAAATTGTGTAGCCGATATAAAGCGGTATATAGAACTTCAGGAGTGTAATTGTAATCCGAATTCCCCACCGATTCTAAAGAGAGTCACGAAGGAGTTTAGCTATTAAATCTTTAAGGGCCGCTACTAGATTAATAAGTGATTAGAGTACTTCCGCGTTAATATATAACGCGGCCGAAGAGTAAAGCTATTAAAACCTAGCGATAGGTATAATAACGACACCGAATGCCTTTGATTTTAACTTAACTATACTAAGGTTAGAGCACGTTAAGGCTTAACCTAGTAGATCTCGATTTCGCATAAGCCGGATTACGTTACTTACCTATAGTAAATAGAACCGTTCTATAGAGGCCCGAATGTCTGTTATCGATTAAGGACATTAATTAAGGACATCGTTCGAGGAAATCGTTTACGCGGTCTTTTATAGCAAGCTATTTTGCTAAATTATAGAGTAGCTACGCGACGAATTAAACCGGTCGAGATCCGGAATATATCTATAGAAACAAGTAAGAGTATTAGAAAGCATTTAGCGAGACTGCTTTTAATTAGTTGAGGTTTCCCGGACAACATCGTCCTCTAGGATTAGGACTAGATCCGACGACTTTGTAGAAGATTAAGCCTAGAGCTATTACGAGCACGAACTAAGATATGCTATAAAGTAATGCTCGCGATTTCCTAACATTTGCTAGCCGACGTCTTACACCCGTGCCTTTAACCTTCCTCTAATCGGATTAGTACTAACACTAAGGAGGATTATCTATCCGTCCGTAACGGTAGCTAGTTATAAAGGAACCCTAAGGTGTCTATACGAGTTATACATTCGTCTAAACCTGCTTTTAGCGAAGCCGTTTTGTCCTAGCCCTTATCGAACTTATATAAGTAGCCTAGCCCTTATTCTATACAGAACAGACGATAATGTGTCTCGCCGCTTTACTACGCGACTCGGAAGTGTCTCCGTACATATAAGGACTCGGAATCTTAGGGTGTGTGGGTTTATCCGGAGTAAGCTCCTATTAGATCGAATTACTCTTAGCACTCGATTAGAGCGCGAGTGAATCTCCACTTAGCGTAAGCGGTCCTAAATGTTCTTATCGGCTAACACTTCTAGCGACATTTCCTTTCCGAAATATTTGCGCTAAGTAATAGCCCGGGCATTGCCGAAATACGCTCTATCGTCTTGTTTATAGCGGATGCTAGTAGGCTAGTGTATAAGGGGTGATTATTCTAGTAAAGAGATATTAGAAACATCTATAGGCGACTATATAACAGGATCTAAGATCGTCTAACTAAGTTATACGCCTCTAGGGTTACGTCTCGATTATAGCAGATAACGATGTTAATTACGGTAGCACAACTCCTTAATAACACTCTCCGCATAAGGTGCCTATAGCTTACATAGCTAGGGTCGTATTAACTACAATTAATAGTCTTCCTTAAAATATAGACAAGCCGCCGACAATCTTACTCTATACTAAGCATTAACATTAACAATTCTTATCCACTCGATAGCGATGTTAACCTCTCTCGACTAGCTAAAGGCCTCCGGTACCGTAAGCATACCCTTATATTAGTAATTCTAATTAGTTATGTCGACATATAAAAAGGGACATAGCTAATTCTTTAACAGACTATCGTTAGCGATTCCGCCGACTTTACTAGCATTAGAAAATTCAAGCTATAGGATGCCACTACTAATCCCTCCTTAATCCTTACCGCCTCTAATAAGCCCGAGTACGCGGAGCTTATCGAGGAGGCGGCTGTCTACGGCAAAAAGCAAGGTAAGAGTATAGACGAGTAGATCGATGCTGCTCTCGACTATCTGCTTGTCCTATTCGGTAAGGAGATTTCAAAAATAGTGCCCGGCAAAGTATCGACTAAGGTCGATATAAGATTCTCCTTCGACAAAAATGTATCTGTCGATAAGGCTCTACATATTATCGAGGTAAGCTACGATTATTCGAGCTGTAAAAAGGACAAAGCTAATAGGTTGTATAGCTCTATAAGGAGGTCGGTGTTAACAAATCCCGTGTCTTAATTAAGCTTACGTCTACATAGGAGGGTATTTAGGCTACTTACGAGCTCTAGAGCAAATATGAAGTTAACTATAACCTTACGCTCGTGTTCTCTCTTACGTAGAGTATTACTACCGCTAAGGCCGGTGCTTTCCTAATATTACCTTTCGTTAGCCGCATCCTCGACTAGTATAAGGTTAACACTAAGACCGATTACACCTTAGAGAACGACCCGGGCGTCAAGTCCGTCTAGCAGATATTTAACTACTATAAGAGATTTAGCTATAAGACTATCGTTATAGGTGCTTCTTTTCGCAATATTAGCGAGATAATTAAACTCGCCGGCTATAACTACCTTACTATCGCGCCTAATCTGCTCGAGTAGCTATTAAGCAGTAAGGATGCCGTCCCTTAAAAGCTTAAGGCTAAGGATGCGTCACTCCTAGAAATCGAGAAGAAGTCGTACCTTAACGATAAGGCTAAATTCCGCTTCTAGTTAAATAAAGATACTATAGCGGTATACAAGCTCTTAGAGGGTATTAGCAAGTTCGCCGCTAATGCTGTTGCCCTTAAGGATATTCTAAGGCATAACATTCTTACCTAGTTTATTGTTCGGCTGCCTTATTATGTCGCTTACGGTAGACGGTTTAAGCAGGTATCGAGACGATTTCTATAGTTAGAGAGATTCTATAGAGTAATACGATAATAAAGATACTTTATACTAATCTTGCACCGCTATCTAAAAGGCGACCCGTGTTAGTTATACCTACTCTATGCTGCTATCTAGTTCCTTTAACACTAATTTATAGAGATACACCGCTACGACGTTAGAAAATCGCTATTCGCTCCACCTACTATGCTCTCTCTTAGCTAGACGTTAAACAGGCCTACATACTTATAAATGTGTTTTAGAAGCATTATACCCTTAAAAGTGGACAGCCTACGTAATAGAACGGTTAGTCGCCCCGGCCTCCGATCTGCCCTTAGAGCTTCGTAAGTATAGAAGAATCTAAGTATGTTCTAAAGCACTCTAGAATTGTTAATCGAGCATAGCTATAATAAAGTTAGTCGTGTCTAATAACATATCGGCAAGTAGAGTCTAACACTTCGTTAGTAGCGATATCGTAGGCGGACTAGAGGCATTATTTATAAAGCGATAGGTCTAAGTCTCGTCTATAGTAGAGTGTAATCTCTCGGGACTTTCGGGGCTCTAAAGTGTGATCGACTACTATTACTTAGCCTATGTTATGCTAGGTATCGTAATATAGGTTAAATTCTCGCTAAGGAACACTAAGCGTACTACAGTTCGGATAATTAGGCATAACTATAGTCGCCGATCGAAACTTAGACATCTAGTATGTAATCTAAGCGAGGGTCTTTAATAATATACTAGCAAATTATTGTCCTCTAGCATTGTCGCCGTCGTCGTCCTACGTAGGTATAATCTTAATACTTAACTTACGATAACGTACTCTATTTAAATGAAAGCTCGTAGTCTAGATAGAAGAAGGGTGCACAGAAATGGAACCTTATATTTATGCTCCTATACATGTCCTTTACTAGATGTTAAGGATTAGGGCATAAGGCCTCGGGTTGCGCTATATAAGGTCTAGCGCGCGAAATTTGCTCCGGAGATAGCCTTACGGTTGTACACATCTCGAGCGGAACCGAATTACATTCTACTCCTATCGTAATAGGCTAAAAGCGCGAGCCGATCTTACGCGTTATTAATACGCGCTAAGCCGGGCATTACTCCGAGGTTTGGATTAGCATTTTTGCTATGTGCTACGGCTAAGCCAACTAGTTGGACTCGAAATCATTCTTCTACCGTTAGTCGTCGCTATAATACTAGCTCTTCTACTTATACATCGTAGGCATTCTTATAGCGCCTTAAGATTTAGTGCGCCCTAATACTAAAATTCGACTTAATCGTACATCGCTACTCGCGGATAGTTACCTTATTATACCGCTAAGCTGTAGTCGGTTATAGCCGAGAGTAGCAAGTCGTCGACTAAGGTTCGAAGGTAGAAGCTTCCTATAGCTATTTAGGCTTACGAAGCATATCGGAGAAGGTATACGTATTCGACAGACGCCGGGAGGACTCTTCCTACGATATAGTGCTAGGTTCCGTATAAAAGTTTGCTTACTATAAGCTGGAAAATTAAAGTGCGACGAAGGCCGACCACGCTATAAGCTACGATAACATTTCGCCTACTAGGCGTACTATTCCAGACTATTAACGAATAAACTAGGCGCGAATTGTTACAATTTCGATAGGGTGTACGAGTACCGCGAGCCCTTACCTTTATAGTAAGATCTAGTAGATTATTGTTAATTCTAACAATTAACATAGAATCTATAGAATCGATCGCGCTAGACTCGAAATCCTTGTTAGGCTAGATAGAATATAAGACAGACTAAATAGCCTTTCCTACCCTAATACGCCGGAAGAGCGACACGTCGCTCCCTATAACACATTATATAAACGAAGCGACGCGCTTCGTAGCCCTATCCCTCTACCGATTAGTAGCACTACTTTCGAAGGATCTAATCGATCTAAGCCTCTTACTCTAGAAATGGAAAGACCGTAGAGCCTATAGATAGGAGCGCGGGAATTATTCACTTAACTACACAAGATCTTACTTTTGCCTACTATACGTAGTCTCGTAGAGAAAGCTAATATTAGGTCTAATATTAATCTACCTACTACACGGCAAAAAGGCACTGCTTAGCTACTTTAACACGAGCTAATAAACCGCTCCTAGGCTTTGTCTTCCTATATCTGGCCGCTTAACCTATAGGGTGTTATCGGACATAAAACGTGTCTCTTAACCTTCTATAGCATTCTAGTTACTAAGGTTAAGGAATTTGCCGATTCCTACTTTAACACGTTTAACATACTGTTCCCGATCTTTAATCGAGCGTCCTTTATAGCGGATGTTCTTAATTAGGCGTTACATATAAAAGACCACGACAAAGATTAGCGAAACGTTATTATACTGTTCGTTATAGCGCTTAGGCAACTTGCGGTAGAAGGAGTCCTACACGATCCTATTTCGATTATCGACGAGGAGCCGAGTGGCCTTCGCGGTAGCTCCGTGCTAGAACCACTAGGTTTACTTCGCTTTAACGAAGCTCGACGTCGACTAGGCTGTTTAACGATGTATAACTCTCTCGAGAAGGTGTAAGCATTGCTCCTAGAAGCAATATACTTCGAGGCTTGCTCCTAGCATACTAATTATTAGTATTCGGTCGTGTCGGCATCTATAGCATATATCGTTTTAGTAAAGTATTAGTCGGATAACTAGACTTTAGCAAGGGCGGACCTCATTAAACGGGCATACTAGATCTACGTGCTACACGAAGAACTCTTCTACGTAGATCTAGACTTACTAAGTACTACGGTCGTTACTTTAGAAGACTCTATACTACTACCGCATTTCTATAAGCTATAAGAGTAGCGTCTTATAGATACGCCTTAATTATAGCAAGACTTAGAGATCGTCGCTTCGTCTTTCCTTACTATAGTTATACTAAGACGAATTATTAGCCGTATATACGAGGCGCTATAGGCCGTCTATTATAGGATACCTACACACGACGCGGAAGTTTATAAAAGCTAATTATTAAGCAGATCCGCCAAAGCATATAGACCTATCTTTAGTATTAAGTAAGATGTTATAGCAACTAGAGGCATAGCGTAAGGCGTTACCGCATCGTCTTTAGTAGTCTAATTATAACATCGGCTAACGTGCCGATAGTAATTATCCGACTATTTAACAGCGTCAAACCCTACGCCCTTCTCCTAGCATTAAGACTATATCTACTAGTGCTCAATTCGGTCTCGAGCTTGTTAAGATTACGGTCTAGGCACGCTACTATTACGCTCGCATTGCGGTAAACCTCCCTATTATCTACAAAGCTCTATATAACGAAATTCTACTCTCCGAAGAAGACGCGGACTCTTTTATAGCCGCTATAGAAAGCGCCTACGACTTGCTACTCGTAAAAGTCGTCTTATAGAACTAGAAGCGCTTAGTACTACATTATTTCACCTAGATACAAAGCTTTACTAGGACGCTCCTTATCCTTCGCGTCCTTAGTAAAAACTATCGTCTAGGAACGTACTATAAGCAAAGAATCGGAGCGCCACGTCTCGAGTACGCTATAAAGCTTATGCTTGCTTAGATACGCGACACCCAGCAGATTAATAGTGTTACGAAGTAGAGCTAGAGAATCCTAAAAACAATACACTTATTAAACAATGTCTAGATTTTATAAGGCGGTGCTTTGAACAGCTCTATAAAACTAATAATTGTTACTCGATCTCGCGTTTGGATAAAGAAGAGACTAAAGACTTACTATATATTCTACTAGAAGCAAACTATAACGCCTAGCTCCTATAATGCTTCTTCCTTATTTATTAGAATCGCTAGGAAGGGTGTACTACAACTATCTCACATCGTGCGTACTATCTATAATTAGCGTAAGCGGATAGCGCGACCAATCCCTAGTAGTTTCACGATACTAATAAATGTTCTTTACGTAGAGGACTAATTGTATTACGAGCTAGCTATTATATCTAGCATCGTAAGTCTAGGCTACTTAACGGTAGGTTCATTCTTATTAAGAAACGATATAAGCTAAGATCGACTAAAGTGTATATATACGGAGTGAAGGTAGTAAGCAGACACAGAAATAGCGGATATATAGAGTTCCGGTTAGGTTCGCGACCCTTCTCCTCTAGTAGGACTATAAACAAGGAGAGCATATAATGTATTAGACCGGCCTACGTCCCTTCTTAGAAGCACAAACTCTGTTTAGCGACCGGTCGACTTCAAATTCTTACGAGCTTCCGATAGGGAGGAGATCGAGCGTTATATTTACGTACTATTCTAACCTATATATAAACTATTCCCGATATTAAAACTAAAGACCGACTACTAGTTAGGAGCTAACATTTCCGCAAATCACTACATTATAGTTCCCTCTCCTTTACTATCTCTCCTACTAATCGATAGCAAAGAGGAAATCGAGTTAACCCCCTAAACCTTACTTCCTACGGACGATATGCCTCCTATTGTTTTATCGATAGAACTTAACTAGTTAGCCGAGTTTCTTATAGATCGAATCCGAATAATTTCTAACAAAAAGATAACAAAAGAATTAAGACGACTATTCCTAAGACTATATAGAATACTTGCCTATGTTATTATAATAGAGAGTTGTAGCTAACGACAACAAGCCTGCGAGTAGTATCTATAGGGCTATTAGGAAGCAGTATAGAAATTAGCAACCTAGCGTCCTTGTCTAAGTCTAGACTATAACATAATCTCTTCGTAACCTCTAGACTAGCATTAACTCTTAAAGTTAAGCAAAGACGACGATAATTATTATAGCGACGTTAATTAGGCGAGTAGAGTAATAATAGTAGCACATTAGATCGCGGATAGGGGAAGGGTCCTATAGCATTATTAGCTATAGATAACGGGGCTACATTTCCCGAGTATAGACCCTACTACTACTACTACTACATCTTAAGAGGATGGAATAAGAATAGCTAAAACGTTTGTGCTACGCACGGGACTATATAGGCCTAATCGAGTTTAAGGAGCATCTCGATCTAATAGGAGTTCAGTCCGTTAGGCGGCTCCGTTAACATCTCTATAATAAAAGTCCCTAGTACGGAGATATCTCTATAACACCTTGTATATAGGGCGCGTAGCCGTTTAACGGCTAGTTATATAACGTAGCGATCTAAATCGGCATAGAGCATTTAGTAATAACGTAGTGCGAAATGCCGACGCGGAGACGCTAGAAATTGTTGCGTTACGCCGCTTAGATCTTACCCTTTAACCCTTATCGTAACACCGTCCTTTACTCTACTACACTTGTACTACATCTTAACATTTTCTCGATTACGTCTTACCTCTTTACTACTAGAAAGTTTATAACACATTTAAGGACTCGCGTTATGTACTATCCTCGGCGCTATTTACGCGTTGCTATAGTATCGCCCTGTTATTAAACTTCACCCTAGCTATCGAAGGCGTTTAGGTTTCCGGTAGTATAGCAACATCCGATAGTTAGTAGTCGGTTAGTCCGATATAACCTACTACCTACGCACATAACATTGTTTGGTAATAGAGCCGAGGCTGCTAGTAAGAGCTATAGTATTATTATCTCGCTCGATTCGTTCCTTCTATACACCGTATAGTACACTATTTTCGATCGTTACCTTCTTTAGCTTCTATTATAGAACAGATTTAGGGTGAGGTCCTTAACTTAGTACTGTCTACTAGCCTAAAATTTAAACAGGTGCGCTACTTATTTAGAAATGCTACCTTACCGTAGTTATTAAGTCATTTTTAGGGCGACGGTCTAGGCTCTTCGCTAATATCGCCGAAGGGATATAAGTATAATAAAAAGATCGTCGAGGTCGCTTACTAGCCGTGTCGGAAGGCGAAATTAAAGGTACTAAGTCTAGGGCTAGGTTCCTATAATTAACGCTAATTAATCTTGTCTAGTACGGCGGCGAGAGGCCTTATTACTCGTCCTATACGCGGAAAGGTAATAGCTGCTTATATAAGTTCGACGTAGGCCGAAGTAGAATAGCTTCGCTAAAAGTTAAGCTAGACGAAAGCAAGATCCGTACGGATGATCTATAGTTACTTATTAACTAGCTACGGTCGCGGACAGATAAAGAATCGTCCTTACTACTAGCGCTTATTCGTCTAAAGGTAGACATTAGTAGGATTACTACGTATTTAAAAGAAGCACTAGAAATGCTATTCGCTAAAGCCGAGGATAGATTTCCGCTAGTAAACGTTCTCGATTATGCACTAACATAATTTAGGGCGGTTTAGCGAAGCTACGGTAGAGAAGTTAAGGTGTTAGCGATCTAGACGGGAATAATACGACGTAGACGATCTAAAGATACATAGCATCTTTAAGCTAAATTCTTCGTATCTTATAGGAATTGTAGGATAGCGGGAGCTTAATTTAAGGCATTAATTTACTTGTCGCTGTTCTATAGGTAATAGAGAGGGGAGACGCCTTTCTATTCTTACCGCAAATTAAGTGTTCTACGGGTCTTAAACCTTACAATCTTCTCGTAGCTTATTATAATCCAAGCTAGGAGTTCGCTAGGAGAATCGTATGTTGCTAGTCGAGAGAAAAGAGACCTATGTCTAGCAGCTAGACAGTATTAAACGCTAAGTCAGCATAATAGTCGGGGGCGATGCACTAGAAAAGCGTAAAGGGAGCGTGTTTTTTTCATTTTTTTTTTTTTTCATTTTTTTTTTTWTTTTTTTTTTWTTTTTTTTTTTTTTTTTTTTTTTTTTYKWTTTTTTTTTTTTTKAAACACCAACACAGCGAGAATCGAATTTTTTTGGAATTCAGTCTTACTATAGTACGCTACATCCGCCTTTAAAGGTTATACGAAGCCGTGAAATTAGACGCGTCGCCTAACGCGCCTACTACCTATAGCGGAAATATGGCCTACGGGGGTTATTTAGGCTATAGAATACCGAGAGCATGCTATACAACTTATAAAGCACCTACTTAAGACACGCGGCTATATTAATCGCACTAAGAGTTAGACTATACCGGCGGACGTCGTAAAGATGCTTATCTAGGGCGTAACGACGTTCGTAGTAAAAGCGTAGAACATCCCCGATATAACTACCGTCTAGGATACGCTATAGACGATCCGCGGAGACACGAAGGCCGCTAAAGAAGAGGTGTCCTAGAAATTCGAAACGCTAAAGAAAGAGCTACGTAGCACGAACATATAGATAACAAAGATAGTTACGGTTAGCGAGGAGATAAAAGGAGCGGTAAAGGAGGTAGCGGAGGTAGGAAAAATAGGAGTCGCGATAATAAGGGAGGTTAAAAACAACGGTATATAGAGTAATAAGAGCACACCTATAAGCTATACGGTAGTAGCGGTAGTAGTAGCGAGCGGTGGCTTAGCTAGTAGCATCTATAGTCCTTATAACATATAAACCGTAACTATATAGAGTTAGCGTAAAATTATAGTAAACATTAGAAACCCCGTAACTATTAACCGCTTAAGAGCGATAAACCCACGTAACCTAAAGTCTTACGTCGACCGCGCTATCGAGTAGAGCTCGAACGAATAGATTAGATAGGTTAAAGTTATGTTAGCGAACTAGCTTAAGAGCGGCGACCTTATCGTTAGGACTACGAGCATTAGCGAAGCCTAGACGTTACGACAGTACGGCGATAACTAGGCGCTTCACGTTAGAAATGGAGCTAACGTCCGCGTTCTAACGTACGGCGTAATCGTACACGGTATTCGTACGCGTTCTATAGATATAGATAAGTTTAAGGAAAATCGGGAGGCAATCTTACTAGAGAACAAGCCATTTATTCCTATAGCGGAAATTAAGTACATAGGATAGCTTACGAGGAACGGAGTAAAGAAGTCTATAACGTCTATAATTATTGAATTTGCGCGACCGGACGACGCTAATAGGATTATTAGCGAAGGTCTAGTATAGAACGGTAAGCTCTACTAGTACGAGAGATATAATCGGTAGTGCCGACTTAAGTAGTGCTTTAACTACTAAAAATATAGCTATATAGGAACCTAGTATAAGGCAATAACGACATCTAGCTACTATGCTTAGGAGTACTAATCCCGGGAGTGTCTATCGAAGAGCGAGCGGACTAGACCGAGGAAGTATGCTATATACTATAGTAAGTACGAGGTATAGAGCTAGTAATGCTCGAYACGATAAGGTRAAATAGCACGTACGAAGGCGGCCTATACTACTAGGACCCTATTCTATCCGGTCCCCGTAGCGGTAGCTACCGRAATAAYACTCGGGGGCGCTATAAYGCTACTACGTAGGAAAAGATCGGYACGGAATCTAGGCTAATAAGAGGAGGAGAGGCTATAAGGAGCTTTAGGGACCACTACCGTAGGATATAAACGAACTAATACCGGYATCGTCTCCGAATCTTTAGATAAGGAAAACGAACCCCCTACCGGCTTAGGTAGTCGGAGACCGTAACGTATAYACTACCCGACTAGGAAGGCGCTAGAGTCTYTAYACGTAAACGCGGCTATAAGCAGCATTAGCTACTATATARACATCGACGAGGACAGCGAATTATAAAGGAAAGCTAGACATTAACTATACTATAGTATAACGTTCGAAAGTCGCGTAAAACCGTAATAGCTACGCTACTACGAGATAGAAGGGTAGGAKAGTTCGATATCGTAGCTATCTAAGAACTATAGATAAATCCGTTTATAGAGAYAACAYATTATCCYRCGAAAGACATCTTCTACCTCTACTATATACTAAGCGATRCTAATAGAAGACTAACACGTATRTGCTTCTTTATATATAAGCGATTAGACTAAATAAGATAGCGATTTAATATTTATAGCCGGGAYATATGCTCGCTTACTTTTAGAGTCGAAGACCGAGATATAGCGTAAGACCTCGTTRTATTTAAYATATAYAACTTACTAAGAAGTATAGAAGATCGGACGTTTTTTTAATGATACGGCGACCACCGAGATCTACACTCTTTCCCTACACGACGCTCTTCCGATCTAATAGAAGACTAACACGTATGTGCTTCTTTATATATAAGCGATTAGACTAAATAAGATAGCGATTTAATATTTATAGCCGGGACATATGCTCGCTTACTTTTAGAGTCGAAGACCGAGATATAGCGTAAGACCTCGTTGTATTTAATATATACAACTTACTAAGAAGTATAGAAGATCGGACGACTATTCTCCCCTCTTTAGACAGACTTCTTATAAGCTCTACCGCTAACGAAAGCATTATAGTAGGGGATTTTAATCTCTACTACTAGATATAGGGAGGAGAACGGGTAGTATARGYAGACCTAGAAGYACTAGACCTTATCGAGATTATAGAGCGTTATAYACTATATAACACACTAYAACCGGGGACTATTACTTAYRAAGAGGGCAATTTCCGGTCTACGATCGACCTATACCTCGTCTCCGTAGGCCTCGTAGATAGAATAATTCGTAGCGAGGTAGACCGCGAACTCGATTATAACTTAGACCACCTACCGATTACTACCGTAATAGACCTATAACTACCGCGACACGAAGTAAAGGCACGAAGAAACTAGAAGCATCTCGACGATAAGGCGTTTTCCAAAGCCCTCTAGAAGGCGCTCCTATAGATACGTTACCCTAGGATAAAGACGAGCCTCGAAAAGTATATAGAAGAAGTAGTATTAGCGATAAACAAGGCCGTAAATTAAGTGCTACTAAAGACGAAACCGTCGTCCCGGATAAAGGTAGGATAGAACTAGGAATGCTCCGAGGTACTCGTAGAGGCTAAACGCCTTAAACGTAGATACGGATAGGAATATACCGAGGATAACTAGGAAGCCTATCGAGCAGCGAGAAATTATAAGATAAGGACAATTCGTAAGATACTAAGACAAGCCTACCGCGATAGGGTCGAGGAAGCATCCTAATTACCCGAGTCTCTATAGAGGCTAGCTAAGTAGGCGAGAAACCGTAGTAATTAGGCACCGAGCATTATACCTCTAATTAAGAAGTTAGAGACTAGAGCAGAAATCGTAGAAGCTAGCGAGAAGGCCGCCCTCTTCCGAGATACCTTCTTCTCTAACCCTCCGTAGGTAGACCTAGACGATATAGCGATAGCGTAATATCCTAAGCCGGTCGTACTACCCGAGATTACGGAGAAGGAAGTAGTCGACGCTATTAAAGCTACTAAAGCGCTTAAGGCACCCGGACCGGACGAAATCGCTAATAAAGCTCTATAAGTAGGTGCTCTAGCACTTATAAAACATTTAACCGGTATATTTAATAGTAGCATTACCTTAGCGTACTATCCCGCGCATTTTCGATGTTCGACTATAGTAGTGTTACGAAAGCCTAGTAAGGACAACTATACGGTGCCTAAGGTATACCGACTAATTACTCTATTAAATACTATAGGTAAGGTTATAGATACGGTTATAGCGAGACGGCTAAGCTATATAGTAGAAACGCATAACGTTCTACTAAGTACATATATAGGCGGTAGACGGTAGAAGTTAACGGAACACGCTCTCTACTACATTACGGACAAGATTTACTAAGCGTATAATAGGGGCCGCGGAAAGGTCGCTAGTCTACTACTACTAGATGTCTCGGGAGCTTTCGATAACGTATTACACGAACGGCTACTCTACGATCTATAAACCCGTAGAGTCGATAAAAGATTAGTCCGATAGATTACTAGCTTCCTAAGCGATCGATCGATAAAGATCGTTATAGACGGATTCGAGTCGCCGCCCTACTCCGTCTCGATAGGAATACTATAAGGCTCGCTATACTCGCCTATCCTATACATTTTCTATAACTCCGGCCTAATCGAGCTAGACGGAACAGATATTAACAAGTCGGTAACGGGATACATCGACGATACTACGATCCTCGCGTAGGGCAACTTAATAGAAGATACTTATGCTAGACTCGTAGGGGCGCTAGCCGAAGCGTAACGCTAGGCTACTACCTATGTATCGAAGTTTATACTTAAGAAATTCCAGCTAACCTACTTCACCTAAGCCCGTACACGCTTTAACCTAAACAAAGGCATTAAGACCCTATAGTACAACATAACTCTAAAAGGCACATATAAGTATCTCGGAGTAACTATAGACACTAAGCTAAAATAGAAGCCACATATTAACGAGATTTAAAGAAAAGTGACTAGTATAATCGGCGCTCTCTACTTACTAGGGAGCTTAATATAGGGAGCTAGGATACTCGAGATACGGAAACTATACTACGGAGTAGCAATTCTATAGATAATATACGCGTACTCGATTTAGTTATAGGGTCGAGCGAAGGGGACCGGATACACGAACTAGACACTATATAAGCTAGAAGCTTTATAAGCAAGAGCGGCGAGAGCTATATATAGCGTATACCGAGCGACGTCTACGGCTATACTAGATATAGAGACGTTCCTCCTCCCGATCGAACGACAAATCGAGAAATATAACACGAACGCTACGTTAAGAATTAAAGCGAGTATAAGCGTAACGGTAGTAAGGTCGGACGCGGAAAACACTATAGCGCGAAAATACATTAGCCCTTTCTATAATATACGGCGATCGGTAGCTAGTTAAGCGAAGGTAAATCTCGATATATTAGAGTATATACCGCCCTTTATCTCGTAACTATAGCGGATAGGACCGATAGTCTATATTAATAAGGTAGTAGACGCGTATAGTAGGTACRATRCCGAGGTAACGAAGTAGGAAAACACYTATATCTATACCGATAGTAGCGGGATTAGCGGCTACGTTAGAGCGGTAGCCGTCTATCTATCGGAGGTAAGGACGAAAAGCGCGTATATAGGAAAAGACACGGTCTCTACCGTATATRCTATAGAGCTATAAGGYATTAAYCTCGCCTTAAAAATCGTACGGGACRTTACTAGGAYAGACGCTATACGCTAGCGAAACTTCGCYATCTAGATAGAYAATTAAGTAGCGATACGATTACTTATTCGGGCCGAGGGCCGATTAGGAGCGTATATACTAAAACACATCGCTAGCTAGATAGATAAACTTTAAAGCTAAGGCYAYAYCGTAACCGTCCGYTAGATACCCTTATACGAGGGTRTCGAGGGAAACRAGGCTACCGATATAGCCGCTAAAGAAGCTACGGGCTAGAWAGAAGGCTAAGACGAAAGCATAGAAAGTAATAGGGCGAGCGCGCTAGAAGAGCTTTAGCCTATTATAGCTACGCTTAGGAGGGAYTACTAAAGGGAGATCGATAAGAAGTAGTAGGCCTTATAGCGTAAAGAGACTAAGGGGAGATCTATATATAGATATACCCTAGTTCCGAGYAAGAAAATCCTTTAGCTCTATAAGGGCCTAGCTAAAAGAGAGAGCGCCCTACTCGTCTAACTCCGGACCGAGAAGATCGGGCTTAAYRACTTCCTCTTTAGTCGGAATGTGCTCGGTATCCTAGACCCTATATACTCGTACTAGRAAGGGCGATAGACCGTACGATACGTACTCTTAACGTRTCGGCGGCTACGCGATCTACGGAATAAGCATCTCGGCCGACTTCCCGGACGTACTAACCTCCGAACTATCCTAAGCAAGTAGAAGCTAGCTATAAGGGCTATTAAATTTATCGAACGGGCGYAGATCCTAGRGTAGAATAGGATCGTAGACGAGTAGACGAAGCCGAGCGCTAGGGGGAGACTATAGGTACGAGGACGGCGAAAGACGAGGCGCTACCTCTAGGAGCCTATTATAAAGTAATTAGTAGAGAGCCGACTACCGTCTATCCGTGCCGGTAAGCTTCGCTAGACGGTAGTCGATAGAGTAGAGTAAGGGCGAAGGGGACAGCTAGTCTTTTATTTACTAAGGTTAACATTAGGTAAAGTAGGGCTATTTCGATTTAGTAAGGTCGAGAACGCGTCGGCCTTCGGCCGGAGCCCTTACTTCCGGGTATAGCTATAGTAATTACGACTAAAATCGTGTAGGAGAAAATCAATTAATTAATTAGGGAGCGATTTTTCTTTTGTTAATGCTTTACTATCTTTGCTCTAGATTGTTGTTCGCTAGAGCCTAGACAGTTTCTAACATCGATCGATCGCATGCGATAGTAGAGACTAATGCTAGTGTCGTAACCTAACCTAATATAATATCTCTTAGGACTAGGCGGAATAAAAGAGCCACTTCTTTTAAAATAAGTTACGGACTAGTCTTAATTATTAGAGGTGTCCGGCCGAGGGAAAATTAACAGGGTCGCGTAGTCTAGTGGAAAATAGGATTATAGTAGGGTTAGTACTACCTAAGGTAATCCTTAACATCTTATAGATGTCTAGAACGATGTACTAGTCTAACTAATCGAGGAGGCGCCGTCTTATATTCTCTTACGTAGAGACCAGCCTACTAGTAACACTATTAATCCAAAGTCGTAATCTAGTCTTTATAGGCAACGCTATATAGCTAAGAATAATAGCGTTCGTATCGATACTATCTAAGGTATAGCAAACTCGTCTATAGCGTCTTAACGACTACTCTCGTACGTAGTAAACTACCGATAGTAGCAACATGCGAGTAGATTATTTAATTATCTATCTTTAAACTGTCCTACGAGGTATAAAACAGCTCGATATCGCTTAGTTCAACTACCTCCTCTTGTTTCCGAGGCGTTTCCGGGTATAATTATAATGCATAAGCAGGATTACGACCTATAGAGATAACGGAGGGTAGTAAAACATCTACACTAAGCGTCTACTAACACCGGGCTCTACCTCGGTACTATCCCGAGCAACCTTAACTTCCCTATTCGCGTTTAACGGATTACGAAGCCCTCTCGTTCGATAGAATAAAAGGCTAGTAGTCGATAGCTATTCGATCTTAAACTGCCTTCCCTATAGCTAATTCTCCCTTCCTCTGTCTAAGTCGGGCAAGCTATTCCCGTCGTACTAATAACCTACTTCCTAGAAGATAGTCCCTCGCGCGGAGTCGTTAATAATCCGACCTATAGGTACTATAGCCGTAGCTAGCGTAGGAATATATAGCGGAAGGACCCTAGAGTCTTCCGTCCCTTCTTTGCCTAACGAGGCTATAGATAGCTTAGTAGGCCTATTAGTAATCGTAGATGCTATACTAGCGTATCTAAACTATTCCCCCGTCTTATTAGCAGAAATATTAAAAACACTTTCTCGCCTTGCTTATACGCTCTATTAAGTAAACCTTCGTTATAAGACTTCGCTACCTATATTCCGGTCTTTACGCTAGCTTCTAGATCCTGTTCTATAAGACTCTTTAGAATAAAGTACTTTTCTCGCTCTCTCTCGGTAGATAGGGCCCTCGGTATAGCCACCTCGTCTACGGGAACTTCCCCTTACCCTAGCTCTACGTGCGGAGCTATTCGACGAAGTAGCTCCTCTTTCGTAATCTCGTTAACGGCGACGCTAGTAGTATTGTTATCGGTACGAGATCCTATAGGCGACGTAATTAAAGAGCTATCGCGTGTCGCGATTAGAGGTATCTATGCTATAGGTAGTAGTAGTAGAAGCTTACCCGTAGAAGATAGATGTCCTTAACGAAGCCGGCATATAAGCCGTACGCCCTAAAATCGTAGGCTATAGAACCTATATTTCGTAGCGATATAGGCCGCTTCTAATCGATAGTTAACGAATGCATAATTGCTCTTTACGATAAGGAACACGCTCTAAATATCGTTTATAGCGTTATAGGAGAAATGATCTTTTAGGTCTGTTACCTTTACCGCCCGTAGTAGATTACCTACCTATAAAGCATAGCCCGATTGTTTCGGTTTTTAAGGCGGTCCTCTCGGAATAACTAGGATCGGCACGTCTATTAAAGCACATCGTACGTCTTAAGCTTTCGCTAAGTTAGCTAAATTCAGCTTAAAAGACCGCAACGTAATAATACCTATATTAGTAGACGTCCTAGGCCCTCTAGAAATTCCAAAGTTTTATATAAGAGTATTGCTAATTAACATACAACTCCTCGGGAGGACACTATAGCTAGTCGATGCTATATCCCAGCGAATTTATTAGTAGGTACTAATATTCCTACTCTGTCGGGAAGCTTTACTACTATAGCATATCTAGGAAAGGGCTTAGTCCGATTCCGAAGTACGCTCGAAGATACTACGTTTACTACTAAGCCCTTGCTATTATCGTAGAATCTTTCTAATAAAGATCACGTTAATGCGAGTAGGGTATATGCTAGGGAATTTCAAGATTAGCGAAAAGAAGTTCTTAAGGCTAATCCGGGCTCTTATTCTAGGCCGCGCCGTGTAGTAGAGCGCGTACTAGGGAAGCTATTTTAAACTATCGCTACTAACTATGCTAACTAGGATTAGGAGGAGCCTGTTGTTACGTTCCGTAGAAGTGTTCGAGATACGACTAGTATACATTCCTTTCCTAATAAGCTAAAGCCATCTTATAGGGGACGTAGTAGTTACCTCCTCTCCTATTACTAGCAAGGTTAAGGTTTATATATAACCGTAGCAATTCTACTACCACCTAGCTACTAGTTAAGCTTAGTAGTAGCTATAGTAACACGGAACACCAAATGTGGAGTTCATTTAAGCTAGTAAACGGAAAGTGGAAACTACTACCCGAGCTTAAATATATAGCGGGTACTAACCTATTAGTGGCCTATACGCTCCGAGTGCACTTGCTTACTATTATATAGTAGCGGACGGTAAGATTATCGATAGGGCACCCGATAGTAGTCGGAGGGATGCCTAACGCGGACGCTTCGGAGGTAGAGCCGTATAATAATATATTACTATAGCTGTAAGTATCGACTAGAATAATAAAGCTAAAAAGGCCCGCGTTGCGTAAGGGAGCGTTACGTACTTAAGTTCGAGGGATACCCCGATCTAATAGGAGCTCACTCCGTAGAGCAGCCCCGCTAACATTACTACACCCTAAGTCCCTATTACGGAGACACTTCCGTAGCGTTTCGAATACATTTATTCGGTGTAGGCGCGGAGCCCTAAATTAAAATTGAATTCCTGAAATGCTAGATTACTGTCGATTACTTACTATTCTATATCGCTAAAGTGCCTGCTATATTATATATATTAACTAGACTCTCTACCTACTACGTCTATAAGACACTATTAACAAGTAAGAAACACTACCTCTAGGCGACTTTAATATTATGTTAACATACCGGTCTATAAAATATCGACCGAGAAATTAGTTATCTAGACATGTCCTAGATAGGTACGACGCCCCGACTAGTGTTCTACGAATAGATAAGAATAGACAACGTTATCTAACGCGGCTACCTAGGTATAGTTTCTTACTAGAGTCTAGATTACATAGACCTCCAAACCTAGAATAACACTATGTTAGCTTAGGCTATCGGGTACCTATAGACGACCTTTTAGCGAACCCGAGGGTTTAGGCCGTTTAAGCCGTTATAGGCTATCGTATAGGAAAGTCACGATATAGTAATAGCGGGAGTTAAAGGTCGAGTCGTACATATGCCTATCCGTATAGAAGTCGTTATATACCCTACGATAGCATAAGGCCTTCGCATAAAAGCTATCGCTCGCATAGACCCTACTATCCCTCGGCAGCGAGAAGTTACTACTTATCTTCGCATAGTAAATTTAATAAGGAGCTATATAGGACAGAGAGCGAGAGAAAGGCATATATTAGAGGGCTAAAGAGCATTAACTCTAAACGTCCGACGTGAGCGTCTTCTTCGTGTATAGTGCTATAGCGTCTTACTAATCTTAAGGACAGATTAGGTGGAAGTATTTTTTCGATGTAGGACGGTCTAAAGAGATTATTTAGAAAGTAAACATAGCTTAGAAAGTAATTATAGCCGAATACGATTAGGCCGCTATAGACCGATTAGAGATAATCCTATATGTTTTAGGGTTTAGGATAGAAATGATTTTCGTAGAAGCATTTCTAATTATGGGTCTCTACTAGTATATACTATGTCGATATATTCGCGCTATAGGAGCACTCTATTAAACAACCGGAGCCTCCTCTATACTATATCCCTAGCCTAGTAGATTAGCACGGATTAACTAACGGTCCTTAAGCTCGCTCGGTCTATGTTAGTTATAGTAATAGAGGAACAGGTGATTACTAACACCGATCGCACGCAAACTTTCTAAAAACAACTAGAACGAGGCATCCTTTAGCATTAAAGGTTCTAGTTAGTGTGTTTCGACTCGTAAGGGGGGTCTTAGGATCCTACTAACAATCCTATTAAGAACTAGCGCATTCTAGCGAGACATTGGTTACAATTATTAGTAAATACTAAGAAAGCTCGTGCTATAGCTATACGCAATGTCTAAATCCTAGTAAATAGGATAGACTCAATCGCTATAAAACGCTACGTAGGGCATAAATATCTAGAATTAAGGCCTACTCGTTAGTAGAACAACATGCATTATAGACATAGAGATTAGGTACTATAGGACGTACACAACCTAGCTAGTAGGAATTAGTGCGCCCGGTGTTAAGTATATAGAACGACCGGTCGGTAAATGCTTTTATAGGCTAGATTTTAAGGCTTTATCCCCTAAGGCGCCGGATTTCGGGTTAGATAGGGGCTTCGAGAAGAAGCTAGTATAAGGCCTTAGATAAGTTACGTTCTAGCTGGAAAAGATAGGCGAGTAACTAAGCCCTTAGTTGTTACTGTTAATAGGAATAGAGCGTAGCTATATATATATAACGTGGTCTACTATGTCCTAAGGCGCACCCTATACTAAGACAGCTTCGATATCTCCCTAGGAACGTCTACCTTTAAAATGCCTTTCTAGTAACTCTAGAGTAATAGTCACCTCCTAACGGTGCTACTTAGGCCCTAGTTCTATAAAGTCTCCTATAGCGAAGATAATAATCTCGGAATAATAGTTAGCGCGATGTTTAGGGAGGTTTATAGTAATTAGACTACGAAAGTCAGGCTTTAAATAGCCGCGTTGTTGCCTAAAACTAATACTCGAGAGCTTATTTCGCATAACGGTTACGAGGGAGTTAAGTTTTATATTAGTAATGTGAAGAAAGACGACACCGCTAGCGTCTAAAGCATTTAGCTCGGTAGTAATGTACTACTACGGTTTCGTTGCGCTAAATAGTAAAATGTATAAGACTTAGCCGGACTAAAATGGAATTGCGGAAAGCATAATAGTACGATGTGTAGGTGAAGGAACGTCGTCGAGTCCGTTACATCTATCCTAGAGGAACACATAAAGGGAGCGTTACTATTTATTAATAACATAGACTTGGAGGTCGTTATACGGGATCTAATTATAGCCCTAGTCGCTATAGTATTTCCGGATGAGGTAAAAGTAGTATACTACGTGCTACATATCTAGTACTTAGTACTAATCCGGCGTTATAATTCTAATATTCTAGTAAGCTAGACTCTTCCGCTAATTAAAGATGTCGACTACAAGGTTAGGGATAAGGTAACAGGTATAGTCCTTAGGAAGACATAGACCGTAGGCTCGCACAGTTTGCGAGCTAAGTTAACTAAGGAGAAACGGAACTCTATAGTTCCATAAATTAAAGTACTAAAAGATCTCTCGGTAACGTATACGTAGAGTATTCGGATCGCTATTACTTTATAGACTAGCAATACTCGCTTTAGGCCTATAGACCGTACCTATAGGGCGGATTATAAGTAATTATCTACGGACTAGTTTATAATAGCATGTAGAATCTATAGATATGCGTTAAGCTTAGTAGTGCGTAGAGTATATATGCCACGACGGCTATAGGCTAACGCTAGCGGATACTGCTTGTATAACTCTACTACACCTACGGAGCTAAGATCGGATGCTAGTATAATAATCCATACTAGTGCTAATAATTGCCTTGCCCTCTCGAGGTTAAAGCTTAGGGAGTATTGTAATAATAGCTGGGCTACTATAGTGCTTTCCCTATATACTTAAAAACTCCCGTCTATATAACACTTAAATACTCTGCCTTATCCACTATTATAGCGACAAATCTTCGCTATTTCACTTACTTATAACGTATATAACTAGCCCTTATCACTTGTTAAACGTTAGCGTAATCTAACAACACATTATTAAATAGCACCGCCTAGACAGGCCTTAGCTTAGAGCGAGTCGAAAGCCAGATTTTTCGAACGATTAGGCTTGAATAAGCGAAATGAATTCCACCGCAGAGTATATTTATTAATAAAAGTAAGCATCAAACATCTCTTCTACTTAGTACTTATCCTAATAGTAAATAGGAAGAAGTAGTAGAAGGACGGAGGCGTATAACTAGAAACTAAGACGTCCTAGTACTAGCACTTCGAGGGAACGTATCTATCGAACCCCCTTATAGCAATGCTCAAATTAGCGAGACGGTTATATATCGCGAAATTCTCCGGATCTATTAGATGGCACGGCCGGAGACTAGAATAGTATACGATCTTGCCCGTAACGTTAATCGTGCCGAGGAAGAGAATTAGGTTATCCGGTAGATGCTCTAGTATGTCTTCCGCTATAGAGGTAGTCGTAACAAACACCGGAGAACAACCTTTCCGAGTCTAGAACGATTAAGGTGCTCGTAACCTATAAGCTTGCCGTCGATAGCTACTATTACGGCGTCTCGCTATAAGTACCTTGTTTTAATAATAAGCCTAGTCCTAGCGATACGGTGTAGCTAACGGTCCTTATAGCCGTAGTAAGTAGCACAAATGCCTAACGGCAAAGCTACTATTAGGATCCTGTCCGCGATATATAGTATAGCAGATAGTTTATCGCTTGGACATTAAGTCGGAGTGCTACTTGTTATAGTATCTCGACTCGGTATACTATCCGTAGAAGTATCTATGTCCTAGTAGAAGCTTAGAGGCGGTCGAAAATGCGCGATCCCCCTTTACGATGTTAGCGGCGGTGGAACAACTAGAACAATTAACGGCTATAGTAGGACGGACGTCTTAGCTCGTATCGGCGAGCTATAATTACGATACGAAAGGTTCGACGGCTAGTACTACGACTAGACCGATGCTAGCGATAATCCCAAACCGAGCGTTATGTCTATCGTCGATACTATTAGCGTTTATCTAATTATTAGTCCGAGGAGGCCGACGGTAAGATTACCTATAGGTCGACTTCGACCTCCGTACGTCTTGTTTATACGTCTTAAGTCTACTATTTATAAGATGTTTCGTATGCTAGTCGATTAAGGACGCTAATTCGGGCGGCTATCTTAGCACTTAATAGACCCGAGTACGACGGTATGTTTATTAAAGGGACGAAATAGTACATTATAAACTAGTTAAGCGCGGGGACGGTCCTAAGGAGAGTACGGCGCACCTTTTCTATATATAGCTTCCGCCTCGTTATTAACATATAAAGAGATTCCCTAGGAACCTCTAGTCCGTAAAGAGCACGACTCGCGATTAGGCCGAGTAAGAAGTAGAATAGGGGAGCCTCCGAAAACATTAAATAAGTCTATTATATAGCGTAACGGAGCTCTATCCTATAACTAAACTAGCTAGGAAGAGAACACCTAGGGCGTTAAGCAATCTAAATAAACGTTTCTACGTGCCCGGCGTAGTTAACATAATTTAGTATAACCACGGTCGGAGATAAAGTTAAAGTGTTACGGTCAGTCCAATTACTTAGCTTATAGACCTGTTAGGTATATCTGATTCGTACGACGGAAGGGATGGCATAATTAGAACGAAACGCTTATACTACGTATAGGAACCGTTCGGGCCCTAATCGATATTAAGAGCATCTCGATCTAATAGGAGTTCATTCCGTCGAGTAGCCCTATTTATATCCCGACATTTTAAGTCTCTATTACGGGTATATTTCCGAGGAATGTTATACACAAAATGCTCGGCGGCTTAACGGCTAGGCATACAACGTAGCTACCTATATTAGCACCGATTATGTAGTACCGAAGTAGCGCGAAAATGCTAACCTAGAGATGCCGGTAACTGCTACGTTAGGCCGCTTAGATTATGCCCTTTAACCTTTGCTATAGCATATCTCTCCCTGCTTTATATGTACTTTTACTATTCCTAACATCTGCTCGGATGTAGTTTGCTTGTTATAAGTAGATATCTAGTAGTACTTTAGAGGGCCTACTATTAGATATACGGCGAAGATAAAGAAATTCGTATGTAGGCTTAATTTAGGATAGAGATAGAGAGACATTAGTAGCCGCTAATATAAATTCCGTAATTTTCTAGGCTAACCGATCGTTAGAATATTATGTAAGCTCTTAGCACTCGATTCTCTATAGATTCGGCGATGCCGTGTCTTAGGTGTGTACGGCTTTAAGCACTACATAGTTATACTACGACCAAAACATACACGRCATTTCTAGGTTAAAGGTGTAATACTATATACGAATTGTGGGATCGTAGGAGCTCACTCTTAAGGCGTAAATCTATTCGTCGCTGTTCTATAAGTAGCAGAGAAAGATGTCTTTCGATTTTCACCGCAATTTAATTACTTTACGAAGAAAAATCATAGTCGGATTAGCAGTGTAAGAGAAATTTTATCTAGTTAAGCTAGGAGGCGCCGTCTTGCATTTTTCTACGTAACAACCAGCCTACTAGTGTAACTATAACCTCTCTACTCCTTCTTAATGCCTATTAAGTGCCTTCTATAGACCCTACTCCGCGGTCCTAGTATTCTACCTTGCTTACGCCGCTAGAGGTAGCTCCGTATAGCTAGCTAGAGTCTTAGGTACTATCCGCTCGATCTATTAGTAAAGGCGCGATAACGGACGAATAATGTCGGTTATATATAGCCGAGCGAGCTCGCTAGGAAAGCATTAGGTAGAGAGAGGTCTATTAACATACTAGTAGATAGGTTGGAAATAATAAGCCGAACTACGTTGTTTAAGTGCCTTTATACTATCGTAGTTAGATTTAGGTGTCGGTCTCGGTAGATATTCCTCCTTATATAACGGTACTTAGCATCTACAATGCCACCTTATCCTAGACTAGTAAGGCGACCGCGGAGTTTAGTAACGACAAGAAGTGCTTCTAATCGCCCTACACTTATAGCATGCTCTAATCTTAATTATCCGTCTTACTAAGCTCGATTATAGAACAACATTTGTATTAATTYCCTATCGAGCATCCCTTAAATAGCGTAAGCCGGGAACGAGTATGTCTTCCTCCCTTATAGCCGATAATACTAAAGATCTTACTATATACCTCTAGATTCGTTATTAAAAAAGGTCGCCCGGCTCGCCCTTAGGTAGCGAGCAGAGCAAGAAAATTATTAAAGTTGCGTGCTAGCCCTACCGTAAGAGAAAGGGAAGGGTAGTTTCACCTTAATATTATAGAGCGTAAGCCTTGCTAATACGTATACGCGTAGTATAGTAGTAGAAGACCAGGGTGTTTATATTGCTATTAGCGAGGCGTCGACTACACCTATAAGTTCGACGACGGCCAAAGTAGAGTAGCCTTACTTAAAGCCAAATTGGACTAATTTATAATCCGGATAGAGGACCTTAAGTTCCTATTTAAGCAGTTATAGTCGCGTACCGATAAAGAATCTTCCTTGCTTCTAGCACTTATTCGCTTAAAGGTAGACGTTAACAAGATCGTTACGTAGTTAAAGGACGCACCGGAGGTTATCTTTGCTAATACTAAAGAAGGAAATCTGGTAGATCTACTAGTGTTAATGCTAAAGTGACGAGTGCTTAGTATGTTTGAACTACAGCAATTTCCCTTAATAAATATAAGCCTTAGCAGAAAACCTTAATGTTAAAGACGCGATAGAATAACCCCGAAAGTTCCCTACAAGTAGCGATATTTATTATAAGAAGAAGTTATAGTACTTTATGCTTAACGGGTTAGAATAGGTAGGCGAAGCCGAGCATTAGGGGGAGACTATATATACATAGTCGTAGACATAGTATAAGGACACCGTTAGAGCTATAACATATAGAACAGAGCATGGGTTTTATATATTAGACATAAAGAGCAACAAATTAAGGACCACATAGAAAGACACATTCTTTATAGAGATGTATATAGTTAGTTATAGAAACAGACTACAAGTAGAGGCGAGGGAATAGCTAGTCGTACTTTTAGTATAGCGAAGTAGGGCACGTTAACTCTGTTAGCGCTACTCGAAGCTTGTCCTCGCGCCCTCTTAATATGCTTTTTCCGCGCCTTTACTACACGAATATAATTATACCGATGCCTAACCTTAAAGCCGTCTTAATTAGACTATGTGCTATTGTCGAACTTATAGAGATCACCGATAGCTATGTTTTCACCTAATAGGAACCTCTATATTAACTCTAGACCCTTCTAACCGGTGCTATTACTAAGCTCCTTCCGAGCGCGCGCGAAGGCAAAGAAGGCGCTAATATCGTCGACATTATCCGGCTAAGAGCTCGGCAGCTTATAGCCTAAGTTAGGCCGTAATCCGTTACTAGATTTAGTACGAGGAACCGAAGCACTTGCTAAAGTTGTTAGAGGGCCTCTAGTACCGGTAGTATAGATATATATAAGGTCCTGCTATAACGCGCTACCCTTTATCTTCTAGCGAGCTATGCTAATATTACCCTTATCGGCCGTAACTCTATTACTTTCCGGTTAACAAGTTCTCGGTATAGTATAGGTCCTAGATTCTTAGTAGTAAGCTAGTTGTTAGCAATACTAGAGGCCTATACGGTAAGGATAGTTCCGTATAAGGGGAAGCGGTTAGTAGGCTTATTAATGCTAGAGATAAAGCAGCTTATATCGTTGTTCTTATAGCGAAAGTTGGTGTATAGCTATCGCCTCGTAAGCTCTTCTAAGCGGTTGCCGGAGCTAGTTAGTACCTTACGATTAGACTATAATTAAGATAGTTGAATCGTTGTCGCTATCCGCTATATACCCGGTGTTAAACCGACTATTAGAGCCTCTACTTCTATAATAACATCTACCTTCAAATCGCGTCGACCGGTACGGTACTATATCTCTTACTACTTTACAACACTACCCTAGTTGTCCTCGAAAGCTAGAGGGCTTATAGTTTAGTGCCGCATCTCCCGTATTGCTACTTAGGTGTAATATGTGCCGTATTAAATATAAACCTCGCCTCTTACGGTATAACGAGCAGCTCTTATCTAAGGGGACTAGGTCTAACGGTAGTAAGATATACGTTACTAGACTTGGGCTCGTACATAAATATACTACGACGAGTGCTAGTACGACCGTAATTGCATTAGCCTCCTCCGATCGGTAGAACGAGATTTACTAGCGTCGTAGCATATAAGGGACAAGGTATGCTTACTCCTAGATTCCGTTAGCATCTTCTAGACATTCTATCTAGTATAGTCTCTAATAGATGACCCCGAATCCTTAGGTTATATAATAGCATACTTTATAAAAGGKAAGCTACTATAGTAAGGGCTAAAGACACTTAGTAACGAAGAGAAAGAACAAATAGTAATAAAGCAGAAAATAAACCTAGAGGMCAAGCAACTACGTTAAGAACTTCTTACTACTAGTAATTAACGTTTTACAACGTCTCCCTAGAACTACTCCTAGCTACCGTAGCTCGATAATTCGCCTTGTGCTCTTTAGAGTGGGCGACCTAGTAAGCCCGCCCGTAGTATATAACCTTATTACACCTTCTATACCGCATCGACTACGAGAGGACCTTATTACACTTCGTACACCGGGCCGGTATTAACAACAAGCCCCTCTAATCTCTATTCCCTCTCTCGGCCGCCGCTAACGAGGCTACCGCTATCTTTCTCGTTAATCTTAACACCCGCTGTTTACCTAGACTAACGTGCGCTACTAACTATGCGTTTCCCCCTAGAGTATAGAAACCCTCCGCGAGTTACTCTTCTAGCTTTTCTAGCTAAAGTATAAATCCGTTAGGAAGAGTAGAGATTAATTTAACTAAGAATTCTAGAACTTCCACTTCGTTCGAATCGCTGATTTTCTTAAGTGCGATATCGCTGTAATAAGGCACTATAATAGCAAGATCGGATTCGTGTAATCGTTAAATACGGAGGTATCGAAGAACGCTACTTAGTAGCGGCTCGGTAAGGGTTAGAGAGACGGTAGAGGCAGAATCGAGCCTAGCTATTACCTAAAGTTTGCGCTTTTGCTTAAAAAATGGCGCTATAGGATACGTCGCGAGGACGAGGTTATAGCTGTCGTTAGGATTATCGGGCACGACAAAGCTATAGAGTCGTAAAAGACGATTGTTTAGAACAGGTCCGTAATTAATAAAAACCTAGAAGAATACTTCTAGGTAAGCGCACTAATTAGCAGCATTAGAAAAGCATATAGACGTACCTAATCTCTAGGTTCGTAAGATTTTCCGGCAAGAATAGAGAGGTTTCTAGACATAGGATCGTAGGTATAGTACTACGTAATACCGGAAGAGTAATTTAACATATCTATAAAGGGCGCTAGTAGTCGGGTTGAATCTCCGTTATATAGCTTGAAATCTATCGCGCGACTCTACACGGTATAGATTACCTACTTATACTAAAAAAATGGAAATAAATATTAGTGTGCGGTTAGTAGCATCTTCCCTATGCTGTATATTTACATTATCGATAGTAAACTTATCGCGTGGGAACAATCCTTAATGTCGTATAAACAGTCGCGATGCTAATTCCCTATAATCGTCCTTAATCTGTCGATCCAAGTGCTTCGTAGTAGTATAGAGCGAAGTTCCTATACAAAGTTCTAGATCCGCCTCTATAAAGAAGATGCTCGAAGTATAGCTCGGAGGTAATACTACTATATAGCTTCGGAGGCTATTATATCCCGAGCTACGCGACCGGATAAAGAGAATGTACGTAGCTAAGGTATTATCGATAGACAAGGGCGGCCGCGCCGAAAGAAGGGCTAGCCCGAGCATAGGATTAGTATATACTTGTTTCACTATATAAAGAACGCTATGTAGAATAGTTAGAATTTTTTCTCCTTCCTTAAAGCGCCGTAGCGTTCTAACGCTACGCCTAGTGTCCGAGAAGTCGTTAAGCTCTAAATTATCTAAGCCTAACGCTCTAGATTGTTTTAGCTATCTTTCTATAGGGTCGAAGGAGAAGTATACGCGTAAGGAGGCCACGACGTTACCGTCTTCTAGCGCGGTTAGTAACGAGTTGTCGTTTAGTAAGTTAATTGCTAAGGGCGATGGTAAAGTTTAAGTCGATTTTAAAGCATAACGTAAGCTAGTCGGGTCTCTCCGAGATTTTTAAGGGCCTATATGTTTAACGTTAGGGAAAAAAAAACACTAATATAGCGAGGATTACGATTTTTGGAATTCAGTCTAATTATAGTACGCTATATTCGTCTCTAAAGGTTATAAGAAGCTGTGAAATCAGACGCGCCGCTCGAGCGATTACACGCTCGTATACTAGCTAGAATAGAACTTAGCGAGAGCCTCGGCGTATAGAACAAAGGAAAGTAGCGACTTAAGAGTAGGCTAAAGAGGTAGGCTCGGCTAATTTAGAATACCGTCGCTCGTTAGAGCGTGGACGTAAGTGCGGCTATAAGGCAAAGCGTAATAAGCACTATAGTAAAGCGTACTTATGTCGTAAGGCTAGAAGATCCGACGCTATAGTATAGGCACTATCTACACGAACACTAACGACTATAAAGAAGCCGCTCTAGATATATATCCTTCGCGCGAATTACGGTCGTTCGCTATATTAATGTTCTCTGCTCTTCTTAACGTAGGTTATACGCACCTCTTAAGCTAGTCTTTTTAGGGGGCCTGCTTTTCCTTATAAGTAAAAGAGATCGCGCTCGTAAAATAACATGTATTAGACATTCCTTCCTCGTAAGCCCCTAAAATTTGACTACTATGTGTTACTCGGGCCCTTTTACGTTAGACTATAGTGCTTAAGGGGAGATAATAAAGCACTATACAAAGGAATTAAAATGCCACCTTGGATGTAGTAATTGCGGACTCTAATAGGCGATAAGAACAAGCGCACACCTAAAAAAATATGCCTAACCAATTTTAATGCGCCGTAAGCGAAATGCGCATAGTTCGAGAGTACAACTTAATTAACTAAGATAGGAAGTATTTTATAAACCTTTACTACTCTAACAAATTTCCCGCTAAAGCGGAATACGCGACTCTAATTAGCGTTAATGTATGTCTACGGATTTTTCGAATAGTAGGGTTCGGAAGGGAATAGGAATGTACTTTTACGCGGATTGTTATAAAGCACTGCCTAGGCTTAGCCGTATCGAAGATAGATGCTTAATCTTGTCGTCCCGACTTATAACCTAGAACGTAGTCATCCCGGCATACTAAACTTAACAGGATTGTAGGCGAAGTACCGGACGTAAAATGCGTATCTTAAGAGATTCCATTCGTAGATCTTGCCTATTAATATATAATTACGGCGTCCGCTTCTATATCCGAGGCAGTAGTAGGAATGCTATAACTAGAGAGACGATCTATCGCTACTATTACCGTAGAACTAGTGCGGCTATATACGGGTCTACGGAAAGGGAGAGAGGCGCCGAAGGGGACGGAGCGAGTGTCGCGGAGCGGTATAGTAAGTCTAGTAGTAGGGAGCCTCCGGACGTACTATAAGAGACGCCCTACCGCCTTTATAGCCTATACGATAGTAGTAGGACTCCCTCTACGCTCGACGTACGGGAGAAGAGGTAGTTATAATCGTACGAGGGTACGTAAGGGCCGGTTAACGTAGAGCTCGCTTCGAGGCGCGGCCGACCTCGGTAAGAGCGCGGTCCGTAACTCGCGCTAGGCGAGATGTAGCCGCTCGGGCGGCGAAAATACACCTTATATACGATCCCCCTTCGCGCCCGATCGGCGTATTTTCGCCTTTCCCTCGTTTAATTCTACTATAGGGCTCGCCGTATAGATAGACGGTAGTCGATAGAGTAGAGTAAGGTTATAGAGGACGGCTAGTCTTTACTTACTAAGGTCGACATTAGGCGAAATAGGGCTATCTCGATTTAGTAAGGTCGAGAACGGGCCGGCCGTTAGCTAAGCCCTACTTCCTAGTATAGCCGTAGTAGTTTACCGCTAATACCGTATAGGCGACTTACGGGCTAAGCCGACGCTTTCGCGAAGATAACCGATATATATATAGAGTAGTAGAAACGGTCGTATATATAATAGTAGACTATCCGAAGCTTACCGTAGCGAGGTAGCACATACGGGAAAAGATTAGCGAGGCATTTAATAGCATCTTATCGATGCTCGGCGGGCGTACTCCGGACGCACTTAGTAAGTCGAAAGCGGGATACGTAAACATAGAGGTTTTAGAAGCGGTTATCGAGTTTACGGAGAGAACACAAAGATTCGAATTACGGACGGCGGCGATGGCGTTAGCGTTAAATAAAACAGCATAGGCCCCTACGAGGTAATAAGATCGTATATAAAATCGTATAGCGAGGTGTATAAACCTTAGATAGGACGTAGTAGTTGTATCCTACATATCCCGATAGGGAGGGGTTAGGGTAAATAAAAAGAAGAAGAAGAAGAATTAATTAATTAATTAATCGAACCTCGCGAGCCGTATTTGGCCTCGGGAAGATAGCCGTACGGCTAAGACGTAGGCCTAAGCCACGTTATATGTCGCGACAATATTTCTAAACGACGACTACACGAACCGAGTAATTAGAGAGCCTACCTGCCCTATATAAGTCGAATTAGGATGGATTAGCTAAGCGTTGTCGCTAAAGCTTACGTACAAGTAGAGGACATCTCTAATAATGAAGACACTATAACTACTACTTAGAAGGAGTTCGAGCCGAAAACGAGAAGCGACTAGAAGACTCTAGGAGACTAGGCTACTAACTAGTTATTAAATCGTATCTCAATTGCTATAAAGGAGGTTAGGGAATTAGAGGAGGGAATTAGACGTACGTAAGCACGGCTATCGTCGCCACCTAGAGTTATACGACTCTACGCTTCTTATTATAACTATACATAGCGCGCGAACAAAGGAGAAGCTGTTACTATATAATTCCCCTCGTCTTACTTACGCTAGCGTAATCCCCATTACTAACCTTTATACATTTACTATTACTACTACGGCTAGTAGGGAGGAATGTCGTGCTTACATTGTATTAACAATATCCGTTTAGTAATCTCCTAGTCGTAAACGTATAAGGGTCTCCGTAGCCTCCCTATCGGTCGGTCTAGTAAACTAGAATGTCGAGCATATTTCCGACGTGCTTTAGGCCTCGTACTTAAGTCGTAATATTGTGTTATAATTACTACATCTTGGTCATTTCTAGTAGTAATACATTATATCGGAATCTATAGCCGAGTCTATAGTAGTACGCGCATTCGGGACGAGTCCCCGAGCACTAGTTAAGGATAGTCGAGCTTTAGCATCGATTTATAATTAGAAAGAGAATGTGCGTTCCCTAGGCAATTTATAGTAATTAAAACATACCTTGGTCTTCCTTATACGATAGTCTATACATACATTTCTTTTAGACTAGATCCTAGACTAGACGCCTTTCGCCTTAGTTGTGTCCTACTTTATCGTTATAACTACGGTGTTCGTTATGTGTAACGAAGGAACGATTAAAGTCTTCTACTTCTTCTTTATAGCAATAAACTTCTATATCGCGGCTACCTGTGTTATAGAGTCCTTCCTTAGACTAACCCCGGTACGAGATGCTCGAAAGGCTATAATAATAGTCGAAGCTTATAAGCAATTCCCTAGCGACCTTAACGGAAAGGCTAAGGACCTGCCCATTATCGACATTATTATTGTTATATATCTTCCTAACGAAAAGGACATTATTCGGAATTAGGTTCTATATGCCTACGAAGAACTAGTCTATCTAAAGGAGAAGTTGAACATTAACCTAGTTTGTAATACCCTAAAAGAAATCGAGCCTCTAGAAAGYGAGCTAGCTATATTACTAGAGCAATACAAGAATCTTCGTATTATTAAGGTGCCTGGCTCTAAGTCTAAGGTAGACAATCTTAACTACTTCTTCGGTCTAAAGTCTAACGCGGACGTAATTAGGATTTTAGACGCCGATTACTATCGTTATCTACATAACCCACGATAGGTAGCTAAACGCTTCCTAGCCGATTAGACCGTCGATATTGTTTAAGGCCGATGCATTTTCTACAATACTAAGGAGAGCTTTTACGTAAAGATCATCTCTATCGAGTTCGACCGCATCTACGCTATCTTATACCCCGGTAGAAGTCGTATGTTCGGATTCGGTCTCTTCTATAGTAGTAACGGATACTAGAAAGCTCCCCTCCTTCGCGAACATAAGATAGACGGATTAATGCTTACTAAAGACATCGACTCTACTCTTCGAGCCTACGATCCCGGTAAGAAAGCTGTTTACGATACGAATGTTACTTCCTTTAAGATAGCACTAAATAACTTTAGAGCATTCTAGAAGCAACGTCTACGGTGGACTTAGGGTTAGACACAAGCCTCTATTAAACACATGCCACTACTCTAAAACAACCTACTAACTAGCAAGCGCGGAGTCGATAAACGATTCGGCGTCCTCTATCTTCTATTCGTGCGAAAAATCAGCTACTATCTAGTTACGATGTATATATGCCTACTCCTAAGCTTCCTTATTACGGGCTAAACCTACAACGTTTCGGACTTCGTCCGACTGATTTTCTTTCGATACCTAATAGCGGAATAGTTCTTCTTTGCTACTACTGTCGCTCTTCTATTTACCCTTTACTTTACGGAGAAAGTACGATTAGAGTTTACTACATACTAGTAGATAGTAGTGTTCTACATAGCATACATTCCCTACTTAGTACTACTAGCAGTTATAGGATTGTAAGGGTACGCTCGGCAAGTTGTTAAGTATAACAACTAGAACCCGACAGCTCGGAAGTAATCTAGTTGTTTTTAATAAGATATAGACTTATTACAATTCAATTCACGCTATTCAAACTTCGTTGGACTTACTATTTAACCGTCTCCTTCTCTTAATGAGCATCCTAGTTAAATCTAAGCAATACTTTTATAGCACTCTCGTAGTAAGAGTAACCTAGAAAGCTACATAGAAGAAACTTCCTATACTAGCGATCTCTTATCTAAAAAACAACATAACGTCGACATAACTGCATAACTACCTAGAGCAGCTTCGCACATAGCGACTATCCCGCATAGATTCCCCTCTATTTAAGAAACACTTATAGTACATTATACCACATTCCCTCGGATTTACACCTCCTAAATAATAGTCCGTCTTAAAGTAAGACACACCGCACGAGAACAATATGCGAGGAACCTAACATACCGGTAAAAGTAGGTCCATCTAGGGACTACCACCCGACATCTTAAATCGGTAATTTCCACCCAGCACACTAGATACATTCACACGACTTACACGTAGGTACCTCGCCCGGTGCCTCGGACAAATAATACATCTATAGAATCACCTTAACTACGGAACTAAACAATAGCACAAATCCAGACCTACTAAGGGTCTAGAGTGTTTAGTTATTATTTCTAATAATGAGGAGTTATCCGAGACGTCGACGCTCGGGCGCCGATCGTAGGGGAAGAGTAGTGTACGAAGGAATGCACTCGAGTTCGTTCGTGTTTATCGTAGGTAGGAAGGCGGGTAGTAAATTCGGCAAAGGGAAATCTCTCGCGATAGGTTCTATCGAAGTAGCATAAGGAATCGAGCATATGCAGGACGTTACACAAATTTTAAGGGAGAACTTAGTATAAGGGAAGAATGTGGGAGGGAAAAAATAGAAGCTAAATATTAATAAACTCGGGACTTATAAATTGTTATTAGTATAAGATATGTGTTAACAGGCTCTAGCTAAGTATAACTATGCGGAACTATAACGATTCGCAGCCTTTAAACGGCGTCTATAACATATAATCCTTCTTTACATAGCTATTAAGACTCGCATGCTTATAAAATTTGCGAATACACCCTAACCGAGGGCAGATTATAGTCGATCGTCGCTATCCCGATTTCCTTAGAGGTAGCTTCCTATAGGAAGACCGTCTTCCTACGGGGCGCTCGACGCTAATGCGTACCTAGTGATTTTCTCGAATTATAGGACTACTATATAGTAGCTCCTCTTCTACGTCTAGACCTATATAGGCGAAGGTCGACCTAGCTTCGGAATCGCAATCCGAAAAGTTCGCCGCGTATGCTAATAAGTTGCTAAGAGATACGTCGGTAACTATTATCTACCGTAGCTCGATTATACGCTCGGGGGTGTTTACGCCAAATAACGAGATTCTAGAAACGAGTTCGTAACTATCCTCGCCGGTATCTAGGTAGCTATCGCTATCTTTAGCATCCTAGGCAGCTTTAACAAGGTTGCCCTTATTACGGTTAGATAGAATATAGGCATTACTTCGCGTATACGCCTTCCTCGGTACTATTCTTAAAATAGTCGGGCTATCGCTTCTTATAGAATCGTCGCTCGACTCGTTATCGGACACCGATGCTATTACTTAGGATAAGCCGGGCTAATTAGTCTTATAGGTAGTAATCCTATAATAGATATTAGCATACTTCGAGAAGTTAGTAGGAGATAGTGTCTCCTTACTATAGAGAGGGTAGGGGCACACTACGGGCTAAAGTTTCACCTTTTCGAGATGCTTAGATATGTGCTTATAAAGCTTAGAAAAGCGCGGAAATTAATAGTATCTCTTCGCTAGTGTTTTAGTCTCGTCTCCGAGATAGAATAGGCATAGCGCGGCTACGATAACTACGGCTCTCTAGCCGACCTACCCGTAGAAATGATCGAGAGCTTCTAGGTAGCCGCGGTAATGCTCGTTCTAATCTAGTTTAGAGTAATAATATACACGGTACTTAAAGCAGTACTCTACTCGAGGTAGCTAAGTATTAGGAAGTAGCAGCTTATAGTCGTCTAGAAGGTGTTTCTTTAGTAGGCTTACGTTAACGAACTCGGCGTTATAAATATCCCACCTATAGCTGTTTCGTAATAAACGGATATAGTAGGCGAGATAATTCGCCCGTAATTCCCGCGAGCGGCCGGATAGCGCAGGTCTTTTATATGCGACCTAACGACAGCTCGGCTCGTTATCTATAAGATCACCTTGTAGCTTTTCGTACTGCTTAGTAGCTTCCTTAGCGAGATAACACCTAAGAAAGTAGAGGTTACTAGAGCGAACGTCTTTATGTTAGGAACTATTAGGGTTAGTTAAAAACATGTATAGAGAAATAATAAGCACTTACTCCGTTAGCTACTAGCTATATAGCGAACACGTAATTTTCCCTTCGAATTCGGTGTAGCTAGCGTATAGGTAGTGCTATTTAATCCGTTTAGGCGCGGCTATCGAGATTAGAGGCTTAAGCACGTCCTCGAGCTTAGCTCTACCCTCTACGGGATAATAGAATAGCTATATAACGTTAGCTCGCGCAACATTATGCCGAGTATAGGCCCGGAAGGCTCGGCTAGAAGGTGGACGTTACGACTAGGGCTCTAGGATTAAATCTGTAGCCTTAGGAACTGGTTTTGCCTATAATAGGAGGCATTATCTAGCCTCTAAGTACATTTTTTTTTCCTCTAGGTACTACGCTCGATGCCGCCGGCCCTTAGATATATCCGTAAAGCGTAAGCCGAGCGGGCGCGGAGTCTATAAATCTAATCGCTTAGACATCGAAGTTAAGAACTCTATTATCTCTTCGTCCGGCGGACGCTCGTATATTATCGCCTATATATCGACACTAGATACGGAAGACAGGTAGTGTTAGAAGGTGTTATCGCTTGTATAACCTATACGTTGTCTACGAACAGCGGAGGTAATAGTTTCTATAGGCCTATTAGCCCGCTCTTAACATTAGACCCTCTTTTAGGACTTACTGTTTAGTATATTGCTATACCCCCGGCGTAGAGCATACGGAGTAAAACGATCCTCGTAACCTGCCCGCTCTCCTAGGTCCGTTATTAGTGTACTAATATAGTAGGCAAGTATAATTCTTATAGGCGATATTGCTCTATTACGCTATAGACTACGGAGAAGGGGAACCTCTACTATTTCCGGTCGGATGCTAATTATAAAGTTAGTATTAACTAGCGGATTAATTCGCTTAAAGTTAGCTAAGGTTCGAATCCCTTAGAGAGCATTATCGGTAATCGCGAGTGCTAACGTCTAGATAATAGGGTAGAGGTGCGGTTCTCTCTTGTCCTCTAGAAGGGGCAGCTCTAAGCTGCTTATAATTAGACTCGGTCGTGCCTATATATAATAGCCGTATCTTACTCGTATTTCTCTTGCTCTCGGCGAAATTTCTAATTTCTAATCTTAAATAAAACCGCTACGCGACGCTCGCCCTTTCGATTAATAACGTACACCGTTAGATCTTTATATAATATCCCTTCGTTAGAGCCGACGTACGTAGAGCTCTCGAGAAGCTCGCCCGGCCGGATTCTAAGGTAGAACAAGATTAGCATTAATACTAATAGCTATAGCCTAATTCGCGGATGCTCGAGCTCCTTCTCGTCTAAAGCCTATAGGAAATAGAGCATATCGAACACTATAGCTAGGCCTACGACTAGGCGATTACGGACCTTCTACGAAGCGCCTTTTTAAACAAGCCTAATTTAAATTACTCTATTAATTTTCTTAATAGTCTTCGCCGATACCCTAAAGTTGCTACGTTCGTAGATAAGACGTACGAGTAAGCCGAACTATTTCTTAAGGGTAACCGTACTAAGCTTTACGCTAATTATGCTAGCTTTAGTCGCGAGTAGCTACTAGAGAAATGCTATAAATTCACCTTCGCTTAGTGCGCTTAGGAACGGTCTTTCGACGTCGACTTTACGCCCGAGGAACTTATAGAAGGCCACCTAGTCGCGCGATGTCCTAGCTATAGCGTTAAGGTAGTACTACTTAGAGGTGTCCTACGTTATTAGYTAGAAGTCGCTAGATATATTAGCTAATGCTCGAATTTCTTCTAGGGCATTATCTATAGTAGTAGTAGGCTTACTAATAAGATAATGCGGAGTGCTTTAGTAATAGGAGACTAAGAGATCGAACAAATAGACGGTAGGTAGCGAGAGGAGACGATATAGTTAGAAGATTTAGCGGCTAAGTACTAACGTCTATACGCTTACTAAATGTGCTACGCCTAGGTACCGGCATCGCTATCGCTTAGTAATAGGATATAACGAGCTTAGTAGACTAGCGAGGGGGAGCCCTCTCGATACTATATAGTAATACGTAGAGCGTAGACTATCGGGTAACCGCTAGAGGGAAGTCGGAAAGTAGAATCTAGTGCTAGTATATCGGACTTCGGACACCCTAAGGTCCGCTATACGTCGGCACTAGCTATAGTAGTATCGAGTTACGTGCGGGCGGGCCCTTTAATAATAATCTCGCTCTGATTTTTATCGGGACGTAGAGGGTAGAAAGCAAGCTATCCTATCCGCTCTAGCCTATTAAACTATATAATCGTTTAATTAGTACTTAGGTGGGTGATTACTAGGGAATCCCAAATGTTAAATGTACAATTTCTCTTTTTGGCTTTTTGGCTTTTGCTGCGTAGGTCCCTCGTAAAGTAATTACTACGTAATAGCATTGTAGTAATTTTGGCTTTTTGGCTTTTGCTGCGTAGGTCTCCCAAGGAGAAAACTAGGTGAAAGCATCGTAGTAAGCATCATTAGCGACACATGATGTCTTGATAGTGACCTCGTCTCAAACGCGGCCATTCTGAACATGGACGGCATCGTATCAATAAAGAATGAAGGCTTAAGAAATGATTGATGTTCTCTGCTCAAATGTGCACGATTTTGTTAAGCAACGCCAGATGGAGCACTATGGCCACCACTGGCTCACGGGCTACACAACATCCCTCGCTCGCTGAAACATAGCTTCTGCGAAAACACATCCCTCATTGTAGGATGTTATCGCAGAATGTCGTCAAAGAATGTCATCGCATAGTCCGTGTGTTACTATGAGGAGACATGTACAGGAGATGCGAATGAATGGATCAAGGTCTCATGTTGGTCACCGTGCCTTGTGCAGAAAAAAACAGTGCTCAATGAAATGGCTTGACTATGCCCACAAGCCGAGAGGTATGGTCCCAGGCCAGAAACCCCTGATTTTAGTATCACGGTCCGTGAACGAAAAAACTTCCTACACACTGTGGTGAAGGTCACTGATTCCTTGCACTATCGTCGATGAACGTGCAACCTTCCAAGCTCCAGTTGAGCGACGATTCCACGTGAGAACTCTCTTTTAGATTTTTCCAGAGTCCTCCTCACCCTCACCCTCGGAACCAGAGGAGCAAGAGTTAGCTGGTACTCCTCGTCCTTGATCAGTGAGAGGCAAAGTACCTTATTCCCGACTTCGTATCCCAAGACTAAGCAAACATCCTCCTCAACTTGTCCTTGTCGTCGTCGCTAAGCTTCTCATCGTCCTTGAGGTAGAGCGAGGCGAATGGATACAGCGCGGTCATCGTTGAGAGGTTAGGTTAGGTTTACTTTGGGAATGTGTTGATGAAATTGGTTTTCAATTTCGTGCTTTGCTAATAGATGTCCTTGTCACTTTCGTCAGCAGGCTGGACAACAGCTTTCCAGTGTCGAAAACTGGACCTGAAGAATGCTCCCCCCCGCCTGCGATTTCTCTCCTCCAAGACTTGCGGTACATGCTCAGCAGAGTCAGGTAAACGTACAGGCAAGGGCAGATATCCCTCTCTGCCAAGGAACTCCAAGCTCTTTACCACGGCCAGTTCCAGCCCCTTATGTGTATCCATCTCCTCCCGACAGGCACCGCTCCCGTGTTTTCCTTTCCGTGGCGTATCTTCGACCTCCAGCATATACTGCAGTGGCCACAGCGGGTGCTCTTCCTTGGTTGCGTTGATGGCCTGACGTACAGCAGCAGTCCACTCTTTTCTGGTGGCAGGTTGAAGTCTGTAGCCCATGTCACTCAGGATGGTCCAGAAACGGCTCCATAGCATCCCATCGGCGGCCTGCGTCACGATTGGCTGTGAATGGAGCGACAGCGCATTTCGAATGATGATCCGCGCCGTGGTTGCGGCATCCGTTAGGGGAATCCATGTGTCGGCCTCATCGGCGTTGTACATGCCAATGCTGATGCTAGCTGCCACGAGCCGCCATATGTAGTCATCGGCATTCGCAACGCCTTCTGCTGGCGTCCCAATCACGCATCCGGGACTTACTACTGAGATGCGCCGAGTGTTCATCCACGAGCTAGACAGAGCCGCCGCCCTTTTGACCACAGCCTCGGCCACAAACTTTGTCTGGCTGTAGCCCAGAGCATCCGAGGTAGACAACTCTTCCACCACATCCTGCTCCTGCTCCTGCTCCTCATCCCCTGTGGCTTCTCGGCCGCCGGTTACGTAGACAAAAGCCATACCGGGCACGGCAATGGCGAGACGGAGCAGCTCCATCGTGGAACTGACATTGACAGCTTCCAAGGCCTGGTAGCTCATCCCCCAATGCACTGTTGCGCCGCAATGAATCACCACATCAACTGTAGCACCGTCGAAAAGCGCTGTCCAACGAGATGAGTCGAGTCCAAGCTGCGGCATTCCGAGGTCGCCTGCCCAGACGCAAAGCTTCGACTGGTGCGACCCGGTCCACCAAAGAGCTTTCACTGCAGCATCAATGGTGCGTCTACTGGCTTCCTCATCCGTCTTGCCGCGCACGAGGGCAATGACCCTAGCCACACGACTGTCCTCGATGAGCTGGCGTAAGATTTGTGTGCCGAGGAAACCGTTGCCGCCCGTCAGAAAGACAGACACCAGCTTATCCGAGTTGTGCTCTCGCTCATCGTCACTTTCGCGCACACTGGAGGACGACTCTGCCTGGAGAGTCGCTGCTTGTTGCTCAGCCACGATCCTGGAGGAATGGCCATCTATCTCGGCAAGGAGGTCAACCGGGGCTATCATAGGTCTGCATAGCGCTTCAGGCTGTTCGACTGACGTAGCGGTAGCCCGTAAATCGCATATCGCTCTAGCCAAACGCCGTATGCTCGTGGTCCTATCCATCAATAGTGGGATACCTACCTTGACTTGGAACTGCTGTTGGATAAAGTACACCAAGGACATCATGTTGATCGAGTCAAGGCTGCATGAATGCAAAAGGGCATCGGGGAAGCTCGCGGTTGTGAGGTCGGCCCGCAAGTCTTCCCGACCTGAATACTGCCCCTTCGCCGAGAAAACCCATTTGGCCAATGCATGGGCTGGCTGTTCAGTCTCCAAAATACATCCATTGCTGTTGCCAGCGAGCGTGGTGTCGCCACTAGTCCCGTTACTTATTCCCGTCTCCCGACCCTCTTGAGCGGCGAGTGCCGCGCCGATTTCACGTAATCGCTTGCGGTCTGTCTTACCGGCAACCGTCAGAGGCAGTGTTCTCATGGTGAAGAAAAGGGTTGGGATCATGTAAGTCGGCAGGGAAAAAGCCATCATATCTCGGACCGAGTCAGGGAGGAGGAACTCTTTGGCTTGCAAAGTACCTTCTGGGTTGCCCTGTGCAGTACTGTCGCCCTTGCTGTCTTCATGAACAAATGCTGCCAGTGCGAGCCCGCCACTCTTGCTATTCAGATTGATGAGTTCCGCGACAACACCGGTCGCTTCTGGAAAGTATTCTCTCAGGCGGTGCTCAACCTCACCAAGCTCTACTCGTTGACCGCGGATCTTCACCTGTGTGTCTTTTCTCCCAACAAAGCTGAGGTTGCCGTCTTCGTTGCTGTACCGAACAAGGTCGCCTGTCCGATAAAGTCGCCCACGGCGACCTGGTGCACCTCCCGGTCCGCCTCGAAGCAACCAAGATGGGTCCTCGATAAAGGCTGTAGCGGTCCTCTTCGGGTCGTCCAGGTAGCCTAAGCCAACGAGCGGTCCTTCAAGTAGCAGCTCGCCTACGCATCCTGTCGGAGTCAAAAGATTATAATTGCTAGGATCTACAATCCAGGTTACTAGCCCGATACCGATCCCTATCCGAGTGGCCTGTTCTGGACACGACGCATTTTTGTTCATCGTACTCGTCGCGGTACATTCGGATGGACCATAGACATTAATAACTCGTCGAACCTTGTCCCACCAAGGTTTAATAGCTTGGACTGGTATAGCTTCACCAGACAGGATTACTGTCTGCACGTCGGGAACATCCTCCGGAAGGAGCAGCTGGGCAACAGAAGGCGTAAGATCAATTACGTTGGCGTGCAAGGAGACGATACTCTGTCTCAAGTTCTCCTTCCGATCCGATTCACTTGGGACACATAAACAGCCGCCCGCAGCAAGTGTTATCAGAGTGGTGTAAATGGATGCATCGAAGCTATACGACGAGAAGTCATATACTCTTGACTTTGGCGTGAAACCAAAGTGTTCCAACTGGTAACGAATGGCCGAGGCGACATTTTGGTGACTTATCACCACCCCTTTCGGCACGCCCGTCGTACCAGACGTAAAAGTCACGTAGAGAATGGCCTGCGGGCTTCTGACGTTTGCGGTCATTGTATTGCGTTCAGCATCGCTGCATTCATCTTTGAAGAATGCAGGACTGACAGCAACCACTTGTGGTGCCAGTCTCGAGCCAAGTGCCTTGCAAGAGCTTGACGAGAGGATCATGCTCGCCTGGATTTGTTTGCATATTGCTTGGAGCCGTTGTCGGGGAAGGGACGGGTCCAACAAAACAAAAGCCTTGCCCAGTTTGATGACACCAAGGATTGCCACCGTTGTCCACATCGACTTCTCGAAGCATAATGGGATGAACATGCCGATACCATCGAAGCTGCTGAGATGAGTGGCGAGCCTGGCTGCCAGCCGGTCTAGTTCGCCGTACGTCAGCTGCCCGTCCCAAGCGCAGGCGGCTATAGCCCCGGGTTGACTCCGTGTCCGCTCCTCGACCAATTCATCAATACAGCACTCAACCGCAGTTGGCACAGCGCCGTTTCTTGCCCATATCTCAGTCAGATCACCTTGCGTGACCAAGCTGACTTCTGTCAACAGCTGATGGGGCTTCGCGTCTTCCAGTTGGTGTAGCACGGCCCCGAGCCGCTCCATCAGCTTCGAAACAGTCCACTGCTCGAGCAACTCGCTGTCAAAGTGAGTTGACACGACAATACTGTGTGCTTCGATCTGCACCTCAATCTCCAAGATATACGTGCCCCCAAACTCCTTTTGGGAGTCTTTCCACCTCCCGACCGAATGCCGCTGCTCGGAGTCCTCTTCCTCTTCCCTTTTCTCCGGCTGGATCACTAGCAAGGTCTGGAACATGCAGGCCCGACGCCCATCAGAATTGATCCGAGCGATACGCTGCAACCCAGCCTGCTCGAAAGGCATCATTTCCATCGATTGCTTCTGCACTTGTTGCAGATATTCCCAAACGGTGGTCTGGCCCTTGGGCAACTTGATACTGATCGGGACTGTTGCGATTGTCGGTGCGATTATGTCGTCGATGCGGTCAACAGGCGCAGTCCTGCCCGACACAACGCAGCCGAACACGACGTCGCTCGAGTCGGTCATGCTGCTGGTTACCAATGCCCATGCGGCTCGGATCATGTTCGACATGGTGACTCCGAGACACTGGGACGTCCATTTCCGCGATCGGGGGATCCGCCGCTCCAGGACACTGTCCGTCACTGGCTGCTCCATGTCGGCGCGGAGAGTCGGAAACATTGAGCTTTCCGAGCAACCGCTCAAGGAACGTCGCCAATATTCCATGACCGCTTCATCGTCTTGTTCTCTGACATATTTGATGAAAGCTTTGAACTGTTGCCGAGGCGGAAGTCCCTCGCCACAATATGCTTGCTCGACCGATTTCAAGATGAGAGGGAGTGACCATCCATCATACAGCGCATGATGGATTGTCCACACCAACCACCTCGGAACTCCGCCGTCATCCTTGACGAGAGCAAACCTGGTCAGTGGCTGGCCAATTTCCATCGGTCGTGTCCTGTCCAAGCGGAGATGCTCGTTCAAGCCAGTGGAGACGTCAACCCATTGGATTGCTTCGTCCAAGACAACCTGCACAAAGCCGAGACGAGCGTGGTGCACAACCCTTGTCCGTAAAATGTCCGTGGCTTGGACTGTCACTTCCCATGCCTTTTGGAGCTTGAAGAGACAGATGTCGGCAGATAATTCCRGCGTGTACTGTAAGATGTAATCCTCGGGTCGTTTGRATGTTAGCGATAAAAGGCCTTCCTGAAGCATTGTGCACGGATAGATGTCTTGAATAGCGCTAGGATGGGAGCTGCATTGCGCTGACACTTCCTCGAGCAGGGACGGAACGTGAACGTCATTGCCCAAGAGGGAAAAGGGTGGAATGGTGTCCAACTCGCAGTCGAGTGACTTTGCTTTACAGCAGCTAGCTAGATGCTGTAGCAATGGGTTGCGGAAAATATCGTCCACCGTCAGGCTGAATCCCATCTTGCCGACGTTACACACAATTTGCATCGCGCTGAGGGAGTCTCCACCGAGCTCAAAGAAATTGTCCTCCAGCCCAATGGCGGCAACCTGGAGATGAAGTACCTGGCTCCATGTTCGTTGCAAAATCAGTTGTGCTTGTGTTGACGGCTGCCTCTTTGTGTCCCTGCATGTCATTTGTCTGTCGACTTTCTCATCACAGAGTCTATGACGATCAATCTTGCCATGTCTGTTCAGTGGCATTTGGTCCAGCACTACGATCACACTGGGAATCATATAGGCGGGCAATTTGTCGCGTAGCTCGGCCAGTATGCGTTCGGCGGCTTTCGCTCTGCTCTGTGGCCCCTGGGAGGAGTCTGAACGGTGAACCACATTGGCGGCATCCTCGACAGAATTTTTACTGACTGGCATATTCGGAATATCGCCCAGCTCGACGACACAATGGCCCCAAATCCCCGGATTTTGGCCTGTATACGTATCTGTTCTTCCGAAAAACTCTACCGGCAGAGCCCTACTGGCAGTTTGTTTGCGGCACGATCAATGGCAGACGCAAGGCTTGCAATGCAAGGAGACTGTCGTTATCTCTTGCTTAGCTTTGCGGACCGTGAGAATGCGACTTGAAATCCTGGCCGTCGTTGGTCTGCGTCATTTCGTAGAATGAAGGTTTGTCAGAACTTTACCACACTGAACCAAAAATAATTCGGCATACGGCGATGGATGTATTTGGCGGTGAAAAGTAAAAGTACGGTAGTAGTGGGGCCATGTCGCCCTCAATAGGTAGTCTTGCAATGTCTAAATGAAGGCTAGTAGAGTCTTGCCTTGGCAAAAGCATGTAGCAAAAGCCATGTCACCCCATAGGTAGCTTGTAATGTCTAAACGAAGATTAGCGGCAAAAGCAAGTACCTTCGCTTAGGTGTCCCTCTACTTGTCAAAATTTCGACCAATCTCGTTGTATACCGACTTCGGCCAAAATGGGATAGTGTCTCGAGTAGATGACGTGGTAGGAGTTCATGACCTCCGAGGTGCATAACCTCATGTCCCCCCCCCCAATAGGAAAGACAGCGGAGGTCTCGACTTGCCTCCAAGACGCGGGTGGAATGAATGTACACGACACTACTCCGGATTTCGGATGGATCTATCTCGACCGCTCCGAAGTTGCATATGTAGCTAAACTACGCCCCGCCGGACCCTAGGAAGTTGCATATGTAGCTAAAATAGTTCTTGGCACGGATGTACATCCACTCGAGTAGATTTATTCGCCCCATCACTACGCGTGTTACAAATATGAGGTGATTCGCCTGACCGGCGATATTGCCAGTCGAGAGGCTTGGGCGATGAATGCACTCGCACCGGACGAATGGGACCTATCTTCTTCGTGAATCCAATAGTTTCACATTTCTAGTTGTACAGCCTGAATCTACTAAACCCATGCTAACGAGAGGCAGATAGGCTCACTAATCTCAGCCGTGTTGACTTCCGCCAGCCGCTTTTCCGTTTTTCTTGTGACCGAAGATGTGACACGGCTCGTCTAACTTCATACTCCTCAATCTCACCCCCTACATCGCGCATGTGGCTTTGAGTAGGTGCGGCGGGCATTTGTAGAGGAAATCGAGCCGGTAAGGCCACAGCACGTAACCCTAGTGCAGCCGCAGGAGACTATTCAAGATGACAGCGCTGCGGTTGTGGTCAGAAGAATTGCGTTAGAGATGAATGGAATAATGAAATGTGTCGGAAGACTTGTAGCTTCCGGTCTCCCTTTTTTTAGATCTATATATCCAGCGTGTGGATGAGTCATGACTGTCATGGTTGAGCATCTGGCACTTACAGCCAAAGGACAGTCCATAGGCAAAGAGCCCACATCACCAACAACAAGAAGTCAATCTATCTTCTGGCACATACCTAGCTGGACAAATGCTCGCCTCAGCTGTAGCTCCATTACAGAGTTATCTGCTCGATCTACGGACTTTGGCACTCGTCAGTCTCGCCCTCGGTATCGCAGTCATCTATACATGGTTCGTGCGTCCTCTACTACATGGGCCGCTATGTCTTGTCCCTGGTCCATGGTATTGCAAGATCTCGAATATCCCCCTGAGCTTCTACGACCTATCTTTCTGCCGGAACGACCAAATCCATAAGTGGCATCAAAAGTACGGCCCAATCGTCTGCATTGCACCCAACCAGGTTTCGATAGCGAGCTTGCAAGGCACCAAGGACACGTACGGAGCGACACAGCGATGGGCCAAGAGCAACTACTTTGATCACTTCAAGGGGTTCAATATGCGGTCTGTGTTTGCGACGAAAGCTTACGAGGAGCACCGCACAAAGCGCAAATATACGTCCACTTTCTATCAGTCCCCCGCCATCTACAAACTACCCGAGATCGAACAGCACGTCAAATCTAACTCCTTGGCTGTTCTGGATCAGATTCGACTGGGCCAGGAGATCGATGTCTACAGCTTGACAAACTGGTACGCGCTCGACAACATTACCTTCTTGGCCCTGGGACCAAACCACGGAACCCAGTCCGTTGGGCAAGCTTGCGTGGAACGTGACATCCTCAGGGATCTGAAATACCAACAATTCTTCGGTCCCTTTCGTTTCAGGTATCCCAACGTCTACCTTTTGCTCTCCAAGTTCCTCGAGGCGCTGAGTTCTCGATTCAGTTATCTCTTGGCGCATGAACGGTTGGAAGCCTGGTGCAGAGAGCGGTTTTTCACAGCGCTAAACGATCCCCTTACGTTCCAATCACATTCCCTCATTCGGCACATTCTGAGGACGGAAGAGCATCACGTAGACAAGATCGAGATCGATCCGCAGTATGTGGCCGCCGAGATCCTCGACAACATCAACGCTGCGGAGGCTACAGTTGCGGTGACTGCCACGTATCTCATATGGAGGCTGACAGAGGCCCCAGCATGGCAGAGGAAGATCCGGACAGAGTTGATTTCGATCCCCAAGCAACAAAACGGGAGCCTTGCCTTTTCTGATGTCGACAGTCAGGCTCCATCATTGGAAGCTTGCTTGCGGGAGGCATACCGCCTCCACCCGGCGTCCAGCGGCCGATCCGAGCGGGTTGTCCCCTCAGGGGGTCACAACTTCTCCGGGGTGTATGTTCATGAAGGTACCATTGTTGCAAACTCTGTCACGGCTCTGCACCACAATAAAGACGTATTTCCAGAGCCCGAGTGCTTCGCTCCGGAGCGATGGCTTGGGGAGGACAAAGAGGCGTGGAAGCTGCGCGACGCCTATCTGATTCCGTTTGGGTACGGTGGAAGGGTTTGCCTGGGAAAGGCGTTGGCTACATTGGAACTGAAGATGCTCATTGCATCTTTGTATCTCGAGTTGGAGAGTTTTGGCACCTTGTCGACGAATCCTGCCTCAATGAAGCAGTGCAGCACCCATGATGCTGTGCCTCGGGCTCTGCAATGCATGGTTCGATTCGAAAGGGCTCAGAACTGACTGAATTGTACTCTGTGGAGCCATCTGTCCTCAGAAGCTCTTGTCTTTTTTTTATTTTATTTTGGCGGCTGGAATTGAGCAGCCAGTCCATCCAGTGTTTCTCAACCACGTTATTATATGCGGGGCGCTCGCTGTCTTTCTCGACCTTACCCCCGCTGAGCTGCTCAATAGAACGTAGCGTGTCCTGCATGGCGAGGCCTGTGGATCCACTGGGACCTAATCTATCCCAATTGCAACCAGACCAGCTTCCGTCTAATCTTGCCGTCTCTAGGTTCACCTGCTTCTCCTCCGCCTCCCACCTCCAACTCTCACGTTTGTACTGCCCATTTGTACCTATACACGACACGGCTTTCGCAATACTTTGCCCTCTTTTCTCAGAGGTTTGATCAATGGATTATCAACGGATGCTCATAGAGAAAGAGGCTCCTGAAGAAGTCGGCATTGTGATCAAGTACAATCTGTCTGAGAGTGCCGTCTCCGACCAGACTCTGGACTCTCTAAACATCAGCATCCAATCGAGCTCCGTCCTCACATACACGGAGCACAAGGGAAGCCACAAGATCCGCTCCATCATTGCCCGTGGTTATGGTGATCCCATCACCGCCGATGATGTCCTCGTCACAGCGGGTGCTTCCATGTCGCTGTTCATCGTCAAAACAGCTCTTCTCGGCCCCGGGGACCACCTCGCCGTCACTCGCCCCAACTACGCGACCAATCTAGCAATACCCCAATCCATCGGCTGCGACATTACCTTCATAGACCTCGACTTTGACTCGCAATTCCGCTTGGATATCGACCGGGTGTCCGCGGCGATCCGTCCTGGTTTCACCAAGCTCATCAGCATATGTTCCCCCAATAACCCGACAGGCACCATGTGTACCGTCGCCGAGCTGCAGTCGCTTGCTGCGCTGGCCAAGAAAAGCGCATGCTACCTCCTCATCGACGAGACCTACGCAGATCTCAACCACGGCGCGGACAAGATGCCTGCGGGAGCTTGCCTCGGCGACCACGTCATCACCGTTTCGTCCATGTCCAAAACCTATGGTGTGCCGGGGCTCCGCGTAGGCTGGCTCACGACGACCAATACCGCCCTCCAAGAGAGATTCCTGGCCGCCAAAGAGCAGATCATGATCAGCGGGAGCGTACTTGACGAGCTCGTCGCCGAGCAGATCCTGTCTCGGCGGGACGAGCTCCTCCCCACCATCATCGCCGATATGCGCCGACGTAAGGATCGTGTCGCCAGCTGGGTGGAGGAACACAGCGACATTGTCGATTGGGTCCGACCGGAGGCGGGCGCCATGTGCTTCATCAAGGTCAAGGCGGAGCCGGCGAGCGGGATGAACACATTCTACAAGCATCTCCTGGAGAAGCACGGGGTGTACATAGGACGTGGCACCTGGTTCGAAAGGGACGATACTTTCTTCAGGATGGGTTACGGATGGCCGACGTGGCAAGAATTAGAGCTGGGATTGGACAAGATTGCAATGGCGCTGAGGGAATGATGATGCATCAATCACGGTGGTGAAAGGCGCTCGTCCTGAGCTGGCTAACAACACTTCAATTGGCTCAGCAGATGGTGGATGACATGGGCAATGATGTCTTATGCAGCTACGAGAAAGTATAGCTTACGGGAAGAGAGGATGCGAAGAGGGAACCAACAGTACACTTGTGCTCGGAGTGTAAGCCAATATGTGCACGGCGGTCGGTTCATTATTTTTTCCCATCGTCCATCACCGGCCAAAATGCCTCCTCCGCAGCGAGGATCTCTCGCCACTTGACCAAGCCGCGCTGCAGCAGCGCCTCCTACACATCTTCCGCCTGCGTCTGTACCGCAGCGTCGATGATGTTGGCCAGTCGCTCGACAAAGTCCACAAAGTCGGGGCTCGACCAGTTGGCCATGAAATGCCGCCGCACCGCCCCGCCATCCTCATCGTCCGCTACTTCCGTGTCGTCGACCTGCTGCGATTTCATCCACGTCCACGCTTCCAGAAACAACTTTTCCGTCCCGTAAAACACCACCGCACTCTCGAGCCACGGCAGCAGATCCCTATCGCCCGCCTGCAGTCCATCGAACAAGGCCTCAAACCGACAAAGACCAGGCATTTTTACCGATGCAGGCACCCGTCCGTGCTCATCCGCCGGCAGGTTCACGTTGATGCCGTACTGCCCGGCCGTCTCGACGATGAAGCGCTCCTCCTGCTGGATGTTGATCAGATCATCAATCGTCCACGCCAGGAGTTTCGACTCGGAGTCCGCTTGCAGCTCGACCAGCACAGCGGGGACCACCTGTGGCAGCGACAGGAAGCTGAGCAGCCGGCCGGCGGCGCGAAGATAGCCGTGGACGTAGAGACGGTCGTTGGCGAGCCATTTTCCGAGCACCTCTTTCGAGAGCGTGCCCTGAGCAGCACGGCGCAAAAACGGCGACTGCGTGGCGCGCTGGAAGAATGCCGGGTCAGAGACCACGAGGGCCTGCGTAAACGACGACATGATTGAAGATGATTGTCTGTGTAAAAAGTTGACGGCACGGGAATTGGGCGTTATTATGAGAGATGGTGCTGTATTGCAAAATGGCTGCGGATTAATGTGCTGTTCGGCTACGGCTTCTTCAACTCTACAGACCTTATGAGACTCAAAGACTTGCCTGCCGATCACGGAAAGGATAAGAGGCGTGAGACGCCCCCGCAGACAAGCTGCAGCTAACAGCTCAACAGATGTAGGGTTTCGATGTGAGGAGTGGTGTAACGTGAGATTGAGGTTCAGCCTGTAGAGCATTCCGCATTAAACAACTCGCTATGGATGGGTCTAGCCTCTCGCTAGCGCAAGTCGGGTGACTATCCGATGGACACTACTCCCCAGACTACCACACACTCTATAGGACTTGAAGCCGATTTAAAGCTGAGTCGTTTAAGGTTTAGCCTTACCCGCTCATCCAACTTTATACTAAGCACTTGCCGAGAGAAGAAAGCGCAAGATTTCCTCTTTGAGACTAAAAGCTTGGCGCTTATTAGCAGGTTGTCTTATACATGTCACTTCCGTCGGGGGTCTGTAGTTGTCGCCCACATCGGAGATGTTCATGTTACCATGTCACTTCCGTCGGAGTTCCATGTCCCCGCCCTCGGCGATACCTATTTTTCCGGAAGGATTCCGTCTCCTGTTTGTTCGTAGCTGTGCTGTCTACTTGAAAGTCAGAGCGTCCGCCCTCCTTTCGATGGATCTACGGTATGCGTAAAGACCGTCAAGATGCGCGTTCTCGGGATCAATTCAGTCTATCATGAGTCGGCCGCGGCATTGCTCGTCGACGGACAAATCGTTGCAGCAGCCGAAGAGGAACGTTTCTCCCGCGTCAAACACGCCAAACCGGCGAGAGTTGACAATGCTGACGAACTGCCTCTCGAAAGCATTCGGTATTGTCTTGAATACGCCGCCGTTCGGCCCGAGGACATTGATGCGATTGCCTATTCCTTCGACCCCGATCTACGGGCCCGAGAGTTCAGCATAGATGACCAAAGCGAGGCCGGGGATTTTGGGACGGAAGCAGGCGAGAAGACTTTCCTGTCCCATCTTCGTTCAGTCCCCGACGCATTGTTGGCTGCTCACTTCGGCCGAGCCGAACAGCGGTTGACCTTCATTCCGCATCATCTMTCTCACGCCGCCTCCACTTTCTACCCATCGCGGGTCGAAGACGCCGCCATCCTCGTCGCGGATGGCATTGGAGAGGCTTCTTGCACGTTGCTCGCGCGGGGCGACAAGAATGGCATCACCATCTTGCGGGAGATTCCATTCCCCCATTCCATCGGCTTCATCTGGGAGAAAATCAGCAAGTACCTCGGATTCTCCGAATATGACGCCTGCAAAGTGATGGGTCTTGCGGCCTATGGCGACGCGGCAAAGTTCAAGGATGCCTTTTCACACCTCATGCGGGTTGATGAGAGCGTCAACGGATACGCCGTCGACAAGACGACAGCCAACTTCCGCTTGCCTGATTTTGACGGCATTGAGACTCTGTTTGGGCCCGCCCGCAAGCCAGATGCACCGCTTGAGAGCCATCACTACGATGTGGCCGCCGCTCTTCAAGTCGCCACCGACGAGGCTCTTCTCGCCCTTGCAAGGGAACTCCGCCAGCTGGTTGATTCCGACAACTTGTGCCTTGCGGGCGGCGTTGCACTGAACTGTGTGAGCAACATGGTCCTCAAAGAAGCCGGAATCTTCTCCAACATCTTCATTCCGTCGGCTCCCCATGACGCAGGCACGGCCATGGGTGCCGCACTTGAACTGAATCAGCGCCTAGGTGGTCCGGCAAATCGCGCCTCTGACACACCCTACCTCGGCCCAGCGTATGACGACGCCTCCATCGTCGCAGCATTCGCGGCCGCTGGGCTGTCGCCGGAGCTGTCCAGCTCGCCGGCCCTCGAGGCTGCCCAGATGATTGCGGCAGGCAAGATTGTGGCATGGTTCCAGGGCCGAATGGAGTTTGGCCCCCGAGCTCTGGGCAACCGCTCGTTGCTGGCCGATCCGCGAAGCACTTTGACACGCGAAATGCTCAACGTCAAAGTGAAGCATCGCGAAACGTTCCGTCCTTTCGCGCCCAGCGTTCTGGCCGAGTCGGCGGGGGAGTGGTTTGAGCTTGGCCACCCCTCTCCGAGCTACGACTTTATGCTCTTCGCTTGCCAAGCCGCCGCCGGCCGCGGAGAACAAGTACCCGCCGTTTTACATGAAGACGGAACGGCGCGTGTCCAGTTGGTTCATCGGGAGGCCAATCCCGCATTYCACGAACTCATTTCTCATTTCGCAGACTTGACGGGGGTCCCGATGGTGCTTAACACGTCCTTTAATGACAGTGAGCCGATTGTCTGCACCCCGACCGACGCTATTGCCACATTCAGGAAGACGCGCATCGATGCCCTCTTCATAGGTAGCAGATTTGTCACTCGCGAAAGTAAAGATTGATAGAGGTTGATATCTAAGAGACAATCAGCTTTGACCCTGGCACACCTTCGACTCTAGGTAGTCTTGGCAAGGGGAAGGGCTTGGCATGGCTAGTTGACTGTGTTGAGTGACGCTGGGTATACTAGGATTTGATACCACGATGTTGGAGACATTGTTGCTTAGCACTCGTCCCGATATCATGTCGTCCTAAACTGTCTGTTGTRACACGTTGAAAGTTTACTCCATTTCGCGCTGCAGAGTGAAGAGCCTCAGAGACTGGGCTGACCTAGAACAGGACGATCAACCTGTCCAGTCGTGCACTCTGCTCAGATGACGGTCAAGCTATAACGTTGGGCGGTAGGGCTCCGCCCCCGCCCTGACTGCTCACCCCATGCGGTATTCCGCCCGAAAGTCTTGGGACTCACCTTGCGGTTACTATGCGGTCTCCCTACGGACCTCCGGCGGATTCCTTCTCTAACGTCCCTTCTCCCTAACCGAACCGGACGAGGAACGAGTGTTCCCCAAAGGGGAGGATAAGAAGGGAGGAAGGAAGGTGGAAGGAGGACAGGAATAATCACCCTAACTGTCCGACTCTACCCTGACTCTACACATTCACATTACACGAGGAGTGTTAACAATGCTCACACGGCGACCCAATGGCTGAGCCGAGGTGAATGTTTTCAGGAGGTCGACGATCTTCCTTGGGCCCCTTCATATTGCAAGGTATGTAAGCTGGGTATCTACCGTGACTCCCCGGCCCCCGGCAATATCACCCCGGAGCTCTCGCAGCAGAAATTGTCAGTATCTCCACTCCTGCCTGTTGTTGTCTGCTATAARGTCGTAGATAGTTTCCGCCTCTTCTCGGCGTGTGTGGAACACTGCAATACAACAACTTCCTACACAGCTTCATTACCCCTCTTATCAACGCGATCATGGTCATTCTCTCTCCCTCTACACGTCCCGAATGGGATCTACGACAGTCTGAGCTATGGGCCGAGTCTTGTGCACACAAGGATACCTACTTCGAGCGTGTCGGAGACTTTGACATTTACCTTCATCCTTCCGTGCTCTCCCCCAAATACTTCCCGGAGACGCTTTGGTTCGGCGAGAATCTTCCCCACATTGTTCAAGGGAAATCATTCCTGGAAGTTGGTCTCGGCTCAGGGCTCGTCTCCCTCCATCTTGCCGCTTCGGGCTCTGCGGTTGCTGGGGTGGACATCAACCACAAGGCCGTGGAGATCACCAAGAAGAATTTCGAGTCCAACGGTCAGATTGGTCAGTTTGTTGTTAGTGACGTTTTCGAAAACGTCACTGATAAATATGACTTTATTTTCTGGAATCACCCCTGGGCGTGGGACGGGTCGCTACAGGCCGCAGACGAAAAGTTGGAGATGTTCTTGGACGAGGGATACGTTGTGCTGAAGCGCTTCATCTCTCAGTCCAAGAACCACTTGACCGAAGGCGGTTCGGTGCTGCTGGGAACAGTCCCTTACGCCAACTTGAGTCTTGTGGAAGAGATTTGTGCAGCCTGCGGGTATACTCAGGAGATTGTTCGAGAGGGACTGGGCGATTTGGGTAATGGCGTCACTGAGCAGTATTACATTATTCAAATACGACCACAGTAAGGAGCTGTAGCTGGACAGAGATGATTCTAGGATTAAATGTACTGCACTTTTGAAGATATCTGCTTCGTATCGAGCACCATGTCTTCCTGTTTCCGTACCGAAGAAGTACCTGGAAAAGGAACTGGAATGGTGGCATCGAGAAAAAGATTCCGTAGGTGCCTTTAAATTCGGTCTGAATCTCCCATCATCGTCGTTCCGCAACAAGCGCAAGCGAACGAATGCGCACAATCTATCTTACCTCAACTGCAGAAGATGGCAAGCCAGGATCAGAAAGCATTTCTTCACTCTCAGCAACAATTTGGCAGATACGATGCGTTCGATCGAGGGCATTCTGAAGACGATTGCCATGCCGTTGGGGGAAGATTCGCCTCTTGGTGGCGACTTTTCCCAAATGTTCCCGGTTCAATCATGGCTGTGTAGCCAACGCAGCCTACCTTATTCTTGGAATGAAGACAAGAAGAAAGAGCGAGTGCATGCGATCCGGAAACATTACCGCTGGAGAAGAGATGGTTTTCAGCTACCTCCTCGTCGAACATGCTTGGGCTTTGCCCAAGGAAGAGAGAAGCAAACAGACTATGATTGATTTCGTATTGTGAGACAGTGACCTAATTCGAAGTGACGAGCGAAGAACACGACTCGCAAAAATTAATCAGGATATTGGTCTGCTGGAAGCAGTGTGCTTGTTGGTGTGGTTAGCTTAGTAAGTGGTTATTGGTGGTTAGGTTACCGGTTGGTATGGTTAGCAATTGAAGCGCTGTTAGTAGGAGTTGGTATAAGGGTTGTTAGTTACCGGTAACTAACCGGATAGGGCTCCGATTAGCTATATTGCCTCCGGAGGTCCGCATCCTTAATAATCCGGTCGTCTTAAGTAAGTTCATCTATACTATTAATTTATCGTTAATTTAATGCCATTCGGTAGCTAGCTAATCCTTAGTAAGGGAGTTACTAATAAGGTCATCCTTAATCTATTAAGTGAGGGCTATAGCAAACCAAACCTACCGAACTACGTAACTATCCGAGGGAAGCGCTACCTCCGCTAGCTTACCGCCGCTAACAATAAGGACCTAAGGAAGCGTAGGAGCACTATATAGCAGTACGGAGAGTAGTTTATTAAGGACGTAGAGGGCGTAAGTGTGTATTACTACTACCGCTACGAGCGTAAGGGTAAGAGGCAAACTCTACTAGTTCTAAATAGCAATTAAGGGCCGCTCTACTACCTCCTTAGGGATTACCGTATTAATAAGGATAGTAAACTAGTAATAAGTAAGAAAGAGGCGGCTTCTATAAAGGGCGGTATTATGTCTATAGCGTTACTCGTTTTAAGGAAGAGCCTTAAGAGGTTTAAGAGCCTATTAGTGCGGTAGATTGTGTATTACTACATCTCTTTCCGTATACTTAAGAACACGTACTTCCGCGCTCTTATATCGTTCTTAAACGCCGGAGTTAGAGGCGTTCTTCTACGTATAGCGTCGACGATTCGAGGGTAGGTCTTAGAGGCATATAGGGCGTAGAAGGAAGCGTTAATAGAGGAGTTAAGGGAGGCGTTAAGCGACATCTACGTATCGTTTAATAGCTAGACGAGTCCGAATAACTACTTAATCGTTAGCATTAATACGCACTTTATCGATAAAAGCGGAAAGCGTAGGATAGAGCGGCTAGCCTTTAGAAGGATCCTCGGCGAACATATAGGCGACAATATTAGTGCGAAGCTGCTTAAGGTAATCCGTAAGTAGCGGATTAGAGGGCGGATTAGTTACTTTATTACGGACAATACGAGTAATAACGATAGTATAATTAAGATAGTTCTAAGGGCTCTCTATCCGAATATGTTAGCGAAGACACGTAAGGGACGGAGGCTCCGGTGTCTTAGCTATATTACTAACCTTATCGCGAAGGTAATGCTCCTTAGTAGGGGTGGCGGTAAGGCGATAAAGGAACTAGAGCGTAACACCGAGAAGGGCGCTTTTAAGAAGGTAGAAGAATTCTAGCGTAACCGTAGCGCTATTAGACGACTATACAATATTATTAAATGGATTAGAGCGTCTATATAGCGACGAGAGGCGTTTAAGAAGGTGTATTATAGTAGTAAGGAGTGTATAATGTTTAATGATCTTAAGGTGAGTCTAGAATAGTCTATACCGCTCCGGAGGTAGCTCCGCCGGTAACTCCGGTAATTCCGGTGTAAAGTCATCCTTACTTCCATCCTTTAACTTTGCTAATTACAACATGCACAGCTTATCTAAGACAACTCCACACGCTAGAACTTATTCTACTATATACTAGGAAGGGCATAGACCGTTAGGAAGCGAATTACCGAGTTCTATAGGCTCTATAGAGCTAAGAGGGCCATCCGTAATAACTAGCTAACACCGAACGATTAGGCTTAGATTAACCGGCTGTACGATGCACTATATATATTCGAACTTACGATAATAACGACTTAAGGCAATAAGAAACACCTATACGACTAGTACCCTACGCTTTAGTTCCTCCTCGATTATACTAGCAAATATTCGGCCGAATTTAAGGAAGAAGTAGCGATAGATAGACGGTTTAGATACCTCTTAGGTTGCTATAACTATGCCTAGCAAAAGGCTAAGAAGTACTAGAAGCTAGTGGATAATACACTAATTATCTACGCTACTATCGTCCTTAATCCGACCCTTAAATACGGCTAGTTCGAAGACAGATAGAGTGAAGGTTCTAAGGAAGAGTAGGGCTATATCGAATAAGTGCGCATAATAGTAAAAGAGCTATAGATGTCTAAATATCGCCCTATACCACCGCTGTCGCCGGTAGGTAGTTCTATAACACTAGCTCCCTTAGATAGTAAGGATCTCCGTAACTACCTATCTATGTATAAGCGGCGTAAAACAACAACAACCTCACGTAGTAACGCACTCGAAAACTACCTATCTAAGGACTGCGTTCCGGACACTAATAAAGCACTAATTAATGTCCTCAACTAGTGGTTTGAGAGGCGTTACTCAGAGCTAGAACTAGCTAAGTTTGCCTTTAATACACTCGTAATCCCCCTTTAATTAGATGAGCTAGAACGGTCCTTCTTAGATGGCCGTAACATTATTACCTACCGCCGCAACCGCCTCTAAGAGGAGGTAATTAAAGCATGCAGTTGTTTGAAGAGCTGGTACGGTCCACTAACACCGGATGCATTTAATAATGTTAAGGGGATTAAGGAGTTTTATATAGCAAGGACAACTGCAGCTACAACACAGGGCTCTTAGGGAGTTTCAGAGGATATAGAGACGCTTTTTGTAAACTAATTGCCTATTTAGGAAGCAGGTAACCATTGGTGGAGTTGGTATTCACTTCAGAAGCAGTTGGTTAGTATGGTGAGAGCCCTTAGCTAACCGGTAACCACACCAAAAAGCACACTGGCTGGAAGAAGAAGAAGAAGTGGGATGTCCTCAGATCGAAAGTGTCTCTACTACGATGCCTTCCAAACTTGCATATGTCATGGAGACCTCTCCATCGGAAAGCCGCTTGCCTTTCCGAGATCATGCGAAGCAACCCACCATATATATACTGGTCGTGTTGCCACTCTGGTCGAGCATGATACAGGAAGTTGGGGCACATTTCTCTGCAGCGGCGATCGTACGAAATATCCAATTGATWCCAAGGCAGGCTTCCCAACTCAAGCCATCTCGTTTCTGACAAATATTGGTTCAGAAACCCGAGCACATTGACTTCAAGAATATATTGTGAGGACTTCAGGGCCGAAGCGGAGGTACTAACCGATCGATCTGCTCGCCTCTGAAACCGACACGAGCGACAAGCTGTCCAAATGTTTTCCATAACAGCGGATTCCGAGTCGTTGCCTTTGGCCGGCCTTGGTCGGATTCCATTAGAGTGGTCACGCTGCTCATCTGCGGAAATCTCCCAAGGGCGAACAGCCACAGCTGCTGGTAGCCTATAGCAAAAGTGGACTCTAATACTGTCGTATGCTCGCGGAAGTCGTTCTCGGCGTACTCTACTATAAGGCTTTCAGGCCGATGATAAACGCGCTGTAGCGCTTCTTTGACACAAACCTTTGGCTTTGGGTCGCACAGCATACGCATAATCTTAGCGCAGGGTTCCAGATATTTCAGACTTTCCAAAAATGTGAACAAACTAGGAATCGTTCCCGGCAAATGATGTATGTTCTGTAATATTCTGTTGCGATGTTCTTCCGATGTGGTATTACGGAAGATCGATTTTCCGATCATTGCGCCAGTTATCTTGTCACCGTCGGCTTTTGAGGTGCCAGGAACCATGGTCTCGAGACATGCGACTGTTCTTTTCATCCACTCAGTTTGTGTCCATGCATTTTGAAGTGAAGAGAAGGATGATTGATGAGACGGCATGTTGATTTGCTTGCCAAGGGTTGGATTTGTGGGAACCCAGAATCTCGTAGGTCTTGCTTTTAGATTTCAGGTTTTGAAACGTTGGTAGATACATCCGGAGCTCCGTCTGCATAAAATCCGGATTTCGGAAAGACATCCGTCTGACCATGATTCAAATCGAGGTATTCAAGGCCTCATCATCCCTCATATCGAAGAATTTCTAGCTCCTCTCCAACGGCATTTAGTCCACGTAGCACAGCGCAAGGATACATCACCCAAACCCTAGATACCAGCATCATGACCTTTGACCAAGTCAGCAACATTACCGGTGACAGTCTGGCGACGCCGGGACTGGTTGCCGCACCATATTCAACGACTGCGATACAGGACAAGGCAAAGCACAACCAGACGCTCTATGCATCCTTTCCTACTCTTCATCCACTTGGAAAGCCGCCAACGCGAAACGCTGTGCTGGAGCAACAATGTCCACCGGTTGAAGATTGGATCAAGGGGCAGACAAAGTCGACCACCTTGTACGCGKCTTGGGCCTTGATCGTGAGCCACATGACAAAGTCGAAGCGCGTTGTGTTCGGCGTGACGGATTGGCAGCATCAGCCAGCGAAATCAGGAGATGTGTCCGGCGCAGAAGTGCTCGTCATGCCCATGTTCATCGCTTCCGATGGCCATCCATCAGTCCAGGACTATCTCGCCCATGTACAGAGTCAGCAAGCCAGACTCGGGTCTTCTGATCCAGAAGGCGTGCGTGAGCCGGGAAGCGACACCCAAAGCAGGCCTGCCTTCTCGACGCTACTCAATATTCAACCTGAGAATAACACTTTATCAATGGAGAGGTCCCCATGTAAAGGTACCAGCGAGCAGCAACCGAGTTGCAGGAGTACAGGAATTGCTCTGACACTTAGCATTCACTTTGGCATCGACCATGCTGCTATCACGGCTTCTTTCGACTCCACCGTCATCTCCGATTGGACAGTGAGACACTTGTGCCGACAGCTGGCCTTCGCTTTACACCAGCTTCAAGTTGCAAGCGCCGTGGACAGCATTTCTACAATTACGATTACAACACCCGACGATTTGGATCATATTTGGAGCTGGAATGGTGCTGTCCCGACTCCTGTTGAGCGTTGCGTTCATCACATAATCCAGGAGTGCGCGGCATCACAACCAGCTGCACTAGCTATCTGCGCCTGGGATGGTGAGCTATCGTATAGCCAACTGGACCGCCTCGCCATGGGTCTTTCCCGCCAGCTTTCCGGGCTGGGTGTTGGTCGCGGTAAGATTGTGCCGCTATGTTTTGAAAAATCCATGTGGGCAGTCGTCGCCATGCTCGGGGTGCTCCAGAGTGGAGCCGCTTTCGTGTTGTTTGATCCCTCGCTTCCCGAAAGTCGTCTTCTTGCCCTGGCGAGGCAGGTGAAAGCCAACGTCATTGTGTCGGGCGATCTGGAGAGGCAGCTGAGTTCTCGACTCGCACCCCATGTGATGGCCCTGGGGACATCTGTCAGTCAATCCTTATACGATCAACCCGCATCACCGGCAGGCGACTCCCGTCCGTCCGATGTCATGTACATTGCGTTTACGTCAGGTAGTACGGGAGTGCCAAAAGGCGCAATTATCACCCATCGAAACCTCGCATCTGCCCTACACTATCAACAGGACAGTCTCCGCCGTTCATCTCGCTCTAGAACTTATGACTTCTGCGCATACACATTCGACGCTTCAATCTGCAATATATTCTCAACACTTGCTGCAGGCGGGTATGTATGTGTCCCTAGCGAGGACCAAAGGCGAAACAACCTCGTAGGAAGCATAGCGTCTCTTGGGGCAAATACTATCGACCTTACTCCATCTGTCGCCCGAATCCTATCTCCCGAGCAGGTGCCTAGTATAGAAGTTATTGTCTTTGGAGGAGAAACGCTACACCCCAAAGACGTGGCACGTTGGTGGGGGAAAGTCCACATTATCAACCTGTATGGGCCATGCGAGTGCACGCCGAATAGCACAATTAATGGCAGTCCTACGAGTATTGAAGATGCTACACACTTGGGAAAAGGCCTCGGTTTGTTGACTTGGGTTGTCGATGTTGATGACCACGATGTTATTCTTCCGCTAGGGTGTATTGGTGAGCTGTTACTCGAGGGTCCTCTTGTTGGGCAGGGCTATCTAGACGACCCTGCGAAGACAGCAGCAGCATTCATTGAGAATCCGCTGTGGCTACTTGAAGGCAGTCCCCACCATCTAGGAAGACCTGGTCGGCTTTACAAGACTGGAGACTTGGTTCGGCTTGACAAAGACGGATGCTTGACTTTCATGGGACGCAAGGACTCCCAAGTCAAAGTTCGAGGGCAGCGGGTGGAACTGGGCGAGGTGGAGCATGCTCTCCTCGCATGTGGTGCCGTTGACGATGCCGCCGTTGTTCTCCACAATGATGATGAACAGGGCGCTCGGATGGTAGCCTTCGTTACTCTTCATGACCAATACCCTGCATTCGAGAAAAGACCAAAATTCACCTAAACAGGCAGAGACCTCACCGTTACTGGGGTGAGAGGTTGTGGTTAGCTGTTCAGTCAAAGTCGAAATCTATGCGCTCGTTTCTCGCTAGACAGCTGGCGGGAGTCCTTCACAGTCATGGCGTTGCAGAAGTACATCGCTTTACTCTATTTGTTCTTTGCGGCATAGCTTATACTGTGCTACGTTATCCCATACTTCTCTTCCAACAAGAGCCTTAAGAGTATCCCTAGACCATTTGTAGCCAAGTTCAGCAATACATGGATTGCTCTTGGAGCCAGGAAAAGAAAGAAGAAGTTTGCTTGAGTACATTGGGCTCACGAGCGATTTGGTGCGATTGTTCGAGTCGGACATAATCATGTCTCTCTTACAGAACCTAGAGCCTTATAAGTAGGTTACGGACATGGAAATGGGTAGGTTGCTAAAGAAGAGAGTCGAAGGCGATACAATTATGAACTTGTAATTGGTTTCTCAAAGAGTACGTCCTTACCGTTGGATCATGATTCGAAAGCTCATCAATCTGTAGTCACTTCTACAAAGCCTTCGTATCTGGAGCATTAGGTATCTTTAGCGTACAAGATCGTGTCGAACGGACTCGAAAACGGAAGATCATTGCACGTGCGTTCGAGACGGTACTGCCTCGTTCGACAATTTTGCAAAGTCCGTGCTGATATTTGCTCACAGCACATAGCTAAGAGTCTGCGGCGATGGGTTCGACAACTGGATCGTTCAKCTTCCTATCCAACGTCCCGCGGCGGCTTTGCGAAGATTAACATAATGCCTTAGTACACCCATCTTGCATATGGTATCAGTGAGTTCATTGCAATAAACATCCCCTAGATCCTCGGCTAATCTTGTGCAGTCGGTGATCCGGCATTTAGAGCTCCTTTCGGTATGGTTGAAAAAGGTAGAGATGTATGTGAAGCACAGCTGGTTCCTTATGGACCAATAGTGCTCGCTCCCGGTACAGAGACATTAAATCGAAGAAGAGAGGTCGGCTCGACGCTAGGGCTCCCCTTAAGGTCACCGAAAGTGGACACTTCAAGAAAGAATGCAACCCAAATCTCAGTCTTCGTTTCGTCACGTAGCCTCTGCGATATCACAAGCGACATAAGAGAGTCTACTCCGAAATCTGTAATCCTTACATCATCTAACAGCATTCGAACATCGACAGCTAATTCTTAGACGATGATGTCAAATGCTCGCTTCACGACGTCAGGGCCATGTTTTCTGCTGACAAAGGGCCGTCCTTAACCGCTTGTAATTCGTTGTTCGGTGCGGGCTCTTGGGTGGTGGTGGTGGAATCTGTACCAGCCTTGCAATGGTTAATGTAGGGCGATGAGAGGCCTGGGGGTGTCTTGGATGGGAACGCACTAGATTCCGACGAGTCCAGTGTGAGACTTTCGTAAGCGACATCTGGTATCTGAGGGACGTTCTTGTTGGCTGGCGGGCAGAAAAAGCGATGAAAAGGCCTTGTATCGTAGAAAACGCCTTATACGTGGCCGCTAAATACGACACGAAAAGCGCCCTAGAACCCTACTAGTGGCCATGTATAAGGCCTTACACAGAATATAAGCGGGGACATCAAGAGACGGTAACGCTGTGGATGAATTCTCAAGTGTCAGACTAAGAATGGTAAATGACTGAAGTAATAATGCAACACGACATAGACAACTGACAAGTTCGTTTACAGTTCCCGCCAACGATTATTGCTGGGAACGAGAGTTGCAGTTCTTGAGTATGAAAGATGTCTGCGGTATTGAGCAATCTGCAACTCCTGTCCATCAGCGACGCAACACAACCCACGTCCCTCGCCAAGCCCGTCTCTTCTTTCAGAACCATGTTCGTAAGCCATCTCGGCCGACTTTCAGTCAAGGCTTGGCCTTCTCTCAACCAGTGATTCCCGACAAGAATCCGGCCCTCGCGGGCTTCGCTTGCATGTTCTCATTGTACAAAGCAGCGGCACCTTCAGCGGGGTTGACACCAGGGATCCAAGAATACTTGTCCGACACGCCCTGAAGATCATCGTCAGTAACAGGACATCCCGAAGTCCAAAGTTAGTCTCAGAGAGACTGAAGAGAAACTCACCCAAATGGTCATGCCAACACATCTCGGTACGGCCACACAGCTCCTCGCGACGTTCTGGTAGACCTGTCTCTGCGTCTCAAGCTTGGCAGAGTTGGAAGGAAGAGTCATTTTGACATCGATCTCCGTGTATGCGACGTCGACGCCGAGGTTGGTGAAGCCGGTCAATGTCTGTACCATCGAGGCGTAGGTGGGGTTGTAGGTAATGCTGAGATGGCACTGCAGACCGACACCGTGGATCGTTTGCCCGGCGGCTTTGATCAGGTTGACGAATCTTCGCGCACCACCGGCCTTGGAAGCTGTTGGATTGATTAGCCGTGGCTCGGACGATGAGTTGTAGACGTGGATCGAGATCTGCTGACGAAGTTGGAGGGAGCGCCTCCAACTGAGTTGCGGGCCTCCTGCTATACATTCTTACCGGAAGTCTCAAGGTTGTAGTCGTTGTAGTACAGCTGTGCGTTCGGAGCCGCGGCCTTGGCGAGCTGGAAGGCAAGGGGGATGAAGTCATCTCCAAAAGTCCTGCGGAAGACACTATCACGAGTGCTGCCGTCCTCGTTCAAGGCTGAGGCTGAAGTCAGTATCCAAGACTTGGGTGATCGAATGAGTGGAGATTTATACCTTCGTTAACAACATCCCAACGTGTACAGACGTCCTTGTCTATGAAGAGCGAGCTGGTAAGCATGGTCTCACATACATATGACAGAYTTGCTGCGGTTCAATTCACTTACAGCGTCCAGCAACCGCATCGATGTGGGCCTTCATAACAGCAGTCAACTCAGCTCGGGACCATGTACGTCCACTAGAGAGGAAATATGATCAGTCAAAGCTCAGGATGTGAGAACCCGGATCATATATCACACCTGACCCATGCCGGCAGCTGGCTGTGCCAGACGAGGGTATGGCAATGAAGCTGGTATCCATTCCTTCTGGCGTAGTCGGCGTATTGGTCGGCACCGGCCCAGTTGAATTGGCCCTGCGAGGGCTGAATCGAAGCCCACTGAGAGAGGTAAGCAGGTCAGTAAAGCCCGGCAAACTTTGCGAGAGGGACATCATACCTTCATGGCATTCTCGGGGGTGATTCTGCGAGGCGTGTGCGTCAGTGGACAAACACCAGGTGATTGGGACGGAAGTCTATAAAACATACGAGTTGAAATCGTTCTTGTTTCCGTAGATTGCACTTTCAGCAGCATCGTTCCTCTGGTGAAAGCAAAGGGTGAAATGTCAGCGGCAGTCTTACATCATGATTCCGGTACAGAATCTATCCTGTAGACGAAGCCCGAGAAGCTCTCGAACTGAGCTGCGAGTCTTTTGCGGTTTGCTCTTACGAATGTCACGGCAGTTCCAAGGAACTTGCGTCCTTTGGCCAGGAAAGCCTGCGCCAGACCCTGACTCTGGCGTTTGTCGAGAGAGCTATGACTYGTCAGCGCCAATATTCAACAGCAGAATGGCGAGCATGACTGGGAATGTCACTCACTCAATGGGTGTGGCGGATGTGAGTCCAGCCAGTGCCGAGATGGCGAGAAGGGCGTGGGTAAAATGCATCCTAGATGAAGAAAAATAGATTTCGATATGAATGCTTATGATTTTGACCGGTTGAGGGCGAAGGAGGTCGTCTTTATGTTTCGCAGACGGTTAATATATCCACACCTGATGGTGCAGGGCGAGGAGTCCATCGCAAGTCCTTCCGCCGCCTCCGTGTAAATTGAGATGCATTCGTAGCATTCATCCCCAAGGTGCCGCAACGCTGAAACGATCGTAGCGCGGGTCTTGGTCGCATGCTGCATGGATACGGTCTGCTCGGTCACCGCCAGATCGATGAGTTTGGACAAATTCGTCGACGAGGGGGACGCGAGGTGGAGTCCGGAGACGGGTTTGTTCCTCGAACAGGCTGGCTGAATGGACGGAGAAATAACAGTGCGAGGATAGTCGTCGCTCGGTTACAGTAGTTCGTTTCGACCGCCGTTTAGTCGATGGAGCATCGATATGCATATCCTTCAGAATAGGAAGGTCTATCATTATTGCCATATGCATGCACATTTTCCAGAATAAGAAGGTCTGTCGTCTTTGTGAAATGCAGAGTTCCCATTCGAAGGATTGCTAAGGGTCGGCGCGATGATAGACGTCGGGCTCCCTCCTGGTCAATCAAGATAAGGAAATCCACAGGGCAGTCCACTCCACTAGGTGCATGTCTTTAGGCAGTTTCAAGTCATCCGCACTTGTCGTTCTAGGTTCGAGTGCGGGGTGCAGATGGATGTTATTCGCTAGGGGAGATTGCAGGTCTTGGCGTTCTTTTGCGGTTTAGCCCCTGTCAGCTGCCAACCATCTTTACTTCACTCAACTTTCCCACACCCTCAGCTCTCCATCGTCCGAGACCCTGAGCCATGCCAAGCGAAAGTCTTCTAATCGAGCAAAGAGGTACGAATCAAACTAAACAAAATGCATGATGCATGATGCAGGCCGCAGAAGAGCTTGTGTAGGTCACAGGGTTACATATACGAGATTCGCACCAAGCAAAATCAAATATGCATCGAGGGTACCRCTCGTGTGAATGGATGAGTTCAAGCCAGGCAGTGTCTTGTTCTTCGTTCGGCTCCCATTCAATCTTGGTGAGAACAGAACCTGTCAAGTCTGAGGGAAGCCGGTCTAAGGGAAGCCGGTTTCTGGCAATGCGGTAGATAGACTACGGGGATGGGCTGCAATGGATAGGTTGTCCGAGTCGAAGAGTGGAAAGCCAATGAACTCAAGTGTGGATGTTGATCGGGTAGGAAATGAGAGAGCGGCTCGGTCGTTGAGGATAAGATGGATGAAAGTCGATGTTGGTGTTCCGACCCACGTTCAAGGTGAGTAAACCTGTTTTCGTGTTCCAGCGAGTCGACCGCGCTTTGACAGTTCGCGCCAATACAAAGCGCAGAGTGTAAAAGGTACACACTGAGGGGAAGCTAGGTAAGCTACGGCCGTGCAGACAGTCGTGCTCGTTTGTATGAGTGGATTTCTGTGACTCTCAAGGTTTCGCATGTGACGCTTGGCAGCTGATCAGGGATGAACGACGAAATTCCAGCGGCAATCGGTCCACACTTTATCCGCTCGTCTATACTATAGCCTGCACAAACCAGTGGAACTTGCGTGGGAGAAAGATTGCTTTGTGATTAAACAGAGCTGCTCAGTCATGCACTTCACTGCTATTTATCTCGTTTCTTCTCGTTATCTAGTTGCTCAGACGTTACAGCCAGTCCATCACGAAGACCCATTTTCTGTCGATTGCATCCCGACATCCTACGCCCATGATAGACCAGTCCACCGAGAGAAGTCTCACGACACACCCGCGCACTTCTCCGTACAGCTCCTCTAATGCTTGATACCCGTTCTACCATCCCCACAAAGTGTTATAGAATTTGTAGCGGATGCTTGCTTCTATTTTTCTCTTGTACGCTGGGTTTGGCGACTTGGCTTTGTGGCCCGACACTGCTATGAGCCGATGGGCTGCGGACATTCGATGCTCTAGGCAGAGGATGCATCTGGAGATCACCCTTGCTGGCTTGACCGATCATCAGACTTGCCAACAAAGGTACCACTTTTATGTTGATCGAAACCAAGGATGCTGCAAGGCCTGGTAGGCAGAAAGCCTTCTACCAGGATCTAGATTCATGAGACCCTTTACGAGATCAACAAAAACTTCGTCTTGAACCTCCGACCATTCCGCGAAAGGCTTATAAGGAATATAATCCTCATTCCGTTCCTCCCAAAGYAGTGAGAGGACTTGACAATTGACATCCTCGTCGCCAACATRAGTCATTAGCCCTTTGAGCCCTTCAGGATCTCCAAAGAAGGATACTTGACGCTGTAATCGTATCAAGGCCGGGAAAGCTCCTTGGCGATAATGTTTTGCAAAATCTTCGTCAGGTCCGCATATGACGCGGCCAAGTACAGCGTAGATGCACTGGGTAGGATTAGCAGGGACTCTGTCGTCAATAATCTAGCAAATGCTTACTACCAGTCCAAATGAGAACATGTCTGAAGGCTTGTTAAGCTTGCCTTTGAAGTGCGCTTCTGGGCTACGCCAATTGTCATTTCCAACGAGCATTCCTTTGATGAATCTGCCCTTGGGCAAGTAGGCTGCGTTCTCTAGATCGATCAGCTGCACTTGCTCGATGATGATTTCTTCATCGATATCGCGACATTGGACCATGATATTGTCGGGTTTAATGTCTGGTGGAAGTCCGCTATCGCTCTTCTACTGGAAGATGATGTCTTTACCCAGATGAACAACATCTCGTTCGTGCAAGTCGGCTATGGCCTGGAGTGTGGCCCGCAGAACATCTCGTCGGGCCTGCATCGACATCTCCTTCTGCACCAGACGCAGGAAGTCTTCAGTCAGGTATTTGTAGACAAGGACGTGCTGATCTGGTATCTCATCGACTGGAATTCGGAGCAACGGGCTTGGCTGCTTGCTCAATCGTGGTAGTATTAGTTCCTTGAAATGACTGAAGATATTGATGGGAACATCCTTCATCAGGTAGGTGTCCCGTCCAGATCTAGAGGAGTATTAGTCGACGGAAAAAACGGAAGGATAAGTCGCCTACGTACAAGGCTGTCCAGACACGTCCAGCATGTGGTCTCTCTTGGAGAAGATCCTTTGAACGGTAGCGACGTCCCATAGTACCAACAAGCTCGCTAGGCAAAGCTGCCATTCTGATACTTGTACGGAGCATTTTGAATCTGGATCCTCGTGATAGAGAGGGTAGAGATTCGGGAGTGAAAAAGTTGAGAGTCGTGGCGTTACCACACTCGGCAGGTTTGCCGATTCTGTTGGTCCATCAAAGTCAATTATATAAACTACATGCGATTTGTTGCCATTAAAAATCGAGAGGAGTCAGTAGGGCTATAGTTTGGTAGAGGSTAGGGTGTTTAGAGGATGATGTACGTAACAATGTGGCGATGCATTAAAGTATAGCACTTCGGCTAAATGAGGTCAGTAGGCACATTCTTGCACCAGCACGTCAGACGTCGCTATTTTCGAGTTGTTCGGCACTACATGTAGTGCTAGAGAGCGTGCACGAGAACACGTCTTTCGACAGTTACGATGACGGGGTTAGTCTTTCTACTTCGCTAATCCTRCGGCAGCCCGGAGTCCCCTACTATCTCGATGCCTTCCGATCCTACAGAGGCAAAGCGTGCTTTACTACTTAGTTCATCTCCCCTTTCGAGATCGGTGAAGCATTGTATCAGACAAGACGCCAATCAAAAGATAGAGAGTGTGAGATCCACCACCTCCTTATACATATTTTGCCTCTAATTTAAGCGAGCAAGAAGCTCGAGGCGGTCTGTATAGCAGACACCTACCATCCCGCCACTGACATACAGCGTGATGCAATCAACAGTACGAGATACCTCCAAGAGAGTGTTGTCTAAAGCCTAATTGCTCAACAACACATCTCTTCTACTTTACACACGTGTCCTCTATATATCGCCTACCCTTAACTCATCCCGATCCCGATGACGGGTAGCAACCATGGTAGTAAGGTAGCAACAATTGGAAGAATGCCCTCGAGTTTATCAATCACCCTGGCCAGTCTACTTTGGTCTCAAATGAGCTTACTCCGGCKTGTTTTGAAAATGATCTAGATAACTCGGTGGTAGGACCTTCTTTATTACAAATCAGACAGCAGGTGGATGTTCTCGAATCTTCAACACAGCGAACGTTCCGCAATGACCGACTTTTTGGTGGAAGAGAGGAAGGTTAGGAGCAAGAGTCACGGATGGAAGGTGGAAGGAGGCATTGGTTCATATCCCCATAATGCTCTTCTTCGATGAAAAGGCCGAGCTTTGATCAACACTGCATAGAGTATCTACATCACCTCGCCATTTCGAATCTGGAATTCCGCTTTTGGACGACTTTCTCTCGTCTTCACGATCATCTGGTATTCACCTCCAAGTCGCCATGAAAGACGGCACAGTACCGATCACTCCACTATCCGCCTCTCTGCTGCACCTCTGCAAGAAACGCAGAGAACTCCTCCTTGGGGTTTTGCTCCCGCTTCAGCCTAGCGAGCAAAGGACACACCACTTTGTGCGTTGCAAAGTCTGCCTTCTGACACGCCGAGTTGCAGTAGTACACCTCCTGGCACTTTGCGCATTTCGAAAGCTTCGTCTTATGTGCGCACGACCCGCACGCCTGGCTGGAGTGCTCCTGTGCACCAGTCGGACGAGTGTGGAAGTCGTAGAGCTTCACCAGACGCTCGGCTTCGATGCGATACTTTTCCGGATGCGAGTCTGCCTTTGTCGATGATATCGTGGTCTTGGCATTGTCATAGGGATTGAATACAAGGCTTGCAAGGGCTTGGGCAAGGTCGTCGACACCAGGCTTGCGATGCGCAATGAGATGGAGAATACTCTTTCGAAGGAGACTCATCTCTCCCTTGTCCCGTCCATGGTCTGGGGACCAAACATTCCGCATGCCGAAGCCTGGGAATAGCTCATCTTCGGCGCTGGATGACATGGTTCGTGAAGCCTCATCGCGGCCGAGAAGGCCAAAATCCCACGGGCAGCCATTGACATAGCCAGTGTCAGGATCGAGGGCATGTTCGATCTGAGTAGCAGCATCACGCATCAGTCCACAGCTGCGGTAGTGTCTAGAGTGAAGGAAGCACGGTCAGTATGTTTTTCAGATGTTGGGGATCAAAGTTGACATACCTGCCCATCGCCGCACGGTCGTTGGCCGAAATTCGAGCACCCAAAGTCATGGCACAGGCACCCAGAATGCAGATGTGGTAGCCCGGACCGTATGGATCACGCAAGAAGCTACGCTCAACCTCGACAGCTCGGCGCTTGAGATCGGTGAAGACACGGGCGAGAATGCCAGTGTTGTCGAGGTGGGCACGAACCTTCAAGGGATCAGAACATAGCTTCTCCAGCATCGAGTAGTCGACTGGCAAGTTTTTGCGAGCCTCCGGTGAGATTTTGGACATGGCGGCAATTCTGATATGTTCGTCCTTACGAGCCGTCCCGCTCATGGTGTCAGGACGCGGCTGCCTGCCTGCCGCACGCTCAAGGTCGGGAAGCCCACATTTCTGGTCCAGATCCTGCACCAGGTCGAGGTCATAGTCGCAACAGAAGAGACTGAGTGCCCAGGCGCCCATCGTGTCTGATGTGATGGTCGGAGTTTGCTGTTTGTCGCGGAGATGAAGTTATTATGGAGTTGTGGTGGGGAGGAGAGAAACAGAGAAAGCGAGTGGGGTGTTAAGAGAGAAGGAGCCGTGGGAGTGGTAGTTGGAGTGCAAGTGCTAGAAAGAAGGAGCCTTGCTGCTGTTTGTCTCAATAAGCAAGAGCGTTGGATGGGATGCAAAGGGAAGGTGCATGATTATGGCGTTTGTGCAACACAGACCAAATTAGTACCTTCCAAGCAGTTCGATGTCGCCAGCGACAGACAATCATCAAATTCGGCATTTCGCATTCGAGCCATTTGGCTCATCTTTCTTTGAAAGAAGCATGGAGCTGCCGGGGCATAAGGTATTGTCAATGCATCGGATCAAGGTTTTCCCGAGACATGATCTTTTCAACAAACTTCGGGATATTGCTGGTGCACACAGTAGTCATTTCGTTGGTGAAGGACGCAGAGACTGTAGAGGCTGTTTGGACTTCAGAGCAGTCGACCTCCGAAGACAATGCTCAAGATCTCCAGCGTCTGTTTGCATCAGAGGATTCTCAGACTCACAGACTGCTTTCGATCATCATCCAGCTCCGGCGTTAGCAACGAATTGATCCTCGCGAGATCATAGCAACAAATAGACATCTAGTTGTTTCTTATCATTCAAATATTTGTGCACAAGGGGTATAGTCCAGTCCAGAAGGCCTCCTAACAGAAACATCAGCACTATTCACTGCTTCACATACCAACTTATACTCACTTCCCTCCCATCAAGACTTCCCGAAAGACGCGAGCACTTCGATAATAATAAATATCAAGTAATTACACGAACCTAGCTAAACCATCGCTACACAATCACACAAACCTAATACGTCGGCTCATCCCGCCAAATCGGCGCCTCTCTCAAATCATCCTGCTTCCATTCCACCTTGCCCTTATCATTAAAAATGGCACCCTTATCAGTCATAGTGAACCCATCGGCCTCAGTCGTCTTCCGAATCTCCTGCTGCGAAATCCCATACTTGTCCTTCGCAATCCATACAATCGGACACTCGGAAATGATGGCTGGGTGAAGGTATGCTTCGTCGTGTTCTTGCGGGGTGTATGCTCGAGGTGAGGAGCCGAGATGAGGTGCGACGTGACCGAGGGCTTTCTGTGCGGCGACGTCGGCGCTGTCGGTGAAGTAGCCCTTGAGGCGGGCCATCATGCTCACTTTTCCAGCTGGGGTGTTTTGAAGTTGTAATTGATCACCTGCCTCGTCGTATTCGTCTCGGGCTATGTGTGGCTGAGTTTGAGAGGTTTGTTCGTAGCCATCCTTKGAAAGATGTCCAGTATTAGACGTGTTCTTCTCAGTATCGTATCCATAGTTGGTAGCTGTCCCCGTGGAATTGATGCTGTTTCCAGGCATATCCAGTTCCATTTTGTCGAGACCACGGCGCAGCCAAATGTGCCAAGCGATGGTTGCGATAAGGAACACAATCATGAGGACCAATGGACCAATGGACTGTTTGCTGGAGGCGACACCGATGGCCAAAAGACCAATCAAGCAGACCTCGGAAAGATAGATACCGACGGTAAGCTGCTGTAGAGCGCGAGCGTAAGATTCACCACGCGTGGACGCAGTTGTACCAAGGGTGAAGATAGTGTTGTAACGGAATGCCAGGTAAAGTAGGAAGAATCCAACAGTGGCGAATCCCAGCACGAGTGGCGCGATCGAGGAGTATGACAGCGCTGCGATGATGGTCAGCATTGGAGTTGTTCACATGTGTGCAAACATTCACTCACCAACAACGCCCAAGTTGGTAAACTTTGGGTAAAGCGCTCCCCATCCCAGACCGGCAAGGTTGGCGTAACGATTGAACAGTTTACGTGGTGTCTTGTCGAGTATTTTACCCAAAAAGAGGGCGAAAAGGAGCGGCACAAGGTTAAGAAACTGCATAGCAGTCGTCATAAGTCCGAAAATGATAAAGTAGGAGATGTAGAAGTTGGACGCTTTGGGCAGGTTGTTCGCAAGAAGCGAGGCCGCTGTTGTAGGGTCGTTGATGATCTGTGTTGCGACCGATGCGGCTCCAGAAGCGAAAGTGGTGACGAGGAAGACCTGAATGACCTGGAATGGGAAATACCATCCTTGCACCTTCATCTGCACGGCGCCTTCCGTTGGCTCAAACATTCTGGCAATGATGTTGCAGACGATGGGCACCAGCAACATCAAAACTGCCAGCAAGACCGCGGGTAGCAGTCCGGTGACCACACCCAGAATCTTGTCAGGGATGGAATTGATGAAGCTCAAGAAAGGAACCTTATCAATGAGGTAGTTGATGTTCGAGATGGCTCCAATGGCAGCGACGGGGATCGACCAAAAGATGCAGAGGAATGCGACGAATGCAGTGCCAGCCGCACTCAAGAGCTTGACTTTCCCGAAAGACTTGATCGTGTTCTTCCAAATTACGTCCTGGGGTGGAGTACCAAGCTCCTTGGGCGTCATCTTCATCTTCTGCTTCGCCTTGTCCTTCTTGTCGATGTGAGTGGCCTGGAATGTTGCCGTTTGGGCCGCCTGTACGGTATCAAACTCAATGAAGCAAGCTCCCTGCACGTGAGAGCGGTCTCCGCGAAGTCTGGACTGCTCGTTTGCGACTTCAGGCGCAAGACGCTGCAATTCCGCTCGTGACCAGTCCACGGTGTCCACTTTCTTGCCAATAGGCAGGAACTTGAGCTTGGGTAGGCGATGCGCCGGACGGTCCTTCTTCTCCACCTCGACGAGTGTGCCCTGCTCTGGGTCGGAACGCTCCTTTACAACGCCCTTTTTCTTCTCCTTCTTCTCCCGCTTCATTTCACGCTTGGTGTGGTTCTGGATCATTTTGATCTCGCCCGTCTCCAACTTTGCGGCAGCCTTGTCCCGATCGTCAACCTTCTCTGCGAGGTCTTCGGGCACGTTGACAAGCCAGATGCTCTTCACACCTGCATATTCCTGTCTGAGATAGTTCTCATTGCGAGCCTCTTCCGGGACGTTCACAAACAGGACGGTCCTTGATGAGATGCGGCTGGACATGTACGGCGAAAGGAAATAACGTTGCCTCAGACGCACGAAGAATTTGGACTCCTTGGTGATCATGAACATGACCCATGAGAGGAAGGCCCATGCGACGAACACTTGGGCGTAGTATCGTGGGCCTGGTGTGATGTGACTAAAGGACAATATGTCCAGTCCGTTGATGTTTGGTGCTGTGCCCGTCGCATTGACCGGGAACAGAACTGGCCAGGTGATGAAGCATCCGATGAGGCACATCATGGCCAGCATTTTGAAGAAGCGAAGCCATAGGTAGTTGTCCAGCGAGGCATGTCCCAACACAAACTCGTCTTTGAGCTGAGTGTACTCCCGACGCCATCCTAGCAGGCCAGCGGTCTGTCGTGGGGAGCGCTGCCAATTGCGCAAAGAACCGATGAATGAGCGAGGTTGGTATACTCGTGCGAGGCGTTTGCGGAAGATGAGGAAGGCTATGAAGATGACAGTGGATATCGCGAGGACTGGAATCAAGGTGGAGACGAGCTGCGATACAGAGGATCCGTCCTGGCGGTTGGAACCTGCATTGCTCTGCGATTCAATTAGAAAGGGATGGGAGAGGCCGTGGTGGAGACACATACTTGTCGCGCATACAGACGCGTGGGGGAGTCCTGTGGAGCCTCCATCTTCGCGTGGAAGAGTGGTGCTGATGCTGAGATCAGTTGGAGATGTCAAAGTAAAAGCAAGCGTTGCACTGCCAGATTTAGTTTGCCCTGACCCAAACGCCCTCCGACGTCAACAGGTTTGACGTTGCCCTGCTGGCCATGATTTCAGGAGTCCAGATCGAAAGCTTAAAAGCTCGTGCAACCGCGCGAACCAGAAATCCGCAATGACGATCTTCCCGGATGAGGTATGTGGCGTAAGGCTTGTGAACTCTCCTGGGACCACATCTTCTTGGCACTCAAACCAGGAGTTCACTTGGCGTGCAACCTGCGAGCCTGTAGAACGCAATAGCCAACATTCGTACGCTTGAAAGACATCACACAGCTGTACTGTGGTGATGGTGCTACTGCAATTTTGAAAGGGCCGCTTCTTTCTCCGATCGACACCAAAACCAAGCTCCATGACGACAGCAGCCCCCATTGGTGATGGTTTCACCACCAAGATCTGGGCCTCCGTTCCTCATTTCCTCGTCGTTGCCTAGGGTGATTGCCTATCATTTTCGCAAGCCCGGGGGTCCAATGTATTCCTGAACGTGGTGTACAGTGTATCTTACTGGTTACACTACCTATCAGGGCCATTGAGTCAGCACTCGGAGTGATGTCCGACTGCTGGTTGTTTGACGATCTTCGCATGTCCAGCAAAACCGGCTTTTTCCCCACATGGCAATGAGTCGGCTTTCGAAAGGTGCTCTAGGTGTGCAGCAGCTTTCACTGCCAAGGAATCTGAGAGCTGTGACCTGAGCACCTTGAGAAGTGAGCTCATCGATGGCTAATGCAGGGAGGAGCCGTGCATCAACCTGACATTGTCAGCACCATGCACGACACCGCTGGGACAATACTCTCTGCATTTGTGCTTGTCATTTCGGCATCCCTGCTGGTTTCAAGAGCCTCATCACTTCCGATGGCTACGTAGTAGTGTAACACGGTGGTTCTGCGACTCTTCAGATGTATCATCTCCTTGGGCGGATTGCTCTGATGACTGACTTCTTCTGCTTTGAGCTTGAGAAGCTCCCTCGTGTTCAAGAGCCGAGATTTTCTGCGCCAACCTGACCACCATTAATGTCTCTGCCGCTATCCCAGCCCTCAAAAAATACGTGCATACCCTCATCCGACCTTTGTTGTCCCCATAGTCACAAAGCAGAATAAAAACAAGCAGGAGAGAGACGGCGGGAAGAGGTTCATCCGAAGTCTGCACAGGTGAGATACCGCTACTAAGTCGATACTGGACTTGCCGTCTTGAAAGAAACTCTTCAAACGATGAACGCTGCGCCTTCTCCAACTGCCTCTCCGCTCAATAACGGACCGCCCTATGCTACCTGTCGAAGCCTTGCTATCTGTCAAATCGCCACGTCCCCACCGTGAAACCTGTCAACACCCAGAAAGTGCGATCGACAGTGAAGCGACGACCAACAATGCAGCACCGAGGTGCGGCTGTAGATGGAGGGCGGCGGAGATGTGTTGATAGCCCGTCACAGCATAGTTCCCCGAGCTCAGCTGCGCACCGGCGCTGGAGTCGGAATCGTGCAGTTCAGCTTTGAAGTAATAATTGCTGCCGGGCGTCAAGGTCACTTTGCTGTTCTCCAATGCCGCGGAGACGTTGGAGGGGTGCCATGTGTAGTGGCCCTCGGGAACGGACAAATTCTGGGCGATGGTGTAGGAAAACCCGGTCCCCTTGGCGGACTGACCCTCGAATGCGAGGTCGAATTGGGAGTACTGAGCATTCTCGGGAGCCCATTGGATGTCAATTGTCGGGGCGGAGAGATTCAGCGCTGTGCCTGGGGTGGGCGTTGTGAAGCTGAATGCAGTGACGACGGGCGCCGCTAGGACCATCCAGGCGGTGAAGACGAGTGAGGTGAGCATATCGGAATTGGGATGATGATGGACTGACAGGAAAAGTGATGATCGGGTGCTGGGGAAGGAGCTTGTTGTTGATATTTGCAAGCAGTGGGCAAGCGCGACCATGCAAGCGCCAGCAGGAGAAGGAGCAGTACCTACCTAGGTAGGTAGGTTTGCTTGCTCGATGGCTTCTGCCGTCACCTGACCTTCCACTTACCTCATACCTCCCCGCACGTTGCTGCTGTTGGTTTGTAGCGTAGTGTAGTTCCATGCCATGCCTTTCGCAACCCGGACATGCAGCAGCGAAGAATCCTCCATGCACGGACCACAACCTAAACTGGCCGGACACCCGGCGCTTACGGTGCGTTTTTACGGAGATTTCTGCAACGAAATATTTTTAGCACACTACGTACGCTTTAGGCCTTCGCGTCCCCACCTCCTTCGAATCTAGCTACACTAAGACGTTAGCGGTATTAATGTAATATTGTACGGAGCATCGCGATATAGCTTTTTACCTACTATGTAGTTATAATACTAGCATCCAATTCTACAAAGTAGTAACTCTTAAAGACCGCTTATATAGTATCTTCTCGTACTACGTATAGAGAGATATAATAAGCAAAGGAAAAGCTTAAACGCGCCCGTATAATAACGAAACTATAGGTTATGCTATAGTATTAAGTCATCCGTTAAGATATAAACGCCGTTTATAACTAAGTGCTTTTAAAACTTCCCGAAACCTCCTTTAACTATCTAGCATATCCTTATTCTTTTATTCTATAACGCTTAGATCGATTTCGCGTACAATTTGCTAGAGGCTAGCTAGCATTATTAGAATAGGACGAAACCTTCGAGATCGTTCGCTTATAGCTACTACTAAGGATACTAGGCTGTTCCCTATTATCTGCTAGAGGTTCGGCCTTAATTTCTAGCTCCTGTTTTACCTAGTAACATATTAGTAGTGCTTTCGGCTTTATATACGGGCTATATACATATAGTAAAGAATTTAGACATCGAAGGCAATAACTCGTTATTACTCTCGTTACTCTTATCGTCTTACGTAGGAGCTTCGGGTCCTCCGACATCGTCCTACGATAGTTAGCGTTTTCCTATTATACGCGTACTACATTATACGGAGCGATAAAGTACATACCTATAGCTCTAGCTTTACTAATAGCTCCTTTACCTCTAGCTTAACCTTAACCTTTACCTTTAGCTCCTTCTTCGGCTTCTCGAGGGCTATAAGTGCTTTCGTAATCTTTACGTTAATGCCGGCCTCGTATAATGTATCTACTTTAGGTTTAGCCTTTAAACGTCGCTTAAAGATAAGGAATACCTTATGCTGCTTCCGAGCGGGGTTACCCTTTATATTAATTTTATTTAGAAAGATACGGCTTAGCTTCCTATCCTTAAACTCGTCTAATAGAGGCTAGATAGGGCTATTACGGTTATTATACGACTAGGTTAGGTACATCCGCGTGTTGTCCTTATACTTAATCTCCTTTATAATTAGTAAATCGGAGCCGAAGTATTTAACTACGGCTGTTATATCTACGATAGCATAGTCTCTAATAGTAATACCTACGGGAGTCCCTAGCATATTATTAGCGATTGTACGGAGTAAGGATAGGTATATAACGCCCTATATACTATTAAGAGCGTTGTTCTTATTTACCTTTCTTCGAGCGTTACTACTTTAGTATCTTATCTAGGTCGTCTATCGTAATATAGTATCTCGCGATAACGATAGTAACTATAAACTTAATTAGTACGGTTACTATCGTTAATGTAGCTATAAGGACCTTATCCTTAGACCTCTTACTCGGTGGCATATTACTAGCGTAGTACTCGTGCTTTAGTAGATTCTTTACCCCTTCCTCTTCGATCTTCGCTTAACGTATCTTCGTAGCCTTTATACCGGTTAGGCGTGCGGTCTATAGAAGGTCGCCGTAGTTGTGCCCTCTAAGAACTTTATCGTCTAATGTCCTAGTATCGTTATTAGAGAGTTCTGTTAGAAAGTGCAGTTATAGAATAGCTATATATCTAACATAATAGAGAGCCAAGTAGCTACAAGGTCACATAACTCTATATAGGGTAAAATCTCTTCTTAGGAGATGGAGACACATCTCTAGATAATTAACTTAATTAACACATTAGTTCCTACTTTTAARTACYKCCTATCGGAGATAGTAAGCTAGTTAAAGATTAAGTTACTCTTGTACTCTACCCCTAAAATCTACGAACCTCCGACTAATATTTAACAGGTTATAAGCCCAGGTTTGCCGAAGGAAAAAGACCTTAACCTTAAAGTAGTAAAGGTTTCTCCTACCTTATAAAGCTAATATAGAAAGGACACTAGTTTCTAGTACCCTATCTTGCACTGCTAGGAGTTTTAATAGCAGGTTAGATAAGAAGAAAACATAGAAGACAGATTAGTTCCTAAGGGTTTAGAACATTTAACTATTAGGACTAAGGGATTATCTAATAGCTATAAGGAGTAGAGGACTCTAAATCTAAAGCCTTAAAACAYAYAYACACCCTTYACTTTACTACTAAAGCCTTAGCAGGACTAAGCTATTTATATACTAAAATAGAGGAAGAGAAGGACAGTTAGACCTATATTAGGATTCTAATCCTAATAAGAGAGAACTAGAAAAGATAGTTTAAACTATAGAGGGACAACCTAGAAGGAAAAGGCATCTTCTACAACATTAAGGGATTAATTAACCTAGACAATTTATTACTCCTTAATCTAGATGCTAGGGTTATAAGAATAGCTAGCTAGCTAAACTTTTAAAAGGAGAATGCTAAGTGCAGATATAAGCTRAGATTAAGAGTTAGCTTAGATAAAGCAGATAAGATTYAATTATTAATAGATAYAAAGATAGCTRCTAAAATGTAGCTCTTCCTCTAGAAGAAGTATAGCAAGGTRCTTATAGYAYATACTATATTAATAGTATAAYAACTTATAAACTTTAGAATAGGAGAGGAAGACATAGTAAGATTAGCYTAGGTAYARATTAGTTTAATAGCAAAGAGGATTRYAGAGGTTAATAAAAGGGAGTTATATATAAAAGAACCTAAAAGGAAAATTAGGATCCTTCTTTTAGTACTCCCTCCTAAGTTTAAATTAACTAAGAATGCAATTATAGCCTAGCTAATGCTTGCTAGGAACTATAAAYAGATCCTACTTATCCTTAAATCTTARGAAGYAAGGGACCTCTATTATAGGGAGGACTTTATAATAGYAGCCTTTAGAAGGATAAGAATATACTTCCTCTACAATAGATAACACTTTATATAAGATTATCTATAGCTAGGAAAGGCAAAGAAAGTAATTAGACCTTAGGAAAATTTCCTATCTAGAAATAGGGATTCTCTAAAGCCTAAAAAGAGAAAGATCTCTAGTAAGAAATACTCCGCCTCTTTATTAAAGAGGGTTAAGAAAAGAAAAGACTCTCTTAAAGAATTTAAGAAGGTAATAGAGGAAATAATTAGAAAAGAGCTTTCTAAATTTAGGAAAATAAGGAAAACTACTAAGAAAGCATTCCTTACTAAACAAGCCTAATCTAGGGAATTATCCCTAACCTTATTAAGTACTACCTTATTCTAATTTAAGGAAGAAACTAATAAGATTATATACTCTTCTTTAGAGGCAAAAGGTAAGTTAACCTCCTTAGAATAGTTACTAGACTCCTATGCCTTATCCTACATAACTAACTAACTACAACTCTTTAGATCTATAATTCCACTTTAAAGGAAGAAATAGATTAAGGTTAGGGGTAGATAGCTATARGCTATATATAAGGGAAAAGCAGTTATAGGAGGCTAGAATAGGAAGAAAATCTTACTTAATAAAGTTTTRTTTATACCTAATTTAGRAGTTAATCTTATTTCTTAGAATTAGTTYAGCTATTAGTATAGTRTTTAACTACCCTAGTTTACTCTAGTATTATAGGATAGARCTCCTRTTATCTAGACTAGAATCYAGAATAGTGTTCTATTTATTTTAGAAGTTTTAGAGTCCCTCTAGGAGAGGGCTCTTATTTTATTAGTAAAAGAAGAAAAGGAAGAAAGTAAGGAAATAGGATTTGCTATAAGGGAGTTACTAAATTAGTAGGAGCTTTAGTACAGAAGATTTAGCTATTTTAGYAAGAATYTTCTTAAGAATGTCTATAAAGTAATAGACTTAAAGGATCTAATCTAACTCTTAGAAGACTATAAGGAAAAGTGTAGAGTCTATGCTCTTATAAAGATAAAGAAATATAAAGGAAAAGTTACTAAAAGAAGACCTTAGGTACTTAAGCTTATGTCCCTAAATATCCGTAGCCCTCTCCTAAAGTCTAGATTAGGATATTAATACTAGCTAGAAATTGTTAACAACTTCTTAAGAAAGAAATAGGGATACCTACTTATTAGCAGAGAGGATACCCTAGCTACTCTAAAAATCTAGAAGCTAAAAGCTAAAAGAAAAACATCTTTAAAATTAAAGACAACAAGATTAGATAATGCACCTAAACTTACTAGTCTACTAAWATAGTAGGAGAAGGATTTAGGAATCCACTTTAATATAATAGATGTATATAACTCTATTTAGAATAGAGTTRTAGAAAGATCTATCTAAATATTAGAAGATGTAGTAAGGGCAATAATTAAAGAATTAGGAATACTAATTAAGTTTTAGCCTAAAGCCCTAGTAGCCTAGTTTAAAATAAGGAACAGGCTGCTAAATAGTCCTAAAGTTAAAGGCTTTAAGCTATTACCTAAAGAAGCATTTATAGGAATTAAGCTAACTATGTATTATCTAAGAGTTTAGGGGTGCTAAGCTATTATATATATAGACCTAAAATCCTAACCTAGATAGGCAAGAAGTAATAAACTTATAAATAGAGGTAAGGATGCAGTATTTATAGGATATATTAAAGGAACATTAAAATCCTAGCTTTTCTAGGATCTAGATATAAGAGCTATAAAACAGCACTTAAATGTAGTATTCTTTAAGGAAAAGAGGGGGGGTAATTTAGATTTAAAGTTTTAATCTAAGCATCTTTCCTTAAATGCACTATAGAGAAAACCACTTAGAAGGCTAGCTAATGTACTAAGACCTAAACCTATTCTAATCTAGGAACCTATAACTAAAAAGTTAGCCCCTATAGCATTTATTTAGATTCCTCCTCCCCTAGCAAATATAGGGGAATTCTAGAAAATTAAGGACTAAGTTAATTCTCTACCTTAGGTAGAGTAAAGAAAGAGAAAAGCTATAAGTAATGTAGAAGGATTTAAATCTAAATCTAAAGGACTAAAAGTCCTTTAGGAGACAAGCTAAGAGAGGCTAAAGGATTAGAATCCTAATAGAGAAGCAATAGAGATTATATAGGCCTTATTAGCTATAATCTCTAAACTAAGCTAGGACCTAGAAATGCAAGATATCTTCTATAAACTTGCTTTCTCTATAATAGCTACCTAAACTACATACTAGCAGAATATCCTAGTTCTAGCTACCTATAAGGAAGCAGTA
>NW_019716264.1:464941-468380 GCF_900074925.1 Ramularia collo-cygni
TTACTAATAGACAATTATAAGGGACTTATTAAGTTAGGCCTAAATAATAAGAGATGCAGCAAGGAGGAATACTAGATAATAATTAGAACATAGATATAGCTAATAATTATAATAAGACTAGACATTGCCTTTGCAATTAGAAAGCTAAGTACATTTTTAAGTAATCTATCTAAAGCCCACCTAAAAGCTTTAAAGAAAGTCTTAAGGTACCTAAGATYATTTCCTAACCTTAGATTAACCTTTATAAGATCTGGATCTAGATGCTTAATTAGGTACTTAGACTTAGACTTTATAATAGACAAGTTAGACAGGATCTCTATCCTAGGAAATGTATTTAAGTTGTGCAATACCCTAATTTTATAGATAAGCAAGAAGCAGAAATCTGTAGCAACTTCTATAATAGAAGCTAAGTTTATAGTAATAAATGCATATGCAAAATAATTATAGTTCCTTTTAGCATTACTTAGAGAAATAGGTTAAACTAAGCTTATTAGATTATCTGCTTTTTAACTAACAATTAAAGCAGGAAAGGATATAGCTAAACAGCTTAGGCTAGTTTAACTCTTTAGGGAYAACTAAGCCTGCCTTACCCTTATAAAGGATGCACATATTTATAAAAGGTTAAAGCACATTAATATTATATACAACTTTGTAAGAAGACTTTAGTAGCAAAAGAAGATCTATATAGAATACCTTCTAATAAAAGAAATAGTTGTAGATAGCCTAACTAAACCTCTTACTAGTCTAAACTTCTAGACATATATAAATTATCTTAGTATATAATAAGCATTCTAAAATTTAGCAAAAGCATATAATCGAAGATGTCCGAACAGACATATTCGATTATATAATACTAAGTTAAGGAATTGCACTAAGATAGTAGCTAAGATGGAATTATACTATTAGGCTATAGAACTACCTTTCTACACTTAATAGAATCTTAAAAGATCTAGGGAAATATATATAGTCTATTCTATCCTAAGTAGAAGTGTTAGAAAGTGCAGTTATAGAATAGCTGTACATCTAATATAACAGAGAGCTAAGTAGCTATAAGGTTATATAACTCTATATAGGGTAAAATCTCTTCTTAGGAGATAGAGACACATCTCTAGATAATTAACTTAATTAACACATTAGTTCCTACTTTTAAGTACTGCCTGTCGGAGATAGTAAGCTAGTTAAAGATCAAGTTACTCTTATACTCCACCCCTAAAATCTGCGAACCTCCGACTAATATTTAACAAGTTCGATAATAATCGACTTCGTTAGGTCGCGGGGTGTTTAGGGTATAGCGGTAGCCCGTATAGTAGGTCTCGAGGAGGATTCCGGTAGTATAGGGTTATAGTCGTTATAGAATAGGCACTTCTTATTGTTAGGTATGCATTTAACGTAATTAAACTACGGCCGAGCTAGGCACATCCGCTTCTATAGTTTCTTTACTTTCCCTTTCCGAGCTATCTATATAAAGGGTTAGTATAAAGGGGATCGATAGACAAGGCGTTAAGTTTATACCTATAAGGCGACTATATCCGTACGTAGAAGGAAAGGGGGTATAATAGCGAAGTCGTCGAGGGCTAGAATACAGCAAAAATCGGAAGAATAATCCTATAATAGAAGGATTAGATTATACGAGATGTTAAAAGTGTCGGTTGTTATACGGTTATTATAAGGTTGTTATAGAGATTATAGCCGAGGCTCTATAAGCTAATCTAGAGATTGTACCTAGTAAAGAAGAAGACCCGTAGAGTACTCCGAAGTGCTTTAGTGCTATTATACGGGTAGATTATTACTTCTCGTCTAACTAGTAATCGACCTCTAACTCTTCGTCTTCGTAGTCTTGCTCCTACGTAAGATCTTCCGCTACTACTCCTTCGAGTGCCTGCTTAAGCTCCTCGCGCGAGAAATCGTTATCGTAATAATCGCGAAACGTCCGTATAATCTCCTCTAAGTCTACCTAAAATCCCTCCTACTTCCTACTACTACGGGGGATTGCTGTCTCGATTAGCGTATCCTCTAGAACTATACGAAGCTCTTCTACTAGGTTTTCGTACGCTATCTAGTATTAAGGCATTTCTACATCTAGTACAAACTTATACGAGCTCGGCCGGCCTTTTAGGAAGCTACGTTCCTTTAATATACTCGAACATAGATTAAGCATCTTTATAGGAAGGTATTCGCGATTATCTATACACGAACATTAGTAATAACTTTATACTAAACATCCGTACAAACATACCCTACTTCTTATATATATCTATTAAGCTATCGATGTATTGTTTATCGATAGGATATCTAACACTTAGCCGCCCCTCCTACGCTACCTTTTTATACCGTTAGCTTAGTACACCCCCTCGTATATACGGCCTATTAGACTACGATCGAACGCTATAATAGTTCTACGTATGTACGAATAAAGCTAGCTCTACCCGCATAATTAGCGTGTAGATATACTTTATAGCTATACGGTCGGCTTTCTTAGCCTTATAGAGCTACCCCTTCTTCTTAAGCATAGCAAAGTACATCTATAACCTAGGTTTGTTAGCACTTCCCGTATAATTAGGATAGCGTATAACGGGAATGTTTAAATGTTCGAATGTTCGATAATAATGTTTTACTTATATACTACTACTTAAACCTCCCTCTCGTTAACTAGCCCTACTACGACTTAATACGAAYATTAGTCGTACTAGTTCTAAATACAAAGTAGCGGCGAAAACGTGTTTTATACCCGCGAACGATCCTTACGTGTTAATACTAAGCCTACGTAAGAAGAAGGGTTTCCTTTCCCTTATCTATACGGATAATACGGGGGACTCGCTTATATTCCTTAGCAGCCTTTATAAAGCCTAATAGTACGGAAACTATTATACGGGCGGATAGACTAAGGTACGTATATAAAACGTATCGYGTATCTACATCTATCGCCGCGTAGATTTAGAAGCCGTAGTCCTTAAGCTTATAATRTGCATCTATACTCTAGACTAYATCCGGACTAGGGGTAATRTACTTTYCGCGGCGCCGTACGAACTTCGAGGCCCTATTATACGGACTAGTAGRATAYACCTCGCGAGCTATCTCGTARAGTCGCTTCCTATAAAGGTATACTATWTTAGTACTAGGTAGAAACCCCTTTCCTCGTAAAGGGCATATATRCACTTACCTTCCGAGAGCGAGCCTCGTTCTATCCGTTATAYRGAAGTRTRTTTAAAGCAAATTTRTACTATATAACCTAAGRCGTAAACGATCGATTTCCTTCCTTACTATCTTTTTATACTCTTCTTCGCGCTTAYRAAACTCTACTTCCCGTAGTYGTAGCTTTATTCCGATACTCCTYCTTAGCCGTATAAAGGTATCCGGCTTTATCGTAAAGCCCTCGTCCTTTAACGTCTCTATAATATATACGTTAGGTAGCTTTTCGAGGTAGAAGAGTTTAGCGATT
>NW_019716264.1:468625-481946 GCF_900074925.1 Ramularia collo-cygni
GAGTGCGCGTCGTAAGCGCCCCGCGGGCGATACGCGCTCGGCTTCTACGCTGCTTAATCCCTATATGCTTTTTCCCGAGGAAAAGCGATAAAGATTAGAGGGTCTGCCTAACGAATTAATAAATTTAAAACTCGTCCCTTAGCATATTATATACGATCCGCTAGGGACTCGTAAATGCGATAGCTACTATATCTTTCTAAAGGCCTTAGGTTAGTCTTTATATAAATGCCCTATTAATTAGCCGGTTAAGGCTATATTAAGCGTAATAATAATTAACGTATATTTATTCTAGTAGGCTAAATGCCGTACTAAGAATAGCGAGGGTTTAATTCCCTTAATTACTATAGCCGTAGTAAGGGTGTAGATAATTATCTCGATATGTTGTCGCTAGCGACTCGCCTTATCGCTAAATGCGGACGGTATCTGTCGATCTCTAAGGTAAGCAGTTGTTATAATGTTTACGTAGTAACTAAGCCGTAGCTAATACTTTCGTAGTTTCTCCGAAACTCTTTAAGTAATAACAACTACTACATTAAGAACACGACTATACCTCCTAAGCGAGGAAAGCGCGCTCGCTCTACGAGCCCTCGGCTAGTTACGCTAGCGTCGAAGCGCCGCGCTATCGATAAGCCGTAGGTCTACCTTACTTACCTTAAGAAAGCAGGTAAAGGCTATTATAGCGCTATTAACTATAATGTAGTGTTTAGTATAGCACCTATAAAGTGTCTTAAGTACGCGTAAGTCTACTCGCTTATATCTCGTTATCTACTCGATCGCTAACCTCTCTAGCGATTCTCGCTACGAATGCGCTAAGGTAGAGCCCGCGATACGTACGCTTACCGCTATCGTATAGCGGGAGTCTAATACGATATTAGACTCCGGTAATAAGGACTTTAAGGACGCGAAGGCTTACTTAAAGGAAACTACTACGACGTTCTCGAAGAAATATACGGCTTTTAAGCGTACTAAGAAGAAGCGTCTTAAGGCGTTAGCCTTAGCTTCTAGTAGTAGCGGTAGAGTTAACTACGCTATAGTTAAGAGTAGTATACGCCTCGCTAATAATGTAGCTACAATTGCTTAGGGTGTTCGAGTTATAAGTCTTCCTTTCTCCTTTACGGTTCGATTGCGAGTATAGCTAATTATAGATTATAGTAGCTATAGATATAGAACTAGAGTTTAGATGCTTTCGATGCTACCCTTAGTAGAGATAAGTTAGAGGAATCTTCTTCGGAGAGCGAGGAGGAAGCTAACGGTTCGCCTATACCTCGCGGTCGCGTCGATCCGTAATTCGAGTTTCGCGGATCTATATCTAATAACGGCGAGAACGGTCGTTAATAGCCTCCGCCTCTCTTACGCCTCGTATACGACTCTCTTAGAGAAATCTCCCGAAGTTTAAAGATTAACTTAAGTTATCTATAGTTAAATAGAAAGTGCTTTAATCTCGTAACTCTCTTTTTACTTCCTTTCTCGTAATGTAATATAGTAGTTTGTTACTTTTTTACTTACGTTTTAGAAGGGAAATCTCTTATTAATTTCTACTCTATATAGCGGCGCGACGACCTCGCTTATAAGGCGCCTTCGCTTCGAACCTATCGAGAGCTTCGTAGTCTACTATATGTTTATAAGGTTCCTACTAATTATACTCTAAAGGCTATCTAAGCTACTTTACTAAGTATAGTAGTTTCCCTTTTACGACTTTCTTCTTAAGAATCTCCTTAATTTCCTATTACCTATTATCGTTAGCCGCGAGTAGTATACGCTACTTAAGCGCATTACTTCTCCGACCTATATATAGTTCTAGYAATATTACGTARAAAACGTTATRTATTCTCGACGAGGAGGGGAGRGTAAGGCGATACGCCTACTTCCCGACTACGTTAATTACGCGATATAGGCCTAAGTACTTTAGCCCTATCTTCTTCTTTAGAACATCTAGCTTAAGGTTCTTTATACTTAGCATAACTAGATTACCTACGTTAAAGCTTACTAGCTTGTAGTTCTTATTATAGTACTTTACTTGCTATTCTAACGTATAGCGCTAGCGTTCCGAAAGCTCCTTATATGCGTCCTCTAGGCGCTTCGCTACGTCTATTACTACCGGCATTCTCCCCTCCTAGAGCTCGCCCCGAGCGACATTATCGTCTACTAGGCGTATACGCTCCGCTAGTAAAGGGTTAAATCTATAGAGGATCTTAAAAGGACTTATTTTAAGTCCTATATAAACACTATTATTATATGCAAACTCGGCTATTAAAAGCATCTCTACCTAGCGGTCCTACTACGTACCGTAGTAGCATCGTAGGTACTACTCTAGCGTCTAATTTGCTTTCTCGGTCTAACTATCTATTTAAGGGTAAAAGGCGGTGCTTAGCTTACGCCTTACCTACGTCTCGAAGTAGAAGTTAGACTAGAACTAGCCTATAAATATAGAACCTCTGTCGCTTATAATACTACTAGGTAGGCCGTAATGCCGTACTACGTAGTTTACGAAGATGTTAGTAAGCTCTACTATATTATATTGCTTAGTAGTAGGCACGAAGATAACTATCTTGCTATATCTATCGACGATTACTAGTATAGCGATATATACGCTACCGACTCGCTCGCTTAGAGGCAAGTCTATAATAAAATCTATTAATATCTCCTACTACGGCCGATTAGGCATAGGTAGGGCATTTATCTCGCCGTACGGGCGATAATACCGCGCCTTGCTTACGAGGCACATGTTACATCCTTTAATATATTCCGCTACCTCGTCTACTATCTTCGGCTAATAGTACTTTCGCTATATTAGCTCTAAAGTCTTTATTTTGCTAACGTAGCTAGCGAGTGCGTCGTCGTAATACATCCGTATTACTTACGACCTTAGAGCGAAGTCCTTAGGGATGTATAGCGCATTATTATAAAAAAGATTACCGTCTTTATATATATAGCCGTTACATTTACCCTACGCTCTAGTAGCGTCTCGTATACTCTTCGCACTTAGGTCTATATTAACTAGTACTTTAGCGTATCCGAGAATAATCTTAGGAACATTGCCGAAGGGTAAGTCCGTCGTAGCTAGAGCTACGGCGACTCGAATAGGGGAAGAGAGGTCGTAAGTGTACGCTCCTCGCCTCTATATCGCGGTATATTCGCGTACGAAGCCCTATATACGGATTCGATTATATATCGTAATAATCCTCTCTACTATAGGCTCGTCCTACTAGTTAAGTGCATTTTCTTGCTAGTTACGTAGCTTGTTCTATAGCGTTAGTAGTAGCATGTTTATATACTTAGTTACTTCCGTAGTCTACGACTCGTAGTCGCTACGCCTACTAGGGCTATCCGCGGGGTTTTTGCTCCCTACGCGATGTTCGATTATAAAGTCGTAGGGTACTAACCGTACTACCTATCGAGCTTGTCGACTAAGGAGCTGCTTTATTATTATAAAAGCACGTAGGTTCGTATAGTCGACGATTACTTAAATCGTATGCGTAGCGCCGTTAAGGTACGGACGCTACTATTTAAACGCTATAATAACTACTAGTAGTTTCTTATCGTGTACTTCGTAGTTATACTCGGCCGGAATTAATTTCCTAGACTAAAAGGTAATAGGGTGCTACTATTCGTCTTCGAATAGCTAGGACATAATTGCCGTAAGCGCGAAGTCCGACGTATTAGTCTCGATTCGCAAGCGAAGCGTAGGGTCGAAGTATCTTAATAGCGGTGCTATCTAGAACGCGGCTTTAAGCAGCTAAAACGCTTGCTCCTCGTTAGCGCCCTATAGAACTTTCCCTAGCTTCTTACCTTTATAGGCTCCCTTTAAAAGGTCGGTTAGAGGTTTTATAATCTTTAAATACTATCTAATAAACCGCCTATAGAAGTTCGTAAACCCTAAAAAGGACTAAATATCCTTTAGGGTTAACGGCCTCGGCTACTCCGCGATTACGTCTACCCTACGAGTATCTATCGTAATACCGTAGGTTATAACGACGAATCCGAGGAAGTCGATAGACGTTTAGAAGAACTTGCACTTCTTCGGTTAATAGTATAGTTAAAACTTCCTAAGTCTCTCTAGTATAGCGGAAACGTCTCGCTTGTACTACTCGCGCGATACGCTATAGATAAGTATATTATCTAAGTATACTACGTAAATTACATCTACTAGCCCTACTAGGGCACGGTTAATATAGGCCTAAAAGGTCGCTAGTACATTATATAGGCCGAACGGCATAACCTTATACTAGAAGTAGCCGTATCGCGTACGAAACGCCGTCTTCTAGCGGTCGCTTAGCTTAACCTTAATTCGATAGTAGGCAGATATAAGGTCTAAACTTATAAAGAATAAGTTTCCCTTAAGCCTATTAAGCGTCTCGCTAATAAGGGGCAGTAGATAGCGGTTCTTAACGGTAATTTCGTTTAAGCCGTAATAGTCTACGTATAGGCGAAGCGAACCGTCCTTTTTAGGGACGAAGAGAATAGGCGTACCCGCCTCGCTTTCGCTTCCCTCGATCTAATTATTCTCTCGTACTTCGACTAGATAGTTATATAGCTCGTAAAGCTCTCTACCCGATTAATAGTATAGAGGCCGGAAGGGTAGCTTTTTACCTTCTTCTAGAATAATAGAATGCTCTACGTCGTCGGGGAGCGTACGCTTCGCCTTATCCGAGGGAAAGAACATATTACGAAACCTCTCGAATTCTTTCGGAATGTCTACTACCTTAATCTCGCCGTAGCGGTTAAGCGTAACTATAAAGACACGTGTCTTTTTGCCTTGCATTTCGCGAAAGAATTCCTAAGGGTCGAGGATCTTAATACGGCTCGCTAAGGCTTTGCTAAAGCGCTACGCATCCGAGGCGCTGTCGACTATTATACGTTATATACGTCTCTAGGGCCTACCTAAGATTAACTCTAGCTTAGGAGTTTCGTAAGCGTAGAAGGTTAACTCTATTATACGCTTAACTCTATCTAAGTCTACGATACGCAAGCGAATAATATGCGCTCTATAGTAGTGTCCTAGTTCTCCTATAAAAGAGGAGGTAGATAGAAGGGGTGCGTTACTCCTAGCTAGTAATTTATAGCGGAGTACGAATTCCCTCGATACGACATTAATGTCTACCGCATTATCTAATAAGTAGTCGACCTACTATAGACTACTACTCGTCTCGACTACGCCTCGCTAATATAGCGCATAGCACATCTCGAGTCTACCCTTATATCTCGGACTTAGAGATCGGGTTTCTTCTCTAAGACCTTTGCTTTTTTCGACTTGCTAGCGGCTACCTTATTAACCGAAGACTTCTTATCTTAGTAGGTACCGCTACCTAGCTATCTATAATCTAGCCGGACGTATCTAGGCTTATCGTAATTATAGTAAACGACATCCTTTAAGGGTGCGCCTCGCTTAGGATGCGACGGCTCCTCTCGTGTATATAGCTCGGACCTTAAGTCCTTACCTCTACTCTTACGACGCTATTGCTTATCTTTACCTTTCTCGCGGTTATTAGGACCGTAGGCGCCTCGCTTAGTACTAGTAAGCTAGCTAGTAGCGCCCTTATCGGTAGCTTTAAGTCGTCGAGCTAGCGAYACTATTTCTACTCTYRTAGAGGGAACCTTATAGTTCTTTATAATRTCCTAGCGYAGCGTAGGCTTTAACTTAGCGAGGAACTAGCGAACTAATTRTTCCTACGTATAGTTAAGTTAACTTTCGAGCACTTCGAGCTCTAGCGTAAAGGCCTTTACTAATTAGTRCTCCGTCTRTCGAACTCGCTTATACTCTAGCGTAACGCTAAGCTAGCGATTCGTAGGGTCTCCGACGCTRTTAATAAYAAACGTCTTAAAGTCTTCCTATATATACGTAGTCGTAAGCGACTCGAGGGAGTRTTTATTATRCTACGACTCCGCCGCGTCGCCTACTAGCTATATTATACTATAGAGGACGCGCTAACGGTCCTAACTATAGTCGTAGCTAGAGTTCGCGAATACTAGCTAAAGCGCACGGATAAATTYACGTGCCTCCTTAATAGAGTTACCTACGAAGGGCTTCGGGTCTTTAACTTTTAGTCGGCCGCCTCTACTACTATACGTATACGGTAAGCTACCGTCTAGAATGCTTAGAGCGATCTCGCTAACTACTAGAGATATRCGAGATGCATTACGCATTAGTAGCGATCGCCTCGCTTCTTCCGCGTCTACGCGATCTCGCGTACGCCTTATAGACTAGACTTCTAGTTAGAGGTCGCGGAGATATTGCTATTCGCGAAGCGTAAGCTTCTCGGCTTCGAGTCTCTATATAGTATTAGCTATAGACTCTTCTTCTAGCTCCGGGCCTACTCCGTCGCCTTTATCTACTAGCGCTTAGCCTAGTAGGATATCTTCGTAGGCGTCTTATTCGGCCTAATTCGGCGCGATAGTTAGCGGCTCGGGCGTACTCTCCTCGCGTGCGGTACGACGGGGAGGCATCGTAGGGTCGATAGATCGCTACCCTCGATAAGGTAGAAGAATTAGAATTATAAGGGTGTAAAATGTAGTAATATATCGACTACCTTCGATTACTCGATTAGAGATAAGACTAATTCTTATAGGTCGATAATACGCGGTACGCGAGGAAGTAGGAGTCGCTTCGCATACGCTAAGCCGGCTATTACGGAAGCTTTCCTATTCCTCCTTTAACGTAGCTATACGCTACGGTTAACCTTAGTCTATAACTGCTTATAAGGTAGGCCTTACCTAGCCCTTATAGATTCGTATTCGGAGGTACGGATTATTATAGGTATCGCTCTTTAACGCCTATCGAGGCTCGCCGCCGTTGTTTACGATAATTGTACGGATAGTACGTTTAGAGGCCGTAAGGCCTTAAGAACTTAGGTAGGCTTAGATATTAGTAATACTTACGCTATTATTCTAGAGCTCTACGAGCTTAGGATGTAGGTCGAGGGGAACTATAGGTAAGCGGCCTATTTTAAATACCGCGCGTATAATGTAGGAGAACGTTAATAGGAAAAACGATAAATAGAATAGGTAGTAAGGTAGTAGGGAAGCCTCGGTTAGAATTTTTAGAGGAAGGGTTCGGGTTAGGGTAGTATAATTTTTAACAAAAGTAGGTATAATAGAATAAGTATATATTATTAATAGAATATAGTTGTACGGGCGTGTCAAATATACAAAAGATAATAATAGATGCCGAGATAAGTAGCAAGATAAGTCGCAAGTTATAAAAATATATAGAGTAGTCTCTTATACTCCTAGACTATACTTACGCTCTAAATAAAACTTCTTACGCCTAGAACACCTAGTATAAAGATAGGCCTCCTCTACTAAATTACTCCTACTTCCCTAATAACTCCTACTTGCCCGACGATCTCTCTACTTTGCCCGACAATCTCTCTACCTTACTTATACTTAACTATTCCTATACGCTTACGGGGTGCTAAACGCCCGGACCTCGTCCGCCGAATTATACGCTCTACGGGAGCTACTAGATCGCTATCTCTATTATCCCGGTAGTCGCGGACGTCGAAGCTATACGCCTTATCTTAGAACTTGTAGTTGCTATAGACATTATAGAAGCTCTTCTTTAAGACTACGTACGACTTTTCCCGTTAGCTTTTAACATAATTATACGGGCTAGGATAGCATACTATAAAGTGTCGAGGCTAATCCTAACACCGCTAACACCGCTTATCTCGACCTATCTCCTTACTATTACTATCTACGCCCCGCTTATCCGGATATGTTATACCGCTATTATATTATTAGCGGTTATACTCCTACAATTTCCTAGGTGGATTATACGAACCGGCTCTAAATTAACATAGCGTTAACATAGCTATAACGATTATAAATCTAAGTCGCCGGATCGAATGTCGTAAGCCGAGTAGGGAATCGATAGCTAGCCTTATCTTCTATTAGCTTAGTCTGCTCCTTATTCAGAGTAAAGCCAGCCTCCTTAAGCTATTTGTACGGGTTAGCACTATAGCTAAAACTATTTACTTATTGCCGTAGCTTTTTACCTTATTTTTCCGAGCATCGAGAGTTCTTATACTACTAGCGGGACCGCTATCGAGTAAGAGTAGGTTAAATAGGGGTTTAGGCGGCATCGTCGCGGCGAGTGCTAATTATACGGGGTATAAAGGGAGGAAGGAGGAGGAGGGTGGATGTTAAGTTATAGTAGTAGTAGGTGTTATAGTTATAGTTAATGTTAATAGAATAGAAGTAATAAGAGTCGACTACGAGTAGGTAAGCAAATATAGTAAAGCGTCGCGCCTGCTATTAATCACCTGTACAAACTGTTAATAGACCGCGCGCGTAATTATTTACTTATACCTCTACGTACGTAATTACTTACTTTACCGTAACTAAAAGCTAAACATATAATATAACACATAACAAACTATATACGATTAAGCGTCCTTCTCCGTTTCTAAGAGGTAATAGAGGCCGTATAATATATTAAAAGTAAATATTAAATAGAATAGGAGAATAAAGTAGAGATAAGAAATACTTGCCTATATAGGTAGGAGCTAAAATATCCTAAATATCCTAAGGATATTTAGGATTTCTAAATAGAAACTCGTAAAAGAAATTGTACTACCTAAAGCTTACTTCCTTCCTCCCTTCGATCTGCTCCGAGACTAAGACTTAGACCTCTTACCCCGAGTAGTTCTCTTCTTATCCTAGCCTAGCCTTAGCCCTATCGACTAATCCTTATAATACGAACGAGTTCGTATTATACTATCCTACGCTTTATACACATAGCCTTTATACTAGCTAGGTCCCTTATAGGTCTCTCTCTCCCCCGCGAACGCATCGCTCTACTAGCAGGTATTTTTGCAACCCCTCTAGATATAGTTAGCGTAGGCAGAGTTAAGAAATCCCTCCTAGACGACGCATTCCTTTTCCCGTTAGCATTAAAAACATTTGTACTAGCTAGGAAAATATACTACGAATAGTCCTAAGCTAGGTAGCAAGCCCTTATTATCGTTCTTATTAATTTTTTGCTCGTAATCCTTACACTTATCTCCCTTCGCCTTAATTTTGCTACTGCGACATTATTAGTATATCTCTACTTCTATAATTTCTTAAATAGATTATACGAACCGGCTCGTAACTAGGAAGGCGTTAATATAATTAGGGCGATCCCGAATATTAAAGATCTGTTTAAATAGACTATCGTAGTAGGAGATGTATTACTTTGCCTTAAAACCTATTATGTACGTCTGATCCGCGCTAAGAGTAAAGCTAGCCTCCTTAAGCTATTTATACGGGTTAGCGCGGTTGCTAAAGAGTTTTATTTTTAACTCCTACCCTATCCTTATTTAGTTTGAGATACGCGTAGTCGCCGATATTATCTAGGTTATCTAGATCGGTCGGGGGGACGGCGACACGCTAATACTCGTAAAGGTCTACGCATCTAGGCAGTAACGCGGTTATTACTAATTATACGGGGTAGTAAGGGAGGAAGGTAGAGGAAGGTAGATGTTAATAGCTCGAACGCTTAACACCTCCGCGGAGTAGCTTAGTATAGACATAGGGCCTATAAAAAGCAGCTTCTGTTCGAACTTTATATAGACTATCGAATCTTCTTTACTTATTTTTTATACTACTACTAAGTGTCCACGTTAATCGATCGCCTTTTAGCCTATAAGTAAGGACTATATTAAGAGCCTATAGTCCTGTCTATTTACTCGGCGAGGTATAGCAAATTATTCTCCTCGTCTAAGTAATACACGATGTATAACTTTATTTAGTATTATTATGTATTGTAGTTTGCGCCCTTTATTAGAGCCGAAGGTGGGGCTATACTTTATTTTTCCTACCGAAGGGACGATAATAATAAAGCCTCTAGGTACGGATAGCTACGACTAGCGGAAGGCGATAACTACCTACGGCCTACGACTATAGTATACCTCTAGAGGATAAGAAGGATAGCAACTACTTTTAGGTGGGCATAGCTTTAACTATAAAAAGTTATAAACCCTTAGGCTATTAGGACTTAGAGTTRTATATAGCGTAAGYATAACATAACTACTATCTAAGGACTTAGGCTAGGTAACCGATCCTAGCTATAGCTATAATCGGGAACACATCCTTCTTATCTAGCGTCCGGAGACAGGCCTAGCTTAAGGAGAGCGAAGCGGTACTAGATTCTAAGGGGAGCTTAATCGTAAGGACACATATATATTAAAGGTAGTGTGTATGTCTAGCCTAGCACCGCATTTTAGCGGAAGCATCTTAATTGCTAGAGACTTAATGCACTCGAGCTAATATAACAGGAGGCATCCTAGACTATTACGCATATTAAAGTAGCAGCTTTAATATATAAGGGGTGGATCTATATAGAAAGGATCTATAGTAATTTACTCCGAGAAACATCTATTTATCTATTAAAACGTTAAGGGCAATATTAGTGGTTTAGTACTAAGTTAAACTAGGGTTTACTTAGGCTCCTCTTTCGGGAAGGGCTCGATTAAGGTAAGCTTTACGGAGGTCGATATAGGGGTAGGCGATCGAAGCATCGTAATAGGAAAGTCGGTGCGGATCGGTTCTATATCGTAAGGTCTAGAAGGCTAGCCCTTAGACATAGAAGGAAAGATAGCTAAACTTCCTATATAGCGGCGACTATAGATATCTAAAAAATACGGAACTAACTATCCCTTTTTACGGAGAGAGCGGGGCTAAGTACTAGGCACTATACCCGGAACATTTTAGAACTAGATCCCTACTTTTCTTCCCCGGAGTAAAGGTAGTAAGGTTGCTAAGCTCCCTTAAGCTCTAGCATAGGTAATATATTACTTCCTAACATGTATTCTAAATATGTAGAAAAACACTAAGAAACTACCGGCTATTACTTCTAGATTACTATTGCTTTTTCAAATTTTGCAAATCTAATACTAACCGACTAATTAAAAACAACTAGCCCCTAGGGGCTAGTTATAAAAAAAAAACATTATTTTCGTATCTATATAAGTATTTAACAACCCCCTCCGGAATCTAAATCCTCTAAGGAACAAGAGCTCTACTAAGCTATCCCTAATATCGACTTTAGAAACACACCTATATTTATTAATCTAGGATCCGACGTCGGTTTAAGGGACGGACAAGTATTCGCTAATAATCTCGAAGGAATGTCTAGTAAACCGCGCGTATAGTTAGGTAACTACCCTAAGCCCCTTACTCTTACGGCCCTTTAGGCCTATCTAAACAGGATAGAGAGTTCGAATGCGATTACGGTATAGGCCTTAATTACTAGCCTACGTCTAAAGCTTCCCTCTTTAGGAACGGCTACTAACCCCTTTTTTAAAGGAGATAATATAACTTCCTTTCTAGAAAGGTTCGAAGAGCTCGTTAGTAAATATAAGCCTAAGGCCTCCTTTTAACGGAAGTTTTCCCTTCTAGAAAGGAACGTAGACTAGCATCTTCGCTCTTAAGTCCGTAGTATCCCCGGTTTCTTTAGGGAGATAGCCGAGCCTAATAACCTAGATCTATAGACTATGTTTAAACGGTTCTTTCTTCTAGAGTTTATAGAGTATAACACCGATCGCATAATTAGAACTCCGGCCTATCTCGACAAACTTTATAGTGTAACTCGTACTAAGAGCGACAACCTTCGTAAGTACTACTAGTAGTTTGTCTAGAGCTATAATAAGATTCCGATCGAGGAGCTGTCTAAGTAYAGCCGTACTAAGCTTCTCCTAAAGGGTTTRCTAAGRGAAATAGTTGCCCTAATTGTTCGAAGGRCTAGYATTAAGGAAAGGGACTAGACTACTTTYRAGRACTTCCTAAAGATCCTCCGAATTATAAARACYTATATTAATAAGATTGCTAGTRTTRCTCGCCTTATCGACGAAGATAGTAATAAGGACATCGGCGCCTTAGTAATAACGATAGCTAAATACTAACTAAAGTTCGATCCTACYTATATTTCGGAGGCCGCGTTTAGTAAYGCTTCCCCGGAGACTATAGCTATAATAAACGAGTTTAAGAAACTAGGCGATATAATCGTAYACTCCGTAACCGCTAYACGTAGATTAGATRCTAAGGCCCTTATACTAACCGTAATCGATAAAAACACGRATAGGGTCTTTATATATCCTACGATCGGTATAGAGATRTAGGAYAAGTACTTCCTCTATAGGGATCCCTTATCCTACTATATAGCTAGAGATTACCTAACTATRTCTTAGCTTATTTCGGAAGGCTACCTCTATAAGATTAATTATAAYAACTATRYATTTAGTCGGGAGGGCTTAATACTAAGGCCGGCTAAGATTCTATATAATTAGTATAGCAAGAAGCCGAAGTTATAGTACTACCTTCCCTATCTCGATAATAAGGCTAGGAAGATTATTAAATTCCTACCGYACTTAGGGGTTRCCTAGAAGAGGAAACTTTAGTAGAATAGTAGARATAAAGCCGGTCCTATCTCGGCATCTTCCGTTATAGGAAGTAARAACTATRYATCGACTYCTATTATATATACCGTTTAGGAAGGTAATCCGGAGGAATAGGATATAACCCTAATAGCTAATTACGATAGAGCCTTAGCCTATACCGYATAGATTAGTAATACTAGGAAGAAGAGTCCTTCGAATCCTTCTCGACTAACCTAGCTAGGTAGGCTACTAAAAGCTAGGATTATAAAAGYAAGACCTATYCCGGATTAAGTTAAGGAAGCTAAGACTAGGATRTAGAAGGCRAGGGTCTATTACGATAAGGCTAAGAAGAAAGGCGAAATCGAAGGGACTTTAGGCCCTTCTACTTCTATAATATAAGGATCTTCTTATYCTATCTATTCGCYRCCTTCTATAGAGCCGGAATCTTAGACTTAGCGARGTAAGGAAGAGGATAAGAATATAGCGRAGGCGCCTRCCCTAGTAGCTCCCCCTACTTCTAAGATAAAGGCTTAGCCTAAGACCCTTCGGATAGACCGAATACTAGCTAGTAAGGTTAYAYCCGAGGACTTARAACTGTTTTAGTATAAGACCTTATTATAGTCTAAGGTAACGGGYAACTACGGAGACTTTATAGCTTACTTAYCGGAGGCTAGGAAAGCGATATATAGCCGGGTCGATAACGGCCTATTAATAGACAAAGCTATAAAGGYATATCTAGATATATATAGTTCCGGAGAATCTATAATCGGGATCTTAGTAGACGGTTTCGAGGATAAGGGTGTCTRTTTARATAACGACCTTCTAAYAATTTCRGAGTATTAACTTATAGTAGCTCCTCTTCGTATAATCGGATACTACGATATAGCTCTAGTAGAAGACCTATACGAATCCTCGGATAAGATCGACCTTTCGGCCGTTAGTACTAAGTACCTAACGGTACCTAG
>NW_019716264.1:482731-673587 GCF_900074925.1 Ramularia collo-cygni
GATAGATCCGGACCTAGAGGAAACATTTACTAGAAGAGAGACTACCTAGAAAGGGAAGCGACATTACTACCTAGAACTAGGCTATTCGACTAGAGATATCTTACTAAGAGGTTCTTATCTATTTCTATTAGATCGAGGCTTATACCGGAAAGGATAGCGGAGATTACTATAGGGCTAGAACTACTACCTACGGAAAGGAAGCTATTAGAATACATGCTTATAAATCGAGAGGCGGTTCTTACGTACGACTTTACCTACCTTAGGCGGGTACGTCCGGATATTGCACTACCTTAATTAATTAGGACTATACTATATAAGCTATAGCAACATCCCGGATTTAAGCTTAATCCCTTACTTCGATATATAGTAGAGGATATGCTCCGGTAAAGGCTAGCTACGGGAATACTAGAATTCTACTATAGAGCGTACCGTAATCTATACTTTCTAGTAAGCAAGAAAGACAATCCCGGGCCGCTATCTAGACTACTAAAGATCGAGATAGAGCTAGGAACTAAGAAGCTATCTCCGGAGAAGCTAGCGAAGAAGTATCGCCTTATTAATACCGCTTAGAAGTTTAATAAAGTAACTATACGGGATTCGAATCTACCCCTAGATGTAGATAGCTTTACGGAGGACTTTGCTAGATATGCGATAACTTCTCTAGTCGATATGTTTTCTAGATACGATTAGGTTCCTTTAGATAAAAGCTATAGAGATCTTACTAGATTCGATACCCCTCTTAGACTTCTTCGCTAGACTACTCTTCCCTAAGGAGCGACTAATTCGGTAAGCTAGTTCGTTCGGATTATAAACATAATATTAATAGACTACATCTCTTATGCCGCGAGGCCCTTTCTAGATAATATTAGAATAAAAGGGCCTAAGACTCGATATAATAAAGAGGTTATCTACGATTAAGAAGGCGACATCCGAAGGTTCGTTCTAGAGCATATTATTACTCTCGACTAAGTGCTCTACAATATAGAAAGGGTAGGACTTACTGTTTATAGTAAGAAGCTCTAGCTTTTAGCTACTAGGATAAAGGTTATTAGATATATTATAGACATCTATAGAAGGTATCCGGAGGCCGTAAAAGTCTAACGAATACGGGACTAGCCGGAGCCTTAATCGATATCCAAAGTCCGTATAATCCTCGGTATAGCGACATACTACTACATCTAGGTAGACTACTATAAGCTATACCTTATTCTATTATTTAAGCTTTTAAGGAAGAATGTAGTCTTTATTTAGCAGGATATACACCGATATAGCTAGTAGATAGTAAAGGACGCACTTACTAACGTACTAGCCTTAATAAGTTTAAACTACTTTCCGGGTGCGGGACTTACCTATATTAGAGTAGACTCTTCCCTAGATAGCTAGGGATGCGATATAAGCTAGTGTTCTAGAGAAGATGCTTTAATCCGATATCCTATAAGGTTCGACTTAGGAATTTAGAATGCTATAGAACGAAAGTACGACGTAGGAAAGAGGGAATGCCTTAGAATTATAAAGGCATTTTAGAAGTTAAGGCTATAGCTATATAGTGTCTACTTTTAATTAGAAATCGATGCTAACACCTTAGTTTACTAATTAAATAAAGCGGCTTCTAACGTTCCTAACTCTACGATAACAAGATAGCTTATATAGATCTACCTTTTCGACTTCGATGTTATATATATTCTAGGAAAGCGCTACTTAGGACCTAATACTCTTTCTCGAAGGCCTCTAGCCGAGACAGACTATAAGTAGGACAACGAAGATAAAGAGAATGTCGAAGATATAGTTAACCGTGTTTTCTTTATAGCCTTCTACGTTACTAATTACTTTCCTATATAAGAAAACCTTAATCTAGTCGATAGTTAGGAAGACCTTAATTCTAACTCCTAAGGCATCTCCCTTATTCTTATAGGGACTAGGCTAGAGGGCCTTAGCCGAAGTARATATCGAAGGCTAGTTCGAAAGTTAAGAAGATATATAATTAAGGACCGAATGCTCTTCTATTAAGAAAGGATTAACTCCTCTCTATAGCGAGTCTTAGATAATTCTAAGGCTAGGAAGGAAGTAATCGCTACCTACTACGACGACTACGGCTATCGCTCTATAGAAGGAACCTACGTAGTCCTACGAAAGAGATAGTAGTAGRATAGAGTCTACGRAGATRTRTATCGATACTACACCTCCTATCTATAATRCTCCTATTATAATAGCTACTAAAGACTAGGACCGATATAGCTTCCCCTACCCCTAAGAGTTAGAGAGCGGTAGTACGGAGATGCCGTCTAGCTAGAGAAAGGCGTATCCTTGTTTATTCTACGAGAGTCCCTTTTAAGATAGCCGGAGGCTAAGCTTTTCTACTATAGTAGTAAGGAGATTACATCTAAGCAAATTGCTAAGTTTATTTACGAAGATGTCTTCTATCGATAGGGAGCTATAGTAGAGATTTTCTTAGATAATACAAAGTAGAACCTTAGTAAAGTGTCTATATTGCTAGATAGCTTTAGTATCTATAAAGTTAAGATCTCGGCGTACTATCCTTAATCTAATAGAACTATCGAAGTTGGATATAAGCCGATTATTACCGCTTTAGCTAAGCTTACTAACGGTAGAAAACATAAAAGTGCTAAGTTCCTTCCTTCGGTTATATAGTCTAAACGAACTACTATAGTATCGATAACCGGACTTACCCCCGCCGAAGTTATAATAGGTCGAGAAGCTATCCTTTCTATCGAGCTATAATATACTACCTATAGCACTTAGGATTAGGGATCTATCTATACCTACGAGGACCTTCTTATAGTACGAGCTCGAGCTCTCGATTATATAACTTCTAATATCGACGATAGCCTTCTTCGATAGGAAAGGTTAAGGGAAGAAGCTAAGGCTTACTATAATTAAAAGAATAACTATATCTCTATACCCCCTCTAAAGGAAGATAATCTAGTTATACTATATCGGTCTAAACTTAAGACCTCCTTTTTATATAAGATAGTGTTCCGATAGAGAGGGCCCTTTCGCATTACTTCTGTTCTTCCGGATAGAGTAGCCTATCGAATTAAGGAACTTAATAGTACTATTTTAGAAGGAACCTTTCCGAAAGAGAACCTAAAGCTAGTGCCTTCCTTCCGTTTCCTAGAAGAACTACCTCCGGGTAACGATTAGACCTCGGTATAAGACTACAATCCTAGGGTAGTTATACTAGATAAGTCCTTAGGTATAACTTAAGAAGAAAGGGAGGAGTATAAATACGTAAACTAGTGCTTTTTTACGAAATCTATATACGATAGCTAAAAGCATCGCCTCCTCCTAGCCTTCGCCTTCGCTAATAGAAGTACCGCTATAACCGCGCGTACCGCCGGCGCCGCTACCGCTATATATTATTAAACTACTTACGTACGGTAGAAGCGCCGTAGTTAAATTCCGCGGCATCTATCCGCGGAATCCCCCCGCCGCCGCTACGGCGGATTATAAAGAAGAAGAGGTTTTTAGCGGAAGAAAAGTATCCTTTTATAGGTGCTTCTAGATATTAGAGGGTGCCTATAGAGGATTTCGTAATTTGCTAAGCTACTACGACTATAGATTTTATGTTTTGCTACGACTATAGACGACCTACTAGACCCTCGATTATATCCTTCCGGCCTTCGCTCTATAGATCCCCTTTTTTATATTATTTCCTATATTTAATTTGTTTTCTATATATACCGGCTATGTATATGCGGCCGTTTAGCTAAAGATAACGCATATACGTACCCCCCTTCGGATGTAATACAAATTACTCGCCTTTAGAAGTTACTCGTTTTTACTATTTACTTGTTATTTGCTATATATGCGGAAAGGCTAAATTGTTTAATCTCGCGGGCCGCCGCTAACTTTCCTTACTATAAAAAGGCGTTTTGTTTTTTACTACCTTCTAACTTTAGACATTACTACCTTCCTCTATCCCCTTTCCCTTCTAAACTACTACTTTAACTACCTATCCCTACCGGGACTACTACTAATACCCTAACCGCTAGTACCGAAGATAACTAACTTCGGCTAGGTGTTCTACTAACTCGATCGAGTAGTAGTCCCGTATTACTAACTACGTACTACGCGCGCCTACCTCGGGCTTATTTAATATAGCCGATAATAATAGCGATACGACGGTAGTCCGCTAAGATAATAATAACGGCGCCTCGAGCGCGGACATTAATGTCTAACTAATAGCCTATATCTAGTATAGTGCCCTTACTAGGCAACCTTCTATTACTACGGTAGTAGACTTCGTGTACGTAATAAAAGATAATGGAATGCGCGCGGCGGGGTTCCGACAAATCTTAGACTACTTCGAGAAGTTTACGACTAAGGCCGCTAGCTTTATAGAAGTTAGGGTTAAGAAGATAATATAGTCTTTCTACGATAAGGAGAAGTATATATTACAAGCTCTCGGAGGCTCGAGCCTTAAGGAGTAGTAGCCTATAGCCTACGCCCTCGTTAAGGTCGGTAAGAGCCTACGCGGCGAGCGTAAGAAGTTAGATAGTATACTAAAGCAACGCTAGGGCATAGAGCTAGAAGACTTTCCGTACTATAGCTAGGTAGTAGATAATTAAAACCGAATTAAGGATGTTAAGTCCTTTATTAATAGGGCAATAAACTATAATGTCGAGGCGGGTACGGCTCGACTTACTAAGTGTATAATTTAGCGCGCGCGTAACATTTAAGGCACTCTTTCTAGTCCTACCGGCGAACGTCTCGGTCCTACTAATAGTAATTACACTATATTATTAAGAGTCTATAAGGCTCTAAACGACGTCGACTAGGTCTAACTCGATAGTAAGGCTACTAAGTCGTAGCTAAGCCTCTATAAGAAGGTTATTAAGAATCGGTTTATTATAGACATTTTATAGGCCGAAATCGATAGTTAAAATAGTAGCTAAATTAAGTCGGAGAACACCCTAGATTAATCGGCCCCTAGGGGCTAGTTCCTAATCGGGACTAGCGCCGGCTAATCCCGAGTTAAGCAATTTCGCGACCTCTCCTCTATTTAGTTTCCGGAGGTAATTATAAACGAAGGCGGCTCTAAGCTTAATAATAGCGACGGCTTAGGACTCGGCATACTAGACGGCTATAGTACGCCTCCCGCCGCCCCTAACCGGCCTCTATCTCCCGGCGAAGCTAGAGCCCTTTAAGCACTCCTTCTAGAAGATAAGTCTTCTATATCGATAGATAATCTAAGCCTTTCGGATCTACCTACCTCCGACGCGGTACCTATTCCGCGTATAGAAGGCGACAGCACTTTTGTTAATCTAAGTAACTACTCGAGCACCTACTCTATGCCGAACGCCTTCTATCTAAGATACCGCGATCTAGCTGCCGCGTATATTGTCTATAACTTAGATAAGACTAAGTATATAGCCGGCAGCTAACTAGTAATTAATAAAATTATTAAGCCCTACGGATTATTAGTAGAAGTGTAGAGCGAGAGCTATCTAGGTACGACTAAAGATAAGAATAGCGCGCTAAGCCTTCCTATCTACCTAAATTACTTTAAGAAGCTTCTCGGTTCTATCGGCCTAAAGGTAAACAAGCCGACTCCCTTCGGCGTTAAGAACTTAAGAATAGTCTACGAATAATTCGATACTAAGCTACAGCTTTACAAGTAGATAATAACTTCCCTAGACATATTCTTAGTAAAGGTCCTTCCCGATAATTACTTAAAGGCCCGCGCGTACCTCGGACCGTATCGATTCTTTCTAATAACGGACTTTTAGTCTAGGCTATGCTTTACTTAAGAAGAGGCTACGCATCTAGAGGATATTAGCGGTCTAAAGGACAAGATTACGGAGCTTCGCGAGACGGGCTTAATTATCGTTCCGGACATGTTCGTATAGTACGATAAGCTAAGTAATAAGGACCGAGAAGGCAACGTAACGGATATCTACGACCTTATAATAGAGGAGATAGAGGTCTATCGGTAGTACTAGCGCTAGATTAGTAGGAAGCCGAATCTTAGCTAGCTCCGAAATAAGTTCTATTCTTTAATATAACAGTTAATCCGCTAAGACATCTATTACTAGATAGCTTATAGCCTCGCCCGTAAAGATCGGAGGATATATATAGTATCCTATCCCTATTATACTAAGTACTAATATAGAGTAACTAGCGGTATCGAGTTAAACCTTTCGGCTATAGGATTTAGACATATCGATCTAAATCCTAACGATATTACCGCTAACTAGAACTAAAGCTAGATCTAAGGTTCGGTTTCTTTCGATAACGAGATAGATAAGGACTACACTATTATTATAAAGGGAATGTAAAAGTAGGACAAGATCGACCTTTAGGTCGCTCGGTTAAGAGATCGTAGTAGCATTAATAAGTCTTAAAAGATTATAGTAATCGATAAGAGCAAGCTTTCTAAGGAAGACCTTCGATAGCTTAGTCTAAAATAGGAATTACAGCTATATAACAAGTTAGGAGCTCGACTTACCTACCTATATATCCCTTACGGCGTATATCCCGGTCTTAGGGTTCGCCGTACTATACTTCCCTAGTTTAACGGTGTTTAGGAAGACGGCTATATTAACTATAACGAAGCCGGTATATAGGATAAGTTCTCTATYGYAYATCGCGATCTAATRYCTAGACTAAGCTTACCGTCTAGTTATATAAACTACTACGGTAGTATTAACTACCCGTTCCCGGCCGCCGTTAAGCTTTCCGGCAATAGGCTAATCTCGGATGCCTTAGTAGCCTAGCAAAAATAGACTAGTATAGACGTCTAGCTAGAAATCTATAGGATTAAGTAGTTGCGTACGAAGCGTAACTATAATATATATATAGCCGGTTACCGTAAGCGGGTAACCGAGAATTTCTACGATGCCTTCTAGAGAATAAAGGAGCTAGAGAAGCTATACTTCCTACTAAATAGCTACTACGCTAATAGTAGAGACTATAATAAGTTAGCTGCTCCTAACTAGGTGTAGTAGGACCCTCCTTCCCTTACGGAGAAGGACTAGTTAACCGCGGAGGAGACTAAACAGCTCGGTTACTATAGTCCTCCGGTTTAATCGGTAGTTATTACTAGAACTATCCGTAGATATATAGCCTTAGGGATGTATAGCATATAGTAGGTTTCTAATAGTTTACTTTACGGTTTTTATATAGGCTAGTACTAGTTGTTCTTATTTTGTTTTACTTCCTTTACTTCTGTTCTTTTAGTTCCTATTAAGTGTTATTAATAAGACACTTAAGTGGGGGGGGGATTAATAGCTCGAACGCTTAATACCTCCGCGGAGTAGCTTAGTATAGATATAGGGCCTATAAAAAGCAGCTTCTGTTCGAACTTTATATAGACTATCGAATCTTCTTTACTTATTTTTTACGCTACTACTAAGTGTCTACGTTAATCGATCGCCTTTTAGCCTATAAGTAAGGACTATATTAAGAGCCTATAGTCCTATCTATTTACTCGGCGAGGTATAGTAAATTATTCTCCTCGTCTAAGTAATACACGATGCATAACTTTATTTAGTGTTGTTATATGTTATAGTTTACGCCCTTTAATGTTTAGTAGTAGAAGTAGTAGGAGGTGTAAAAGTAGATATTAGGAAGCGATAAGAGTCGACTATAAGTAGGTAAGTAAATATAGTAAAGCGTCGCGCCTACTATTAATCACCTATACAAATAGCATCACTTCTAAAAGTAATGCTATAACTGCCTTACTATTATTTTTAATGCCTTACTATGTTACGCGGTAATCACTTAAGGAAAGAATGATATAAGGCAATCATATGCTAGTCTTATGCGCACATTCGATCACGCTACTTGATTATTATTGTACGGAGTTCATTAATTATTGCCGAGGTTACTATACCCCCTACTGCTAGTGTTGCGCTATTACTTCAAAGTTTTGTTGCAGAGATCTCCGTAAAAGCGCACCGTAGGCGCTGGCCAATACCATCCTCACCTCTTCTCCTAGCTTCTCGGTAGCCTCACCTAGACCAACCCCGCCCATGTGTCGCCCACGACGACATGCTTCATCGTGCAGCGCCACATGGGTGACAGTCCCGCCTCTCGGACGACAACATGCTGCCCTTCGGTCTTCCACGCTGCCTGTGATGAAAGCACAACCGCATGCTGCAAGGCTCCCACCAAGAGTGTCACCTCGTCAAGTGCAACCATGGCGCATAACAGCAATTGCCAAAGTCCAAAGCAACCTCAAAAACATTCCATTCCGCGGCATGAGGCAGCGCCCCCGACTCCATCAAACCCCACCATTCCTTCAATCCCACAGTCTTCCAACGCACCGCTAATACCCTCCACCAAGCGGCCCTTTTGTATCTTACCCGTTTCGGTGAAGCTTGTCGGCTAGTTTTCCTATGCTCACCTCCGTTCCAACAGAATTCCTTTCCAACCCTCCCCTACTCACTACTGCTCACTTCATTGGAAAGAATGCTGTTCCATCGTCCGCAATGCGAGTGTTCGACTTCCAGGAGCCACCAATCGTTTTCCTAGGAGCCGGCCAGACACAATATAAGCCTCCTCTTGGCATTCAGTTGCACTTGTGCCAAACCATCCGCTTCTTTGCCGTTGCTCTGTTTTGGCCTTTACTTTTTTTTTCTCAATCCTTCCATCTCTTTGTCCGCGGCGTGTGCCAAAACCCTACCCTGCGCTACATGCTATGCGTGCCGTGTTGTAGCTTGCCACATTCAATAGTTCGAATCCTTCACTCCTTCACTCCATTCTCGGGAAGCGACAACACGGCACGAATATCGTGCACCCAGCAAAGAAGCCAAATCACTCCCTCTACAGCACATGCGGCTTCTACTTTTCGCATCTCAACACCATCGCTTGGCTCAGCCGCAGGTCGCAAAGTTGTCCTGCGGGATGCCTGCAAGACTCACTCGATGCTGATAACTGTCTGATCCGGGCTTGAGTCGTAGCCTGGGCGGTACTGCGTGACCAGTTGGGACCAACAAGTGGTGCAGCAAGCGCCTCCAACTCAAAGCATTAGCGCGCCTTCGTCAACACCATGACCGAATGAACCTTTCCCCCCTTGCCCGAATCATTGATTTGCTTCGGCTTGAGGTATTACCACCAACCGGAGCCGGGACAACGGCACGCTGCACTGAAATTCGGGCAGGATTCAAAGAGGCCTGACAGGAATATAAAAGGGCTGACACCGACCTGCAAGAATCGTTCAGCAAAGACCCAGACATCTTCTCCATCATCCCTTCCAACATGTTCTTCGCCACCCCTCTCATCGCGGCGTTCTTCGCCATGGCTGGCTTCTCTGCCAACGCCTCACCCTTGGCTACCGTCCCAGTACCCACGGATATCGTGCTGGACACCAAATGGCACAAAGCAACAGCCAGTGATGTGGCCGTCATGGCAGCCAACGGCTCGTTCTGGAGCACCGAGGAGGGTCACCCAATGAGCCTCCCATTGGACACGCACGCTCTCGACAAGCGCCAGTCCGGAGTCTACCGCACCAACTCATACAGAGTCGGCGATGGCAACCCCCACCAAAACCCATTCCAACAGCAAGTCACCCAAACCCTCAAGTGCGGCCCTGGTGGCGGATGCTCCGTCTCCATTTCTAAGACGCACTCGGTCAGCTGGACCGCGAGCGCCAATGCCGCCTATGGCTGGATCTCCGGCGGGTTCAGCGTATCTGAAAGCTACTCGACTGGCAGAACGTACACTTGTAATGGCAATGCTGGCGGCGACGTGTGCATCTGGTATAGCTATGGCGTGACGGCCTATACGGTGGCATCTACCAATTGCTACTATTTCAATGGACGGCCTTCCATGTGTCGGAATCTCGGCAATCGGATTTTGTACTCGCCTAATAAGTGCCAGCAGGGCTCTCCTTATTGTGTTCGTGGCTCGGCCTGCCGTAGTGAAAACCAGGGGTATTATGTAAAGGATAATGCCCCTGCTGGAGGACCGCCGTGCTAGATATCGCAAGGCTGAGGGGCTCGGTTGAGGCTGCGATGTTGAATTCACGTTGCGGCATGTCGATGAGAGGAGAGAGATGGATAGAAGAGGAGGGTGGGAGATGCAGCAGCTCCATGTCTTCGTTCCAATGCGCCAGGCAAGACAACGTATAGTTATAACTTGATATTGAAAAACTTGTGTTTGACGTGTTGATTTCCCATCAATTCCGCCTCTGTGATGCCTCTCTCTAAAGTGCTCAAATTCTCAAGCCGTACACAAACAGCAAGCATGTATTGTCTACTGACTTTGATGTATTATATAGTAATTTGTACATGTATGGCTGTAAAAATAAGGTTCTGAAAGCCAACATCATCGAGAGCTAGAGTAAAAAAAGGCCAAAAAGAGTTGGCAACATTCAACATTTGGGATTCCCCAGTGGTCACCCACCTGAGTACTGATCAAACGATTACATGGTTCAATAGGCCAGAGCGGACGGGATGGCTTGCTTTCATGCATCTATGGTCGAATGTGCCAAATGATATTTTTTACCCTACATAGTTCTTAATATCTATGGGCATTTCTCAAGTCTTACTACTAACTGACGAAGCTTGATAGTACGAGCGCTATATTTCTCAAGTCTTACTCCTAACTGACGAAGCTTGATAGTACGAGCGCTATCTCATGCTTGCAAATCTCCAGCATAGGGTATTCTCTCATTGCGAAAGGCATTCACTAACGCGATCAAATGAAGACTACGCTCTGCCCGTATATCCCTGAGGACTAGTTTCAAGCAAGAATCGCATTCTAGGAACTGGAGAACATCCATCTCGTAGTCGCAACACATAAATCCGCTACATGGCCATCGCTAGGGAAGCCAAAGCCATGGCCTTGTATGGCGATTTTCCCCGGCCTCCTTTCTCGAACTACTCACTGGTTCTACGATGGTAGCCCACGGCCTCGGTTCTGATATAGCGGACGACGACCCGGATTCGTCGACAGAGGGGAGCAGTGCAGTTATGCGAGCAAAGAATGCCACGAACGCCACAAGCGCCATAGTCGACGCTGAAAAGACTAGATCATGCAGCTCGCTTATTACCCGCATGAGCTGAAAAAGCCCGTGGTTGCATTCTGTCGGGGGTAAGTATATGCTTGGCAGCATTATTTATTAAAGTCACCATGAAGCTACAGCACGGTGTATCCCATCTTTGTAGTCTACGTCGGCGTGCCGTACCTAACCTAACCTAGTATAAAACATGTCGACCGGAACGTTACAGCCCGGAACCAACGGAGCAGGCGAACCAGTCAAACCCCTATACCCTGCTGCTGGACTTGGCGTAGAGTTGGAAGTCGGGACGCWGGTCTTCGAAAACCCAATTGTTTCCAAGCGGTGGAATAATCGAGTAAGCGAAGCCGATAAAGCACGTTACAGAGCTGGGGCGGACAATGTGAAAGGCTTGGCTCTTACTTTGTATAGACATAAGAAGTCTCAAGATAAATCTCCGCCGGATCGAGTCGCTCACCCAGAGGCCGACGATCCAGGCGAAGCGATCCCACAACCAGACGACAATTACTGGGATCTCACGGCCGAGCATGGCGGCACCAGTTCTGACGATCTCAAATGCTTTGCAGTGCTCCAGGGCGAATACATCTTGAACGGGAAGCTCCTCAAAGTGAAGGAGGTGGAGAGAGCAGAAGATGGAGGATATGTGGAGTCTAAACTCACACGCATTGCGGACGAGATCATTGCTTTCCAGGTAAGCATCGCCCTGTCTTAATGGACTTTTTAATCGTAGCCGACCTACTGATTCATTGTAGAAGAACATCGCATTGACTCGTGAAGATGGGCAAGATACGAAGTTCGAGCCATTCCAGTACCTTACCGCCAGCTTGAAAGGGCCACTGAACGAGCTCCAGAGTGAGATTTTCAGAGATGTCGGCCGCTGGCGCGTCGAGAAAGCTCTTGCTAGACCTGTTGCGCAGGTGCAAGTCACAACCGCGATGCCTATTGAATATCTCAGTGAGCTACCGTCGGCACTTGGCATGGCTGACTTCGATATATTCAAACTCTTTGACTTGTCGGTGAAAGAAGAGCTACTAGCAAAAGTCACCTGCAGTACCTCGAAATTGCGCAATATTGTGCTGCTCGACATGAATTACAAGGTCCCGGCCAATTTCCTGGGATTCATCACGCTTTGCAGCATCTACGCATACCAAGCGGCTCGAATCAATCGATTTGCTGGTCCAAAAGCGGTCTGCTCCCTTGTTCCTAGGAATGACTTTAATACGTAAGTCGCCCTGCTCGAATGATGCTCGACTCATCCATCTTCTGTTCCACCTTGTTGATACCTTTCACTCTTCTAGACTTTTCGCCCATGTCAATGGTAAAGCCGTGATGAAGGAGAATTTCCAGACCGGCTACAAGTATTCGCTCGCAAGAGTCATCGCTATCAACTTGGGTGAGCATGTGAGCGTGCTAAAAGGCACGTTCAAATGGGGAAATGTCAAAGAATTGTCCGTCTTCAATTGGTTGGAAGCAATCGGGAAAGAACAGGGCAAAGATCGATTAACAGTCACCGATGGGGAATCGGGGGATGGCTCGATCGGTCGGCTTGGCGATTTGATGGAAAGCATCCAAGGTCAAGCAGACAAAGCTGTTGTGAGTCTGTTGGATTTTGAAGTATCTTTCGTACACTGACAATATCGCAGCCAATCTGGGAGTTTCGTGAATTGGGCCCTGCAACATTAAACGAGTGGGATGGCAAACAGGACTGGTTGAAAMTCGGCATTGCAGCAGTTCCGCTGAAGAAGAAGCTGGTGGAGCTCAACAACGTATTCGCATCTTTGAAACACTTCAAGGTTGAACCGGTAAAGGGGGGCACTGAGCCACAAAAACCTGTGGAGCGTAATAAGGCGCTGGTTCCCAGACTACATATCTGATGAAAGTATTGTTGTCTAGGTTGTGATATTTAGTAGGACAATTCAATTCCAAATGCGAATGCCGCTCTGTCGTGCTGAAAGTCCATAGTTTCAAGCCTTTCTTTCTGTTATAGCGCAGTCTACAAATGCCATACCCCAGGGATGTTCGGTAGTACACCGGCGGGCACACGAAGTGAAAGTAGGCACGGAGAGGCTGTTCCAAAGTCCCATGGAAACTATGTCGAGATCTTGAAGCGCTCACGGGTACATGCAAGAGCGCAAGAGAAAGAAGGCAGTAGACCCCGATCAAGGAAATGACCAGAGCTGTCGATATGAGGATTGTTCGCCGGGACAAATCATCCTTATTCATTCCCGCCATAACCTAACGCATCACTCTCTACAGAATCGACGATTTTAGGCCTGCTAGATTCCTAAACACTAGCAGAGTAGCCCGTCAATTAAGCGAGAGAGCAGTTAAGGGCGCTGCTCTTGTCGATAATTTCTTATATCGACAGCTCTGGAAATGACTCGATATCTGCCTATAGAATGCACTTTTTACCCCTTTCAGTGAGCCTCTAAGCCCCTCCCCGAGCTCAATCTGCCCAGCATAGCATGACGCTACTAACAGCCGCCTAAGTCTTGACGCTGACATTATCAGAAGCCTTGTCCTTGACAGCGCTAAGGAATTCTTTGGGGTCGATAGGACCATACCCCGGCTGGGTGGTCGCGGCCGGTACGTATTGCTGGATCCAACCCAGAATCTGAGGCGCCGGAATGCGAATGGACAAGTAGTCTCCGCTCTGAGACACGGAAGCAGCGGTACGATGCTCGCTCGAACTCTCGGATTTGGCCACGCTGAAGCACAAGACTCCACCGCCTGCACTCATATTCTTCTGCAAGTCCGCCGCCTTGGTGCCCCAGGAGTCTGCGGTCTGCTTGAGCACAATGTGCACATCCTTGACAACGATGAAGGCGATGGGATACGCGGGTAGAATCGTCTGAACTGGAGTTGCTGATGTGGACGTATACTCGGGCAACCGGTCGAATATACCTGCGTTGAACCAGGGCCTGGAAATCTGGACTTTCATACTGCGGAACGCAATTTGAATTTCGACATTTCTGGTGTCGTGAGTCTCGTGGCTGGATCCTGCAGTGGTGGTCTGACTTCCAGAGGCAGATCCGAAGAATAAGTCGATGGTCCAGTCAGTGTGAGATCCTGACGCGGTCTTCAATGAAGAATCGTAAGTGGTGGACCTGGAAAGACTTTGTCTGGTCTCGGTCCAAATCGAGGCGTCCCCATCCTGGGGTACCACAACAGCCTCCGTTACATCTGCGTGTTGGGGGGTGGCGGATATGTCTTGACCACCAGGTTGGCCTGGCGCGTGAAGCGCCTTGAGGGTGGCATTGGACGACTTGTCGAGGATCTGCATCAAGTATTCAATGTCGAGGGTCAATGACGAGATCTTCTCCTCGAGTTCGTAGAGGAAAGCGGAGGTATCGTTGCCGCGAACCTGCGCAGTCGCGAGCTGAGACCTCGCCAAGGCTTCGCTTGCATTCTGTAGCGATGTTTGATTGGAGATGCATTCCTTCTGCATCGTCATGAGTTGCTCGAATTGCTCCGCCGTGAGCGGAGGCTGGGCATCTGCCTCCATGATATCGTCGAGCTCCTTCTTGGCGCCCTGACCGAAATCATTGAAGAATGCCTCTTGGTTTTTGGCATGCTGCATCTTGGCATCAAAGTACATTTTGATGAGTTTAATGGCAGTGTCCGAATAGCCTCCGACCATCTTGTCGCGGCTTTCCATGAACTTGTTGCGTGCTGCCTGCTCCGCATCCTGCAAAGGCTTCAAGTCCTGCTGGGATGCCTTGACGTCGTTCCTCTTCGTGAGCAGCTGGCCCCTTTCTCGCTGTTTGGCGAACATTTGCTCTCGGACCGACTCCTCACTAGAGAGCAGATCTTCAGGCTTGAAAGCTGTGCTAAGCTTGGTCGCCCAAGTGGCCGGCGAGAAGTAAACGGGGTAGACGTCTTCCGCATCGTCTATGCTTCGCATCACTGATGCTCGTAGACTCTCCTTGGCACGTTGAAGAGACCCCGAAGCGCTCTCCACATCCACGAATCCAATGAAGCGGCGAACCCGATGGTATTGACCGCGAATCAGCAACATGGTCCACATTGCTTCCAGTTTCTTATCAATGACCGGTGCGAAATAGGCGAGCATACGATTGTAGTTGTCGATGGCAGCGGGCGTGGCGGTCGCCATATCTTTAGGTCTTGCGTTCAGCTTGAATTGAACCCATCGAAAGCGTTCGATTTCGTATGAATCCAAGATCTTCTGATACAGGTCAATCCGAGGAATGGTCTTGCGCTGATCCTCTCCCTCGTCATCCGGTACTAGTACGCTGGAAGGTTTCTCCAGTTTGTGCTCGTCAAAGTCGCTAGGAATGTCCTTTAATATGTCATCCTTTGGGGGAATCCAATTGGGGRCTTCCTCCAGTAGCCATGCACATATCTTGTCTTGATCCGAGTGAATGAGATCCGCCATTGTGTCGTGCTCCGGGACAGTGGGGACCAGACTAAACAGGATATCATTGTATTTGTCGGCCAGCTGTTGAAATCATCAGCACAGGTCGAGTTGTGATGCAACCATACCCACCTTCGCCCCGGTAGGACCGCCCATCACATTTGAAAGTGGTAAAATGTCGTTTGCAAGGCGAAATTCTGCTTCCTGGACCACCTGCGGCTTGACCTGCTGAGCATTGATAGTATCACTACCAGGATAGTCGTAGGTTCCTTTGTCCAAGATGCGTGCCGCAAACTCCATCTGGAAGATCTGTGTCGGCTTTGCATTTGGCTACGCGCTTGGGTCAGAGGGTGTTTTGTGATTCCCGGGCCCTCACTCATACGAACATGATTGATTAGGTCTAACTTCTCACCGTAGAGACCGTTGAGAATGTCGTAAATCTGTTGCACTGGGCTCTTGGCTGCCATCTTCAAGACTTCCTTGACTGGAATATCTGCTTCTCTGCTTCAAATGATCCCGGTATATGATCGAACGCTGAGCTGGGTGATGTGCGATAGAAAGTCAAAAGGTACTAGATCAAGGCAAGAGTGAACGACCATGCATTCGTATCAAGTACATGCAAACGCCTTTCCTAGCCAATGGGTGTAGCGAGGCGTTGGCGTGTCTCGCCAGGCCATGCATTGCTGTCCGCGTTTGCATACCTCCGGCGCTTTACAGTGCGTGAGGTCTGCTGGCTGTTTCTACGCTCCACTATTGGTTGACTTAGTCGGGGGGCTGAGATCGAGCAGGAGCTGAAAGCGATGCATTCCATGTTGTATGTGGGAGCGGGAGTGTAAAAGTCGAGCCGTTCTGTTCTAGACCGACGTGGAATAGAATCCACTACTGCACATTAACCGACGCCTCACATCCATGCAAGCCACGTAGCTTGGCAGTCGCCCTCGTACATCGGAGTGTGTACCGTGGACAGTCTATACATGACTACTAACGGCACTAGCCAGTGGAATGCATGCACGTTTGTAACAAGTGCAGCACGTCTCAGCCAGCCTCAACAGTGCAGCCGAGCCAAGCTGAGCTGAGCCTACCGCATCTGCATCAGCGACTTATAGGAGGTGGCCTAAAGAAGGCATCGCATGGTCTGTCTTCGACAGTCCAGATTCAGGCCCACGGCTGCAAGCTCTGCTCGGCTACGCTCTACCTGGTCCTCAATCGCAATGCGTGACAACAGTGGCAGCTGGATGCAACGTCGGCTCAAGACACTTGCTGGTGTATTGACCCTGCTGAATTGACCCGACTCCTCCAGGGCGAGCCGTTGGAGCAGCCGAGACACGACATGAGGCAAGCAAAGTGGTCTTGATGCAAAGGACAAAACATAGTGCCCTGGTTGATCGAGTCTTTGTCAAGCAACATGTCGTCGTCCGTCGTACCTTTTCACCCGGGGATGCGTCTTGGACAGGGGTAGGTTTGCTATGCAAGCACACCGCTGCGTACCTCAACTGACAGATTTACAAGGTACAATACCTTCACCCAAGAAACAACCATTAACGATGCAGTGCAAAAGCTCGACGGGGTCCGAGCGACCGACGGAGATCTTCAACACGCAGCGGAGCGCTTTCTGGACGCAAAGGAAACCGTCACTGCCCCCGAGATCCTCTCCACGCCAACAGGCCATCTGGCGCGGCAGACCGGCAAGGTCAGTCAGACAATCAAATGGGAAGCCCTGATCATTCGACATCTAAGTGATGTCACAAAAAGAATGGATCTTTCTGGTCGGTTTTCACCTGTGATCGTAGTGACCGCAACCATCTAATGAGTGGTGAAAAGGTGCTCATATCATCAAGAATGACGCTCGTGGTACCAATACCAAAGTGCGTGGATACTTCGTGGACGAAGTCGCATTCGGGAATGCAGACCTCAACTATCTCTTCCACGTCGACGTCGTCAACCAGAAGCTAGTCGCGCACGAGGTGAACCAATTCGTGCCGCTCAGGAACGTCCCCCCTGCGCGCTTCACCGAAGTCTACGGCGATGGTTTCGTTTCCGGCTTTCTGGAGGGTGGTACGTTCAATGCTCTGGTGTCTGTCAAACTGACCCAATCCACACCACCCGAGGCCTTCGAGCGCGCCTTTACATCAGCATTGGGCATTGGGCGAATGGGATCTCTCGGGTTCAATGAAGTGGGCCACTCGACGGGATCGGTCAGCGCTGCAGATCTGCTGAGCGCGCATGAAACGTCCACATCGTAGGCTGATGAACAAGCAGTACCAACCAAGTACAGTGCTGATAAAGACAGGGTTTCGTGGACAGGCGGCGGCAAGATCAGACCAGTGGACGCCACCGACTGGGACATTGTCTCTTTGAAAGAAGCTGCGATGAACTTTCCAGACGCTGTCGCCGAGTGTCCTGACAGAGTGAGCGCAATCATTACCAAGTACACTGCTCTGCGGAGTTTCTACCAACAGTCCCGGCGAGGAGTGCCCTTGACTTACGAAAACGCGGGCTTCTATGCACATGGCTTGATGGACCAATACACCGTACGAACTTTGATCATCGAGACAGGGCACTACTAACATCTGCTTTCTCCAGGACTACAAAGTTCTTTCATCTCGGACTCGAGCTTGTAAGCATTGCTTTGGTATGACTTACGACCAACGATCGTTGACGCCTCCATAGTGATCAATCATATGCAGGAAGATTCGACTCCTCTGTACGAGCAAAAGGTTCGCAAAGATTTTGCCGCAGTAGCAGCGGCTATGAACAAGTTTTACGTCGATAGCAAAGCAGCTCTTGCCGCGAGACAACAGCTCGTTCCGTACGCCGGCTTCATCCAGGGGCGGTTGACTACCGGTCCGGAGCCTGTAAGCTTGTTGGACGAACTTCTTCCCCCGAACCCGTTGTTGCCATACAAAGCTACGATTATTGGTTTGGAAACCGCTCTCCGGGATATATATCTTGAGATGAAAAAGATTGCCAAAAGGGTGAGCATTCTTCGTCATTCTGGAAGAAAGAGCTGATGTGTGAATCGCAGGTGGATCTTTTGGCTGTATTCCCGCAGGTTCTGAATGATGCAAACCGGCCGCAACAGTTCATCAGTCCTGCCATCTTTCGCCTGCTCATTCCAGTAAGAACGGTCGTTTGGCTCCGAAGCATAGTCGCTGACTCTTACAGAGCAAGACTGCCAGCACTGACCCTGCGGGCACTGATGATAGCGATACGGAAGCTGCTGTTGAAGCATTGCGCAAGGAACGAGATATTRCCGTTGTTGCGGTTAAAGCACTTGAGAAAGAGAGAGACATTGCCGTCGTCTCAAGTGAGGTACTCAACAAAGAGAAAGAAGCCGCTGTTGTTGCTCTTGAACAGGTAAGTGATAGACAGCACGGCCGTGAGAGATGCACCTTAACACTGCGATTCTGCAGGTTCAAGAGAAGGTCCAGGCCGATCAAGCAAAATTCCAACAGGAAACGGAACAGGCCAAGAAAGACTTTTCGTCCTCGACCGAAGTCCTCAAAAAGGAGCGGGATACTGCTATCGTCGCTCTCGCACAGGTAAGCGGTCTTGCAAAAAAAAGACGATTCTGTGATATTGACTTCTCCAAGGCCCAAAAGCAGGAACAAGCCAATCAAGCAAAGTCTCAGCAAGAGATCGAACAAGCCAAACGAGATCTATCTGCCTCTTCAGAAGTAGCGCGGCAAAAAGAAAATGAACTTCAGAATCTGACAGTCAGGCTAAGCGATGCTCAAGAAAATGCAGATTTCTCCACGAGCGTAACCAAGTTTTGGAAGGCCAAACTCAAAAACGGGGTCGGTATGGAGACGAGACTACAGGTCAAATTGAGCAATGGCGCCCAATACGACGGCATCGAGGTAGGGGAAAAGCTGGATCAACTTTTACTCACCTGGGCCCAAGGACCCAGCGCCTCCCTTCCTTTCAGATTCGTCCCGGCGAATGATTTCGTCAAGAGAGACGGGAAGGGGGTGGACAATGGTCTAGACTTTGTCGRGAAGTTTTGCTTCATAAGGCGCGGCCTTGTTGTCCCTGATCTTGTCTACGACTTGAAGATACGAGCTCCGGGAGAGATTGTCATAGACTTTCATCGCTGGCTCCTGCTGGCAGGAATTGATCCAGATCAGCAGACCCAGATAATGAAGCTGCACGGCTCACGGATTGACCTTCTTCGCCAGAAAGGCCTGAATTTCTCCTTGGGCCCCTTGGTCGGTTCTTCCCCTGACAAGGGGGGAAACAATTGGGAGCACATTCCCCAAGTCGATGAGTATGATGTAGTGCGTCGCATTACATTCTTCCTCGCCAATAATTCGATCGTGGGGCTTGCAATCACAACCGATAAATTCCCGGAATCCATCCTGCCAGCTGCCAACATCATGGATCAAGGATTCACGAGGAGAGTCATCGAGCTGCTTGATGACATTCGTATTCTCCGTGTCGAGCTCTTTGGAGGATTCGCGGAAAGGTTCACGGACGGAAAGACGCAAGCTCTGACAGCTGCCTGGTTCTGGACAACCGATGGACGGAAAGAGGGATTTGATCTCTACCCAGATCAACCCCATCGTCCAAAATGGCAAGGAACACCGCCTATAGCCGGGTACGTGTTGAAAGGATTCTGGGGCGGCTACGGCGAGATCTACGACCGCGTCGGCGTCATCTGGGGCATTGACGCGCCAAAGGAAGAACAGTATGTGGCTCGCAAGGTCTTTTGTCCGGATTATGACGAGCTGCAGAGTGCATCGTGGAGGAAGTTTGTCGATGGGTGGAAGAAGCCTGGATATGTCATGTCGAGAATTGCAGGCACACTCACAGAGGACAGTGTTACTGCCACGCTCGGGGAGATCGATGAAGAGAATGGTAAGCTCAAAGGCTTGTCTTGCAACCAGGGAGGTGATGATCTATATGGTTTCAAATTCGAGTACTCGACGGGTAAGAATATTTTCGCAGGCGTGGCGCCAAGCGGTACAGGTGCTTGGACTGCCATCGCCATGGATGGAGTGGATCGAATTGTCTCCGTGACTATCCGTTGCACTCCATCACAGGGCAGAACCGTGCCATTCCACGTCAAGTTTGTGGGAGCAAATGGAGCCGAGGCAGACGTATATGGATCGAGAAGTGACGCCAAAACGTGGTTCAATGCGTCTTCAACTGGGCGGCAATCAATGACAGAGACGGCCGGGCGAGGGCTGTTCCTCAAAGGTGTTGCGGTTCAGCGGGCAAGTCTGATGATTTACTCCATGGCGGTCATCTGGGGACCGCAGTGACTCGAGAAATGTCAAAATGTCTTGCTTTTCATACATCACCCGCTTGCTTGCTGTGTAGTTGGTGGAGCAGTAGTTATTCGAGCGGTCGACCTGGCTGTTAGCTTTGAATTCACAATACTCTTTCGATGCGGCTCTACAACGACCAGCATATCTTCTGTGTAGCTATCAATCTCTCGTTTGCTACCTTGCTTCGTGCGTGCCGAAAGAGCATTTTGGCTTGGTCACGGATCTTGCTATCAAGTTCTTTCAGTTTCCTAACATACTTGTAGTATATAAGCTCCGACACCTCCTACTCTACTGCTTCTTCAAACATTATAGTAACCCTCTCCCTAAAATTGTACTTATAATGTCTCTCTGTAAGCCGTAGGCTATATAAATAACTCTTATGCAAATGTTTCCGGAAAACATCGGTCGCTTGTAAGAAAAAGATTAAGATGTAGGTGTGTGWATAGGGGTGAGGGCGCTGGTTGAAACGACTCGGAGGCGGAGATTTCCAACCAATGTGGCCCGGAGCGCAGTGAGGCTGAACGCCTTCCAGCCCATGGTAATCTCATTCGATGGGGACAATCCAGATCCTTCGCCAAGATATCATGTACGACCACCACAGCCTTGCTCAGCCACAGAGCACGCTGTACGATACATCTACTTCGCAATTGAAGTCCTCATTCATCTTTAGATAGGCGTGAAAGGACATTCATGTGACTTACTGTTAGCGAGACTACAGCAGGCGCCATGGCCCCTGACGGAACCTTTGTCTACAAAAATCTCAACCCCGAAGAATACTTCAGCATACGCCTACTCTCGATCCTACCCAAACCAGCTTACGACACCAACAACACCAGCCCGATAAGATGCCTCCTAACACACGTCAATATCTGCAAATGTCAACTAGTCCGGGGTATCGCAGATGAAGCGCTCGTGTCCCCGGTTCCCAGTGTGAATTTTCACGCACAAGTCGAAAAAATCGGCCAACAGAACTATTAGAGACACCACATGTGCTTGGTTTGATGGCAGATGCGAAAGCTGGCCGTATCCCAAAGTCCAAAGTTGGWAAACCGTGGCTGGCCGATCAGAAGAAGGCTTCTAAGCAGGGAGCCAAAATTCCGTTGGAGGCTTTTTTGAATATCACAGACCACCCAGAAGAGACTGGCGGTGGCGTGACTATCGTCCTTTCAGATGATGATGACGACGACGACAGTGAGTTCAAAGTAGGCTCCTCGGCGGCTGGCAGAAAACTTCGCCGTGGGCTGAAGAAGATCTCTCGCAAAACAAAGAGGATGTTCGAAAGTCCATTTAAACGCCAACAGCAAGCTCCACGCCCACAGCCACAGCGAAGAACAGAATTAGGACCAAAATTCATTTGGGGAAACTATGTTGCACTCTCATATGAGTGGGGAGAAGGCCCTTCAGATCAGCAAATCTCCATCACAAACTGCTCTGCAAGCGGCGAGCGAGGACCAGAGGCCTCCTTCTACGTCCGTCAGAATTTGTACGCCGCACTCCGAAGACTCCGTCTGATGCCGCAGTTCGTCAAAGGCTGTCGTCTTTGGGCGGATTTCATTTGTATCAACCAAAAGGATATAGATGAGCGGGATGCCCAGATGGAAATCATGAGCTCCATTTATCAGCGAGCGGGAAACGTCCTCGTCTGGCTCGGCGAAGGGAATGAGACGCTGTATAAAGCCCTAGATGATGTGCAATTCTTTTCGACTCTCTATCGTACAGAGTTCCAAGAAGCATACGACGACGTCGATCAGCGACTCGCATTCATATGGCGGAACTCCGCCGCCGTGAAGATGAAAATGATTTTGAGTTCGCTGATTGACTGGAGTCACAACACGGAACCTCTATACTCAGATCTCCTGGACGCCTTCTTTTCTCTCAGATACTGGCGTCGTCTGTGGATGATACAGGAGCTAGTCACAGGCACAGCGGATATGGCTCTGGTTCTTGGCGATAGAGTCACGGAATGGCGATACATTCGGGATGCCGTCTTCATCTTCGCCGCCATTCGCGATGCGTTCGCCGGTGCAATGAGTTCTGATGTGCAGGACAACATTGTACATATTGCCAAGATCGCGCAGCTGGAGCGTGAAACCCACCGGAAATTCATCCAGCCACCGCTTGATATGGATAGTCTCTTGCAAATGACTACTCACTTCCACAATAGTCCGACATCAGGTCCACAACGAGGTGATGTTCTGTGGCAGGCCTTCAAATTGATATCTTATGCCAAATGCTTCGATCCCAAAGACCGCGTTTTTGGAATTCTGGCATTGCCCTGTCTGCCAGATTTGAGGATTGAGCATGATTCGAAGAAGTCAATTGTTAAAGTCTATGAGGAGTTTGCTGTGGCTTGCATGAATTGAGGGAGTAGCCCGCTTGATTACATCTGTCTTATTGATGGCGCGACGGAAGAGCTGGTCGAGTATCGGACAGGAAAAGGCAGTATGGGAACAGAGACCCGAGGAGAGAGGCTTCCCTCCTGGGTTCCAGATCTATCCTCGGGAAGAGAAACCGGTATCATCGAGGGGAGCTTCCGCGCGGGTTTCAAATGGAGTCGTTTTTACGAAGAAGGCTGGGAGGAAATCGGTGCAGGACCTGAAATCAGACTAGTACCAGACCGCACACTATCCATCCATGGTTTCGTTATCGACGTCGTCGACGGTCTAGGCGGGATCATGCCCACGTCCGAGGGCTCAATGGCAGACCAYCGAAATCCGCGGTTTCGGGGTGATTTGACCCAACCGACAAAGTTTTCGCCGTGGCCATGCGAGCACTTCACTCCCAAATCTGCCTTCTCCGCGTGTCTCACCGCGGGTACGGATGAGAATGGCGTTGGACGCTTTTATACCCACGGGCAAGAATTACCGCTCCTCGAATCCTTCGTCAACACTTGGACTTTCGACGCGTCGCTGAGTTTCATCGATGCAAACGCCGGGCTTAAACTGGGAGGTGTGTCGTTGGAAGAACACCTCACAAATTGGAATTCTAACCATCATGTCGTGGATTGGAAGACATGGGCTCTTAGAAAGACTGTTGCGTTGCGGACGAAGAGAAAGAGGCTGGTAGTTACGGAGCAAGGGTACTTGGGTTTGGTGCCGAATAGTGTTGTCAAGGGCGATGTTCTGATGATCCTCAAGGGACATGGCAGACCAGTTGTTGCTTCTGAAGTCTGGGCGGGAGATGGAGGAAGGACGTGGAGATTGAAGGGAGAGGCGTATGTGCCGGGCATGATGTTGGGGGAGATGATGGATGATGAGGTCCGGAAGGAGATGGAAGACTTGGTATTTGTCTAGGAGGGTGATACAAATGTCGATCGCTTTTGTAGATGTATCACTCGAAGTCATGAARCTCAGTTTAGCTCTGATTTACATGACACTTCCTTTGATGGTTCTAAATTGGCCGAATCGACGTCCGATGCAACCAAATATCGGCGGGTAAAATGGTTGGCCTGCATCACGACTTGCGGCACAGGCTGCGAACAGTTCTAGACTACGTTGGCTAATACTAGGCAAAAGGCCACTACGATGGGACAGGCAAATCTTTCCGTCGAGTGACTTGGCTAGCTCTGTCTTCTATCAAAAAGGAGGCTTGACTGTCAATATAGGAGAAACTTGAAAGGGGTTTCTCTAGGTACGGCTATATCCTCTTCACCTTGACACTATGTGAATACATGACAGATTAGATGATTTCGCAATACGACCCGCGTCCTAAACCTTTGTTAGGGCATTTCGTTTAGGGTAGWCCCACTCCGAAGGAGCGCAGCGCTACGACTTCCTTGAAGCGCCGGCGGCAGAGCAAATCGCCACCAACAAGGCTGCCGTTTTAAATAGGCACCGACATCTGCAGGAGTACAACCAATCTTGTTGCTAGAAGGGCCAATTCGTTACTAAAGTTAGGAACTCCGATACCCCAAAGCCAAGCGGATGATGGGATTGCGTGTAAGCTGCCGTTATATATTGACCAGCGCTCGTGAATCTTCTACATCTCGATATGTTCGACCTTAGTTTATCGCTTCCTTACCTGATAGCTGCGTCTTCCTGACAGCTAGGAGCTTCATCTTGTGGTACCACTGGCTCAAAGCGTCTTCGATAGCAAATCAGCAAAGCGGACAATCCTAAATCGCCTTCACAATCACCACTGTGCTCCTTGAAATCCTCATCGCCAACATCGCCAATCGTCGATCATTTGCCATTAGGTCAACCCTCACCACAGAAATGGAGCCAACAAGTCAACAGAACTATTCCTGTCCCACCGACGATCCAAACCAATATCCCACTCACAACCGCACGAAATTCTCCTCGGATTTCCCCAAAAATTCACGGCTATCCTTCCAGCGGTGGCATCCTAATACTACCTCTCGACATAGCCATAGCAGAATTCCTCGGAATTCCACGACTAGAAATCACACATCGCGATCCGGATCCTGTTGTCGAGGATGCGTTTTGTAATCGTCTCCGCTTACTAGGCGCGAAATTGTGGGAGAGTGAGGAAAATTATGTGCGGAAAGTGATTGGATTTGTTGAGATGTCGGAAGCGGAGGCTAAGGAGGGGATTGTAGTGGGTTGGCCGATAAGGAAGGGGAGGGTGGAGTGTGGATCCTTCGAACGCTTACTCCGGACGCTGCGATGTTGGGCATGTGCGTGAGTATGGAGGAGAGGTGTGAGTTGTTGGAAAGATGGGGCGCGATGTTCTATGAGGATCCGTGGGAGGTGGAGGAATTTGAGGGAGTCTTGTTGGAGAAGAACAGCTAGGGATGAATCGGAAAGAAGTGGAGCAGAATCTACTTGGAGCACGGCGGGTGTCTGTAATGTTACGCTGCCGCACGCTTATATGTATGCTTGTCTTCGTCGAAAGAGTGAGCATGCCAATGAAATGATTTCCACCGTTTCTCTAAAGGTAAGAAAAGTAATTGAGAGAGCATTGCCTGCACACGACAAGCTATGTTGATCGACTCCAAAGTGGTCGAAATCTCCCGAATAGACGGCTAGAATGCGATGCTCGCTACATACCCATCATCTGCGACCACATTATGCATCAGCCTGCATCGACTTCGATGAGGATAGAGGGTCGAATTCCCAGTTGGGATACTGGCTACTAAGGGCAGTTGAAAGGAGACAGACTGTCTCGAGCGGAAGTCCGTTGCCTCTYTCTTGGTATCACGACAAAGAAGACACGGCGACGAAGACGTAGAGACGCAGGCCCTGACTAACTTCCACCACTTCCATTACTACCATCCTTGTTGATAGTGCTGAACTTTCTTTCTTGTTCAATTTGTGCGTCGAATTTCCGCTGTGCCTCTGATCTGTCGTCAAAGGCATCGCCAGAGTCGGCAACTTCATCGAGCTGTGAAGCTTGTCGTTCGGCTTGCTGACGCAGTCTGTCCCACGCACTTTCGCTGGGTTGTGATCCAGAAGCTACCGGGGAGGATGAGGTCGAGACTTTGCGGTCCAACGGAGAAGGAATTGGTGAGGAGGATGCATTCTGATGACTCTGAGAAGTGCCCCACTGATCACCGTGTTCGCCATCAACGTTCTTACCATCCGCGCGTCGAATGGCCTCGAGGAGAGCCCTCTTGTCCGTTTGTTGATATTGGTCCTGATAGTCTTCGACAAGAGGTCCTTCCGTGGGCGGATTGCCATCCAAGTGCTCAGCCATGCTGTTCTCACCTTCATCGCCCGGACCGTCCCTGTGCCTACCGTCCAGACGCTGGTGCAAAGGCCACTGCCTTGCTATCTCGGACGTCACCTCAGTCTTCCTCTCAGCACTTCCATCCTGAATTAATGGTTGTAGGATGTCTCGAATGTTCATTTGGCTCTCCACGGTGAGGTAGTCCTTTAAGCGAGGATCCCGACGCTGCCCGGAAACGGCCACAACCATACTGGCGTACGCGGAGGAATAAATTCCAAGCATCAAATAAGCACTTGTCCTCATGGCATGCCAGTGTGCCCTTGCAATGCGGCCGCGGAAGAAGAGGAAGCGGTCGGGACTAAAGTAGGTCCATTTAGGCGCATAGAAAGGGAAACGAAACGTGTGTCGGCCTAGCCATGAAAGCGCGAACGCTATCCCGAGGCCTACTGATCCGTAATCGAGGAAGTTTTTGCGCGCTTTGATAAAGTGGAAGGCACACGCATCGAGTTCTTCTTGTTTGTATGGACGGCCAAGTACTTGGACGGCTTTGTCACTGCTCGTCTGCATGCTTTGCCCTATGGATCGCACCACGGCCGCTCTGCGTGATTCGGTCTCCCACGAGAGGCCGGACAGGTCGACGTAGAGAGGCGGGAGACCATTCGGGCGTGTGATGGGGAAGTGGGTCTCGGCTGGCTTGGATGATCCTTGGTCGTCTGATGGGGGCACATTGGGTGTGCTCTCATCTTCACTGCCCATTTTAGGGTCTAGAGGAAGACTATACTGCCAGCAGCATTGATCATGAGACGGAAAGTTTATTAGAGCAGGACATACACTGATATAGATTCACTTGGAGCTATGGCTGGAAGATGGCGCGTGCTCGGCGCGGCGCGTAATTGTCTTGGCACGCTAACATGATTGGCACACAGAGACGTCTTCTTGCGTGTGCTTTCTCCCTCCCTTCAACAACACCGCCTTCGACTCTATTGCAGAGCAAGGCAGTCTTCTCCCGCACCGCCGACAAACACATGCYTGAGTGACATGCCTTCTCTTAATGAAGCTAGAAGAAAACGCACGCTATGACGAGAGCACTGCGGCCAGCTGCAGCTTGCCACATCAAAACTGTGGGTCTTTGGACAGGGGCACATCGGTGCAGAAAGACATCTTGACCTTTCCGAGGCAATAGAGCGAAGCGCAAATGTCTTTATTTGCCGCACATTCTAAGCAAAGCAAGTGGCTCTCTATTGCAGCATCATTGATTGAGCCCACGAATGCTTGCTCAGTCATGGGCCTTCAGACGCAGCAAACGGAAAGTGGTGGAGTCTCTGCGGAAACGTGCATATTGCCATCCATGTCGACGTGAGCGGTGTTTCAAACGATTTCCTCTGGGTCCTGTTCCCTTCCCTCCTTTCCTCCGTTTCTTTCCCACACAACCCTCTCAAAAGTGGCGACCTCACGGCATCATGGCAACAAGCAGTTCAAAGAAGCCTCATGTGCCCGACGAGTTGCTGAAACAAATCTTCAGCTCTCTGCAGCCGCCACTACCAGAAGTTCTAGGCCGTGCTCGTTATGAGCATATCCAATTCGCAAACGAAGATGCAGAAGCAGTCAACCAATATATGGCCACACACGAGCAGTTACTCCCAAGACTCAAGACGAATGACGAGCAGCACAGGATCGGCCTCTCCACTCTGAGCAGCATCATGCGTGTCTGTAAGCGTTTCGAGACTATTGGTCGGCCTCTTTTGTACGAGAGTTATCCTGGACAACCGCTTGCAGGACTTCAAGCATTCAACCGCACACTCATTGGTAGACCCGACCTGGCTCGCATGGTGAAATACATCACCATTGGCTGTTGGGAAATCGACATGCTCCAAGGGCTGGCCAAGTTCGTCATGGCCTTTTTGCATACAAATGTACCCTGCTGACTTGTGTATGATACAGGTGGTGGAAGACAACAATCAAAAAAGTTAGTTTCGGCCAGAAACTCCTTCCAGCTCTTCTCAAAAAGGCCGAGGCGGGACACGAAGACGCTCAAGTTGCGCTGCTGCTCTTCCTCAGCACCAATGTCCACACCATCGACCTTTCGGCTCCGGTACTTTTCCACATGAGTCTGGTGAAAAGCCTCGTCAAGGAAACAGCACAAGAGAGACCAAATACACTTTTCCGGGGCGAAACCGAAGACCTCTCACCCACAATACCTGACACCCTACCGCTACGCAAACTGCAATCTCTCGGCATTCGCGAGGGAGACACATCCCTGACTGTCAGCGTGAGTGCATTCAACGTGCTGTTACAACTCCAGACCATTACGTGTCTCACGCTGTACCGTCTTGGCTGCAGTCATGATATCTTACCTCCCATGCCGCAATTGCAGGAGCTTTGTCTGTGGAGATGCACGCCAGACGCCGACTTCTGCGAATCCTTGAAAATCTGCAAGGGTCTCAAGTCGCTCAAGATCATCTGGCCGGGCATGGGCATTGACTATATGAAGAATGTGTATACCTCCGACACGACCATCGACTACAAGTACATTGGAGACATGATCAGCGAAAACTTTCCCTTGTTGGAGAAGCTCGTTCTCGACCCACGCGAGGCGGATTTGTACGGAGCATCCTGCACGCAGCTGCACAGTCTACGACTCACTTCAATGAGGTACTTGAAAGAGCTTAGTGTCGAAGCTCAAGCCCTTTGGGACAAGCATACCGCGGATGATCGTGCGCCATGGGAGATCGAGGTTCCATTGCCACGCCTTGAGCATTCGCTGCCTCCATCAATCACCAAGCTTGCCGTCTTGGTTCATCGCCGTGGAGTTCATGAACCAGCAATGGCCGCAGAACGGACCAAGTTGCCGAGGAATCAGATGCTCATCCTCAATTGCTGTCTGATGTACCTTGTGGATGCTCCGAGCAGTCTACGTTCCATGCATCTGGATATGCCATATCATGAAGTTCAAAATGGATTCACGGGACTTGAGGATCTGTTCAAGGAAGTAGGATTCGTGCACGGTGTCATCAACGCRGATCCTGAAGTCCAGAGGGTCAGTCCAGTGGTGGGATCTATGACGCCAAAAGAACAGCGGGTCAAGTTGCGGGAATCGTTCGACATGTGGCTCCCTGAGACTGATAGCTGGTGTACCGTCATCATCAGAAAGTCAGGAGATGTCAAGTCGGAGACTGAGCTGAAGAGCTGGAGGGCTGTCTTGGATGACAAAGTCGAGGGAGCCCGGGATTGGGATTGTCAGGGCCGCTGATGAATGCTTTCGTTGCCTTTAAAGTATTGGATATGCTACAGGTCTTGCAGCAAGGGGGGTCATTATGTACAGCCCTCGTGAAGGTACTTAGTAAAGCACGAATGTTATTCGGCTCAGCAATGTCGATGGCGTGCTGACAGCCAAATCAAATTGTGGAATGATTCAACTTATCGATGCGGCGACTCTCTCCGTTATGTGATGTCCAATTCTGCGACTGCAATCTGTCTCCAACTCTAATGGGTATGTTTTGGGATCAAGTAACAAATGATAGGAAGAAGAACACCGTACCTTGCTATCGGACAGTATTTGCTAAGACTGGCAACCGTGAGCAGTCCTCTCACACTACCCCAACCCTAACCCTATATTTCTCGGCGTTAGAGACCAAAGCCAGGCGGCCATGCTGCCACCATCTCTCGTCTCGAGACTGTCCGAGCGGATAACATTATCGATGAAGATAGAGGCAAGGGATCTGCTGAGATAACATAGCGATCTGATATGGTAACTTACCAATCAAATTCATTGACTATTATTTTGAGAGAAGAAAAAGGTCGATGATTTACCGACTCATCTTCATCAACTCCTTCAGGTATATACAGACATCAAATCGTTCAAATTTCGTGACTGTCAACAAGCCGCAAACTGCCATCCTATACAAATGTTTACGAGCTTGCCGGCGGCGCCTCACCAGGAAGGGTGCTTCCGTCGTTGGAGTTGAGTGGGCATCCCAAGTTCTTCAAGAAGGGAGCCGCATCCTTGGTGAGGGCGTTGGCGAGGTTCACCGGGAGGTTGAGGGTGTTGCCCAACAAGCCAGGGGTGAATCCAATAGCCGTGTACGCGAGACAAAGTCCGTTGGTGGCGGCGTTGGGGTCGAGAGTACCGTTCTTAATGTAGCTGCCGACTGTGAGGTGTCAGATTGTGTGTCGACGTAGAGACTTTTATGAGTGACTTACGGTTGAGGCCGAGGAAGTTGTCCTTGCCGACGTTGCCTCCGAATGGTCTCGGCTATAATTTTGTCAGTATCTTTTACACTGTGAGCGGGCGGAATTGCTACTTACGTCAATGTCGTACATGGCGAAGATCTCGCGGCCAACTCCGTTGGTGTATGAAGTCTTGCGGTTGTACCAGTTCTCGGGCAACTTCTCTTCGCCGTTGAAGTAGTAGCTGCCGTCGGAGTTCTTGCTGGCACCGAAGAAGGACATCATGGTCTGTACGAGTTAGCCTCAAGTCTATGTAAATGACATCATTCCAACTTACTGCCTCATTGGCGGTGTGGCTTGAGCCAGGCATCAGCTCGTAAAGGAAGGAGGCGGCTCCATAGAGAAGGAGGGATCCAGGTCCGAAGAAGAAATGCTCGTTATCCCTCTTGGATTCGTCCCAACGCATGCCACGGTAGTGTCCGAGGTTGATCAGATTGCACACGCCGTCAGTGCCACCACATGCAGCCATCATCTTGGTGAACAACTGCAAGTTTGTCAGTGCCATATCTTACGGAATAGGCCATAGTGAACTCACAGTCGCGTTCATCTTGAAATCGTCTCCGTTCTGTCCAAGGTAGAAGTCGTTGCGGGTAAGAGAGGTGTCTGCCTCGAACTTGTTGTKGCCGTTGAGACCGGGCTCGGAAGCCAACAGGTTCGCTTTGCTAGCAGTACGAGACGTGGCGTCACAGCCAATGCTCATCTTGTTGGTGCCCATGTAGTCACCAGTGAGACCGACTCCAGCAATCGCGAGAAGATTGGCAAGGCCGAAACCAGTGTTGTACACATTCTGCTGAGCGTCGACGAGCTCATTGTATGTGGTGATACCATCGCCTGATATACTGTGGTCAGCGGATTGCGCGAGGATGAGATTATGTTCTTGATCTTACGGGCGAGGAAGCCGTGGTTGGCCAGCACGTTGAGTCCTGGGCATGGTCCTCGAATGTCGGTGGCCGGGTTAGGCTTGCGGAACTCGTGTTCAGTGTCGCCAGGGGCGGGCACAGGGATACCACCCTTCTCCGACCCTTGCTTGCCGTCCTTTGCGCCCATGTAAGGGTACTTCTCCGTAATGGGCGCAGCGGGAACATGGTCTGCGTTGAATGGGCACATGGGTCCATCTCTGACGGTGTTCAACGTCGGGGAACGACGAGTAGGAAGCATCGAGGAGTCGACCCCAGGCACTTGAGGAACCCATGGGTATGCGAAGGCGCTCTGTGCAGCGGCCAGCGCCAAAATGAAAGACTTTGGTGCCATCTTGATTGCCGAGTATGGAGTTGTTGCGTTCCGAACAGGTGGGGACGTAGGGCCTATCCGCGGTGGCAGGTTGATATATATGATATCTTCCGAGTATTGAAGTACCATACAAGGAGACTAGAAATTACGGTGACCTGCCTCGGCTCCTCTTGCTCGTTAGCCTTTTCTGCGCAAATTCAAAGCTGAAGTGAACAAGGTCACATTGTTCGACGCGCTACCCCGGAGTTTGTTCTCAAATCCAACCGTGGCAGCGTCCTCTGACCAGTCACCTATCGAGCTTGAGATCTGGCTGGCCTAGAATCCGCTAGATCTCCAGCTAGTATAGGCAGTGATCATCATGGCGCGAACCCAGCGCCTCGACGGACGGGGCCTAAACGTCGATCAGAGTGAGACTGAAATGCAACAGTAGATGTGAGCCATGCGGTGTAAAGTGATCCTGAGCCGAGGAGTTCGAGCTACTTCATTTTAGCGTCTGCCTTGACAGTTCCGCGTCAAGCATGCATCGATGGAGTAATTGTTGCTGACATACCCGTTGGCTAATGGCTTGTCTTTGATTTGTTGGATGCGGGGATACCAGCCAGCACGTGCCGAATAGCCTATAAAACAATGTGTCACTTCTCATGTTTGGTAAGAATAAAGCACTGAGTGCGACAGGTCCACAAAGATGGCAGTACAGAGCGTAACAAGGTCGTCGAACGTCAAGACGACTGCTGATGTATTTAATTCTGTTCAGAAAGCCTACCAATGGAAGAAGATTCCTTCATGATTATCTTTGTCTTGGTGAGATTCCAGAGTTCAACCGTTGAGATCACCTTGAGATCACCATGCTTTCAGAATTTGCGGGGAATAGTCGAGCGTTGGTATTTCGAGGTGTATGCGTGCGTTCGCACTGGTGTCGACGACTGCCGAGGCGGAACTGCTGTATACAACGGTAGCTGAATGTAAGGTGCTTGTTGTCTTGCACCAAAGCGTTATTTCTGTTGCAGGTGTTGCGCCGCTCAGATGCTACACCTCGGGGTGAACACACAGAACCTGTGGGCGAGCATGTGGGGTATGGTTAGAGTTGGAAGGGTCCGGCGGATCCGGGAAGATCTGCCTTGGCGGATCAATGATTTGGTAGATCAATGATGTCTCCTGCGGCTCGAGCGTTGTCCCTTTCTGATCAAGTCGCACAAAGCAGGTCTGCTTGTCTGACCAGACGGAAGACAAAATTCCGAGGTTCGATATATCGATGCAGCCCACCACAGCACAGCTTACTCAATCTAGCGTCCACCACCAATCATCAATCATGCGTGCCAGATGACAAAATAAGCATGGCTATAGTCTTCTCTCTCTCTTTGTTGACGCAGCAGGGAAGGTTTTAGAGTTGCGGTTCGCGGCCGATGCTTATTGCTCATTTGAATAGGGCACTACTCACTACTCTCCGAAGTTGAGCTCCCTGACCATTTCAGGATCAAAGGTGGCAGTAAGGTGATCTTTGCTGACTGTCCCTGGTATYCGAGGCCTTGAATCTYCTGGAACTCTTCAAAATTAGCACTTCGACATCGACACTGCGCCCGTCGCCATCATATCGTGGGAGACACAGAACTGGTGAGCAACATGTGCAAGTGACCGTTGACGTTGGCGGAGATCTGCCCGGCCGGGATGCTTGCACAGAGCGTGTATGAAGACGTAGACGTTGCTTTGGCCGCAGTCCGACAGCAGATCCTGCCCACCCGGGACAAGCAGGCCAGAGACGATCAACAGACGCCACGAGACGTCGCGATTTCTGGATCAACTGTGAGCAGAACGGAGAAAGGGCAGATTTGTGATGGACGACCCTGCGCTAGGGTGACGAGACCAGAGAGATCTTCGTTGTCGTCGAATGTCATGCTCTGGCGTCTCTACCGTAGAGATGGCAACACTGGATTCGGAACGCAATCTTGAAACGTGGATGGCCATTGGAGTCGGGTCCAGTACCTTGATAAAATCGTCCATGACAGAGAAGCCGGCAGTCAATGCTGCTATGATGTGGTATTGCTTTGAACAGCCGTTCGCTCGACCAGCTCACCAACGCCCAACTGCCGTCCTACCTTGACCTTGCGCATCGTCTCCTTTGCCTTGTTTGCCGCATCATCTCCCTCGCCTGCCTTGCCCGCACTCCCCACCTCTCCACCTTCATCCTGCCCCACGGTCGTCTCCTCTTCCCCGTCCGACTCATCCGCATCTAGCGCCTCTTGTCGTAGATAGTCCAGATCCATACGCATGCTGAAAGCGTCCTCGCCGTCCGCGTAATACTTGGCTTCGGTGCCAATCACCTTGAACCCCAGGGTATCGCGGTATAGGGCCAATGCCGCCACGTTGGACACACGCACATGCAGCGAAACGTAGACGGCGTTGTATGTCTCATACATGGCTCTTTCTGGTAAGAAATGGTGTCAGTCTCCCAGATTCATGTACTCCCCATCGACCTGATCCAAATCTTACGACTCTGGCGCATGAGCTTCTCTGCCAGCCCTAACCGCCGATGTGTCCGCATGACGCTGAGGGATGTGATGTGGCCGTGCTGAACGCCGTCGGCCGGATCTTCCTCCATCTTCGCCAGCACGTAGCCGACCACCTTGGGCGCATCGTAGGGTGTCTTCTTCGGCCGCGAAACCTATATCATACTCTGCGTTAGAGGAGCGATTTCTTGAAGACGGACTTCTCACGCACATCAACAGCGACGTAGCTTAGTTGAGGCCAGCTAAGGGCATGGTACATGTAGTATTTGCAAAAGTAGTTTTCGGGTAGATTGGTGATGTCTGCTGCCATGTTAGATCCCGTGGTCGCTCGTTGTTCGCAATCGTCGACTTGCTGGTCTGTTGGACATGCGGGATGTCCGATGGATGTAGTACGCGAATGTCCATGGCGGGCGATTTACAGTGTGGTGATGGTGAGGTGTGGTTGATGTTCAATGCTGCTTTACTTTAATATGCAAAGATGATGTCGTTCTTACCTGGTAAAAGTGAAGCGGGGCGAGCCGTTCACATGTCACAGAACAGACTCTAGAGCGCCGACTTCGACGTCCTGTCCATCGATTCGACCAGCATCACCATCATTGATCGCTACATTGCACCATACCGGGAGCTGGATTTCGCAGAGCTATGTCAACATCATAACCCATAGTACCAGGCCATCGTATTCGCAATCACCCTTCATCGTCATGGCAGCACCACCATCCAAGAAGGGACGCCTGTCGCTGTAGGTCCATTTGAGGTGTGGAAGGCACAGAGCATGTCTCGAAGCCGCCATGTCTCTCCCCACATCTCGAATATGCGAGACACATGCTCATGCTATTCAGATATGAGGATTTAATCAGCGACGATGCGCGGGCGGAGATCAAGGCTCGCGACGACCAGGCCGCGGCGGCGGCGGATGCGGCCAAGAAGAAGAAAGACGGTACCGTTTCACGATAATCGTATGGATCAAATGGCAAAATGCTCACTTGCCTCGCAAAGCCTCCCTGATGTTCAGGCCAACCAACCTGGGCAAGAAACCCGGCAACACTGCAAAGCCCAAGCCCAAGCCCAACTTCAGCGCCATGCACAAGTTCTCCTCTAGCACGTCGACCACCACGGGCGACGTGTCTGGAGGTCTAGGGTCGTCGGACGCTGTTCCGGCTTCGACAAAGTCGCAGAAGCGCGGGTTTGAGGACTKGCTGGCAAACGACGACGACGAGTTTGGATACTACGAGCGACCACGGCAGGATCGCAATGCGAAAAAGTCGAAGAAGAACTACAACAACAAGAAGAGCAAAAACGCGCAGCCTCAGCAGACGTGGTCGTACGATGACATCTACGATCCGAGCATGCCTGTTAATATCGCTCAGTATGCGAAGTCCGAGGCTGCATTTCAGTCAAAGGAACGATGGAAGATGAGACTGTTCGTTGCAAACAAGAAGGAGAGGCTGCGATTGGGACAGACTGCCAAAGGTGTGTTGCCATGTACCACGAGGTGTGATTTGATGCTGACCTGCACAGTCCGCCCGACTAACAAGGACTTTGCTCCGCCCGCAATGTCGAATGCCATGTTTGCTCCGCCACCCGAACTCAGCTCGTTAGACGATGGTCGGCCGCAGTCGTCTGGCTCCTCATCGTATCGTAAATATGATAGCGACCGCGATGACATGTCGCGCCCCTCCTTTGCAACGCCGTCTTTCGCACCACCTGCCTCTTTTGCACCACCGGTAGCCAACCTGAACAGAGAAGAAACGGCCGAGGAGGCCTACGCCCGCCGTCTTGCTCTCAGTTCAGAGGCTCCAGCTCGCCCGGTCGCGCCTTCGCCACCATTATCAGTTGCGCAAAAGACCGTCACACCCGAGGAGCTAGAGAAGCGGGCCAAAGCAGCCCAACAGATTGCAGCGCTGAAAGCCAAAATGGCCGCAAAGACTGCCACGCCAGCGACCTCACACACGCCTGCACCGATATCCGAGCGAGCGCCGTCGCCAGCTGCCAGGCAAACTTTTGTTCCAGCTGCTGCACCAGCGCAGAGCTACACTCAGGAGGACCTCGATGCGCTACAAGCAGTGCTTAAGCAGCCTGACTATCCCGAGCGAGATCCATCTCCAGAAGTAAGTATCACGACATCTTCGACAGGCATGCCCTATAGTAGAGGTCCTGTCCGTGAAGAGGCCGTGAGAGGTGCTGGATTTGCTCCCACAATCTCCGGCGCGCCAACTTATAACTATGGTTTCCCTGGTGTCGCACCTCATATGGACGCCCGAATTGCTACGCAGACACAATCCCCAGCCCCTGAAGCTCCCACTCAGGAGGAACCTGCATCTGCCGACGCCGAGGAGCCTAGCAGACGCCCCGGCCAAGAACGCTTCGCGGAACGTCTCCTCAAGAAGATGGGCTGGGAGAAGGGCCAGGGACTGGGAGCGAGTAACGATGGTATCACAACCGCCATCGTCATGAAAGCCGACAAACGTAAACGTGTCCCTGGCAGTAAAGCCGGTCCCATGCCCGCCATGGGCAAGATCGTCGGCGGCAACAAGAAGAAGACAGACTCCACCGACGACACCCCTCACGGCAACATGTCCGAAGTCATCAAACTGGAAGGCATGCTCAAAGGTCTGGACGTCGATTTGGAAATCGCCGACAACAATCTCATGCAGGAGATTGGCGATCACATGGGAGAGATGTTTGGCAAAGTCGAACGATTGTTCATTCGGAGGGCACACATGGGCGGAAATGAGGAGGTGTTTGTTCGATTCACGTCTCAATTGAGTGCTTTGAGGGCTGTCAAGGGTATGGATGGCGAGGAGTTTGCGGGGAATATGGTCCAGGGAAAGTTTTGGGATTCCGGCAAGTTTGATCGCGGCGAGTATGAGTGAGTATGAGAGGCCGGCGGATGTGACTTTTTGACCTGAGAGATATTATTCATGGTTTGGTCGGTGGTCTGGGTGATAATTGGAGATGCCGGTGGCTGGCGGTATCCGATGTACGTTAACTTTCTCACGAGATGGATTCATTGTAACAACAGTGGGCGATACTTCCTCGCATCAAAGGTCAATTCCAGCAGTAGCAGTACATGTGAATTTGTCGGCCCATTCATCTATTCATCTACATCCCATCATCTATCCCGGACGTTCCAGACCCGCCACTGGAATCTAGTGACCCAGTATTATGATGATGTTCTTCCTCGCATCGCCCCTGCGTCTTCCTTTCCGTCCGCCGAATTTCCCATCCGCCCACTTACTCCTTGTAAGCAGCCTCGTGACTGTCAATAGCCCGACCACTAGGGTCCGTTTGCTTGCTCCACGTCGGTGTCCACCTCATGACCGTGCTTGCGCAATATGGTGGGAAGTGCTCATCGAACATACACCTGTACCAGTATGCCTCCTTTGAATCCGGAATATCGTCACCCCAGTGTGGCTTGTCCTTTCGAATTGTCGCTTCCACCATCTGCTCATCGGTAACCATCTTCTTCGCCTCGTCTTTGAGACCGTCGATCCAGCCGTATCCCACACCATCGCTGAACTGCTCCTTCTGTCTCCAGAGAATGTGCTTGGGCAGGTATGGCTTTGCGCCTGGCTCGCCCTCGGTATCGAACGCTTTGCGAAGAATGTACTTCTCAATCCTCTCACCCTTGACGATCATCTTCTCCTGTGGGTCGATCGCCATGGAAGTCTCGAGGAACTCCTTGTCGAGGAATGGCACACGCGCTTCCACTCCCCACGCAGAGGTGGATTTGTTGGCACGCAGACAATCCGCAAGATGCAAGTTCTTGACTCTCCGTACCGTCTCCTCGTGGAATGCCTTCTTGTCGGGTGCGTTGCCAAAGTAGAGGTATCCACCAAAGATCTCGTCCGAGCCCTCGCCCGAAAGCACCATCTTCACGCCCATGGCTTTGATCTTGCGGGAGAGGAGGAACATGGGTGTGCTAGCGCGAATGGTGGTGACATCGAATGTCTCAAGGTGGTAGATGACATCGAACAAGGCGTCGAGACCTTCTTGAATGGTAAAGGTGAATGAGTGGTGGCGGGTTCCGAGGTAGCGGGCGACTTCGAGAGCGGCTTTGCCATCGGGAGAGCCGGGGAGACCGATGGAGAACGAGTTGAGCTGGGAAAGAACGGGGACAGAGTTGAGGTGGTACTCCTCATCGATGCCGGCCAATTCCTCGTCAGCTGGAGGACCTTCCTGAGAGATGTTGGCGGCGACGCCATTGAGGGAGGGACTGGCAGTGCCAGAGAGCAGAGCTTGTTGCTTGGCGTAGTCCTTCTGCAGGCGGACTGTCTCACGCTGGGCAATTGCAGCGACAAGAGAGCTGTCCAGACCTCCGGAAAGAAGCACACCATATGGTACCTCGGCCATTAGCCGCTTGCGAACGGATCGCTCAAAAGTTTCACGAATGAGCTTGAGATCGAGCGGGGTGGAAGGAACGTTGGTGGGCTCCATCAGCCACTTGGGTGTGAAGTAGCGAGTAAGAGTGTCAGTCTTGCTGTCGTAGACGTGGCCTGGTGGGAAGGCATCGATTGTGTCACAAACAGGGTGCAGGCACTTGAGTTCACTGGCAAAGTATACGGCGCCCGGTGTGCTCGATGAGCGGCCAATGTAGAATGTGGTAATGCCGATCGGGTCGCGTGCAGCGACGAGACGATCCTGCTTCTTGTCGTGCAAAACCCAGCTGAACATGCCGTCCAGGTGTCTACACACTGCCCGTTAGCTACATGACCCACACAGCACATGCCTTTTTTGAACGTACTTGGGAGCGTCCAGGCCATATTGCTCATAAAGAGGAATGATGACCTCGCAGTCGGAGTGTGTCTTGAATGGGTATGGCGTTGGCAACTGCTTTCGCAGGATCTTGAACGGGGTCAGACATGTCCAATGTAACATTTCCTTCTCATTAACCCACCTTGTGGTTGTAGATCTCGCCATTGACGGCCAGGGCAATGCTCTCGTCCTTGTTGAGAATGGGCTGAGCGCCCGTGTCAATGCCGACAATTGACAAACGCTCGTGCACAAGAATGGTCTGGTCCGAGGTGTGGTTGCCGCTCCAATCGGGGCCACGGTGCTTGACCTGCTTGCCCATACGCAGAGCGGTGGGGCGGAATGTCTTCACATCCGGATGGTGGTGGCAGGCGAAGATGCCACACATGGTGGGCGGAGGACGAGTGTTTCTGGCGGGGCATTCTGATCAGCATGTGAAAGACGATTGGGGACGATTGGAGGATTTTTGGATTCACCAGAAGCGGATGGTCTTGCGGCGTTGGATGTGGTATGTTGCTGGAAGCACGACAACGGGGTGGGAGGTGTTTGTGGTTGTTGCTGTTGTTGAATAGACAAGAGAGTAGTGGGGTTGGTCCTCGGCGAGACGATATGTAGTCAATGGCTGCTTGAGTCACAATTTCGAATTCGCCGAAGTCGCTTACCTACCGTCGCGTGTCCCTTACCTTAGTGGTGGCTTTCACGCTACTGTAAAGTATTGGTTGACCCAATCAAATTGGCGTGGAATTAGGGCGCGATATTGATGGGAGGAAATGATGATAAGATATTGCCCGTGGATGGTTGCCATGGTCAACATGTCGGTGGAAAGTCTCACTTCCGTGCCAGCCAGTCTATTCCAAAATTGTATACATTGGTATGAGATCAGACCAAGATACAATCAAGCAGCCGTTCGGTGCACGTTATGACCCGAGTAATGAAGAGATTCAGAGAAGCTCCATGGAATCGTCCATAATTTACTGCGACTCTAAGTTTAGGTGACAGTTGACGCCATGTGAGGATCGCCCGGCAAGCCGCAGGGTCCTTCAACCTTGGATGGGATGAGCCCTCGTTTCGTGCATGTGAGAAAACATTATTCGAGGCATGTCTTTGGCGGGCCGATCAGCGACATCCCCATTCAATCAATCCATCGTGGATCAAGCCTCCCTGTTCCACTCTGGATGGTCTTGACGCTGCTATTTCCGAYCCAATCCTGTTCAATTCATCCTCCTCTCATCTGCCAAGTTTGAGCACCCACGCCCAACTTACATAACACACGTTGGCCAGCCACGCAACGCCGCGTGTAGCTCACGAGCAAGGAATGGTGTCGCGGATCCCTGCTCGCGAATGATGTAAAGGGCAGGCAGGCAGACTACCCAAGGTCCTGACTGCACCGCCATGTCCTCCACCTCGACCAATGTCAGCGTCAGCGTCAACGAGCATGTCAACAAGATGAGGAGTGCCATCACCTCCGCCGCCACTTCCCTCCGCGGGCCTCGCACCCGCTCCACCTCCCTCTCCACCGTCGTCCCGGACGAGCACGACCAAGACTTCCTTCCCGAACTGGCCGCATGTGCCGCATCAATCCTCTATCTTTCCCCGGATCCATCGCCCGAAGGCCGCCCCATTTACATCCTCAACGCCGCTGCCTTTCCCGACACCTTCGACGTCGACTACGACAGTCTGCTGGCCTACGTCCTGGCCCGGCTGCCAGGCGAGGATGAGCTGCTGTCCGGCACCGAGTACGAGATCGTCTTCTTCGCCGGCGGCACACCAGAAAGCGCCTCTTCCTCCGATACCAAAAAGCAGACTCCCTCCCCGGGCTGGTTCTTGCAGGCATATCATGTGCTCAGCCGGGCGACGAGGAAGAAGCTGCAAAGACTATACATTGTGCATCCACGAACGTGGGTGAGGGTGTTGATAAACATCTTCGGGACGATAGTCTCGCCTAAAGTGCGCCGCAAGATCGTCCATGCCACCACCTTGACCCAACTGGCTTTGCATCTCCCAATCGAGAAACTTCTCATTCCGCCAAGCGTATACCTACACGACAGAAAACTTGCACCAGAAATCTACGTCCCATATGCTACAGGGAAGCGGGCGTTTGGGGTCAGACATCCTCTACCAAGAAATCTCGACACAGGCGCAACAAGACTGCCGCGAGTGCTGCGGGAGGCGACCAGCTTCCTTCTCCTGCCAGCCAACACCAGAACAGAAGGTCTGTTCCGCATTCCACCACACTCCGTTCTGATCAACGTGTTGAAGGAAGCATATGATCGTGGGCAGCRATACATCGTCTGGAAAGAAAAAGGCGCGACGCTTTGCCAGCCTGGAATCTCTCCCGATCTCGTTGACGAAGTCCGATTGGAAGATGCCTATGGCGTCCACTTGGCTGCCTCGCTCGTCAAACTCTGGTACCKCGAGCTTTATTCTCCCATCTTTCCCGAGTCGAGCTATGCTGTGTTGAGAGAAAAGTACAGTGGCGAGATCACGCCTGAAGATCTGGTGGATCTCATCCTTCCAGCTAGTTCGACCTCGCCCCTCAGCCAGACAAGTAGGGAGATTCTGACAAGACATCTGCTGCCACTTCTCAACATCGTGGCGAGCCGTGCAGCCAGCAACAAAATGACGTCGGAGAACCTGGCAATTTTATTCTCCATGTGCCTGATCTGCGGGTCTAATCAATTGGAAGATGGGAGAATATCAACCACAGTGAGGAAGATTCTTCAGTCAGCGATTGACATGTGGCCACAACTGAGAGCTGGGATGGGAATTGAGAGTCGGGCGTTCGATATTGATCTCCTGCCGCCCACTGACACCAGGGACAGCGAGGACCCTTTGGAAGAAGCACGACCAAGGCCGACAGGGGTAGAAGAAGAACGACACAGAATATTCATGAACGATTCTGATGGCAGCACAGCTCGCTCCCGATCGGCATCTTCGAATGAAGAAAAGGCTCCGGCACTGCCTCCGCGACGGTCTAGGGCGGCCTCTATTAAGGCCGCACTCGGGGTCCCCTCTCTTCCCAAGAGAAAGCTTGCACCGCATCATAATGCCCCAGAACAAGTTATACCGAGTGGCGGGTCGTCGCAGAAGCGAGATGATGTGCCGAACCATCCCATCTACGACGCCAGCATGACTGCGGAACCTCCGCGGTACTCTTCCATTTTCGACCATAATGGCGGACAGCTGGTCGATGTCGGCGTTGAGGATAGCCAGACGCCTGCGAACGGATTCGGACCACCCAGGCGAGCGGACTACAGCTACGAGGGGGACAGCAAGGGCCGGGAGAAGTTGGTAGGACGGCCACTGGAAGGCTTGGCGAAGGCGAATAGTTTTAGGCGAAAGCCCGTTGAACGTGGAGCTTCTGGCGAGAGTAAGGCGGAGTCCGAGATCATTGCCGCTGGATCTAGCCCCAAGAGCAGTAAGATTGACGACCAATCGGGCGGCGTAGAGGACCACAGCAACAACGTCGCTCAAGACGATCATCAAGTCCCAGCGCAGCCATTGCCGTCCCCCTCACAAACCAACGCCATGCTTGCACGCATGGCCGCCCAACAAGCCAACACGAACCTCGCACAGCGCATCACTCTTGACACCCCACCGACGGACTCGAAATCGCCGGGTACCATTACTTGCGCGCCTGGCAGGATTAACAATCCTTCACAGCCTCCTCAGAGATCCCTTTCTACCCCTCTTTCCACAGAACCAGATGCAGCCTTCCGGAAACCTTCATGGCCGGCTTCTGCGATTCGTCCATCGACAAGCAATGAATTGCAAGTCCCACCACCTCGCATACCACGCGTGAGAGCTGCGAGTCCGGGATTATTGAAACGAATGAGCAGTTTGGAAGTCACGTCTTCTTCCTCCTCCATGGATTCAGGAGCGCGGAAAGGAGAGAAGCCGGTGAATCTTAGGCAGACGAGCGTTGATGACTTGAGGCGATTGTATGAAGAACGGGCGGGGACTGTGAGGGAATTAGTGCGGAGTAGGAGTGGTGGGAGAACCGCTTGATTACTTCTTTTGAGAATTCTTTCCATCTCGAGGCGAGTCATGTGCCTTTTTGGTTTTTGGAATTGAAGCGTTGGGCGGGTGTGGGTTGCACGTACCATTGTTTTTTTTTTGGTTTTGTTTCTGGGATTGCATTGCGTATGACAGAATAGTGAATGAGGAATGGAGGATGGTGTATTGATACCCTTGGGGACGTATTGCAACTGGACTGACTGGTCATAATCTTCTCTGCTCGTGGTATTCAAGTCATCATTGCTCGTCTTCACATGCATGCCGCCTTACGGTCCAGGCACACGAATATTTATGTTTGCGCTTCCTTGTCGTGCGTACATCGACGACTACCACACTCGCGGAAGGGGAAGCTACAAGCATCATGATAAGAAGTCGACCTTTGATTCTTCTCCATGGTGCTGTCGTCATTATTGCCCACGTTTTCCTAAAGTGGACTGCTTGCATTCAGGGCGACCAAACTTCAGGACCTATATCATTCAGCCTTGGCACTTCGTACGCCTCTCTAGCACATAACATACATACAGATAAGGTAGATTCATTCGTTGCCATCATCAGTCAACTCGGCGGTTCTCTTCCCATTCATTCAATCATCTCTTCTTCACGAGCTTCACTTTTTTGCACTGCACACATCATCCGCATGCCAAAAATCTAGCTCGCCTCAAGTTTTTGTGTGTATGCATTGACCATCATCATCTTGTTCACGCGCAAGCAAGCAAGCAAGCAAGCAAGCACTTCTCTTGCTCAATTTCGTCACGTAACTGACGTCCTCACGGGGATTCCACAACCTCTTCTATCATCAAGCCTTGGACTGGCAATGGACAGCGGCTGAGGGCGGGCGATATGGCTCTTACTCCATCATAGTCTTTCAATCGACAGGCAATTTGTTTTGTGGCTTCTTTCTTTCCTTTTCTTCTTTGCGCCCAAGGACTCGACTTTTTTTTTTAGAACAGGGGAAATCTTCTTTCTCCAGGATCAAAATCACGAAACCGCAAAATMAAGCATCCACCACAGTCTCGCTCTTCTCCTTGACCTTTTCCGATCGTTCTCGTCAAACGCCTTCCTGCCCGAGCGTCCAGCTTCGTCCGGTGTTCGGGGTATCAACCGCAGTCCATTGAAGATCTCCTTGATGTTGTCCCTTCTGACTCTCGGCTGATTTCCCATGATATTGATGGTGAGAAGCTTAGGCCTTCACTCAGTAAGGATTGTACCCACGGCCGCCTCCGCCACGACCACGGTATCCACCACGGTATCCTCCGCGAGGAGCGAATGGTGGGGGCCCGTAACCACCTCCACGTCCTCCACCTCCCATGTATGGAGGCGGCGCGCCATAACCTCCGCCGAAGCCACCTCCACCTCCACGACCACCTCTTGGACCTCCGCGTCCACCGCCTCGACCACCCCGGTTCATGCCTGGCAAGTTCGTTCGCTTCGGCACAACCTGTATATCGACCAGTCAGCTCCGATTTTTTCTATCCGCATCTTCTAGAACGTACCTTGATACTCCGACCCCGAAACTGGCTATCATTCAACACCAACGCCGGCGTCACCAAGTTCGGCTCCGAGAACTCCACATACGCGTATCCCTTGGGATGGCCCGTGAACTTGTCCAACAGAATCGTCACGCGGTTGATGCTCCCACAGCTCTGGAAGTGACTCTGAATCTCCTCAGGCGATGCGCCATAATCCACGTTGCCGACAAAGATGCTGCGCGCATCAATGTCCTCCTTGTTCTCGCGCAAGTCGTTGGCTTGCGAATCGATGGAAGCTTGCATTTCGCGGAGCTTCGCGGCTTCGGCCTCCATTTCCTCGACGCGCTTCTTCATCGCCGCGATCTCTTCCTCGTCGGCATTGACGTCCTCATTGTCTTCGGGCATGCGGTCGAGGTCGCGATCGGAAGCCTCGACATCCTCACGCTTTGGAGAGGTGGAAGCCATGGTTGTGGATGAGGCCGGAGATGTTGTAGTATCGGTAGTTCTGGGCGCGCGCGTTAGGTCTGCGGGCATGGCGCGAAAGCGGAGAGAAGGAGTGGCTATGTACCTGGTTAGTTCGGTGCAGTGACAAATCGAGTCGAGTCCGATGTATTTGGAAGGAGATAGTCCGTGGATGTGCAATGTTGGAGGTGATGTGGATGTAATTGTGCACAGAAGGGAGCTGAGCTTCAAGTAGGTCAGGAAGTTGTCATTAAGGTTTGACCGGCGAWCATCCACAGATCCAGAATCGCGCTTGTGAAAGAAAGGCTTCGGGGAGCTGCCGTGAACGTGAAGTGACTTAACGAGCTTGAGACATGTGAAGATTGTACCGTGATTGACGGAGAACAAGAAGAAAGCTCATTCTTTCAAACACAGAGATTAACAGGGTTAATGTCGCAACAATTACTTCAAAGTGATCATCAACTTGTCATTGCTTGAGCAAGTATATCTATTTACACTATCATACAATGTTGTTGTATACTCCGTACACGATCTATCGATGGGCCGCTAGCCTTCTTGCAGCAGACTCCCGTCACATCCTCTGTAATTCCGGGGTCGGTTTATCTACGTTCCATACGCTCGCACACACACACCGCCTTCCCTTTCGCACCGCTGTAGTGCAGAGGCTTGCTCAGATCGATGTCTTGAAAACTGCCCTCGACTTCTCCCCGACTGGACGGTACGCCAACTTGCCCTCCACAATACACGGCTTGACCTGCTCAGTCGTCCCGAAGAACTCATCCCAAGTCTCGCAATGCTCAAGGCCCTGCTCGTCACCGAATTGAGCCTGGGTGAGCCCGAAAGAGTTATCGATCGGTGGYCAGGGTGGCTCTTCCGATGGACCGACAACAGACAAGACCTTCTCAGCATCAACTGGTCTCTTCTGGCCAAACCGCTCTTTTCGTCCGGGACGAGCTCTAATCTCCGCCATCTTTGCTTCGTAGTCAAATTCCGTTTTGGGGGGATCAAGTGATGGCCAGGCTTTGTAGAGCTCTGTGTACACAGCCGGTGGACGGCAGGCGAGAACTTGCTCCAAGGTCATATCGTGTATGGATCGAGAAGCTTTCTTGGTGGTTGCRAAAGTCTGAACAAATCTCCCGTCCATGGGTGCCCGTTCCCTTATTGGCGTTGTCCCGGCGAGCGTGTCGACAATTCCTGCTCCGTTTGCAACTGGAGATGTTTGATTCAATCCCTCCATGGAAACATCAGAGATGTCGACCAGCTCGGTCACAGCTTGTCTTTTCGCAGCCACTTGTGCCAAGGGTTGTTCGGGCGATGAAGCTTGATCGACAACAAGTTCGCTATCAACCTCCATCAGCTCATGTGGAGGGCTTTTCTGGGCGGGCCACTTGTCGCTCTGTTTTCTGGTATGTGCGATTGTCTTGACTTGGCCAGTCGACCGCGGCGATTGCGCTGATTTGTGTGCAGATCGCGTTAGAGGCTCCACCTCAACTGTAGATGCTTCACAAGGTTTTGTGGTCGTCTCTTCTACTTCCCTCACGGGTCTTAGAATTGGCCGGGATAGCGCAGCGTCCCAGCGTTCCACCTTTTCCTTCAATTCGGGCAACAGTTCGTACCAATCCATACCGCCACCAGGTCCGCACCGCTTGAGATACGGCGCTCCGTGCTTTTTGCTGATGTTGTCTGCTYCAAATATCATAGTCGCCATTATAGCATTAGCCCAGCTTCCCTGCCCGAGTTTATAGCCAGGGACGTTGCTGCTAATCCACTTCGTGACCTCAGCAGCCCTTAGCCGGCCATCAGGAGTATCTGAGATCGCAAGCTGGATGAGACGTCGATAAGTATTCGCGGGACGCTCGAAGGAGTCTCCAAGGTCGTATGGTCCTCTCGCTGGTCGGGTCTGACGAGTCCTAGTTCTCTTTGCAGCAGCAGGGGATAGCTTGGGATTCAAGGCACGTTTTAATGACAAGGTTGAAAGCGGCACGTCTTCCTCATCCGTACTGTCCGAGGACCCCTTCTCGTTCGCTGAAGGCTCTTGATCTCCCTCTGCCCCTGGCTGCGGCTCAGCAGTCGGGGGTTCCGCGACGGGCACTTTTCCYCCAACCGGCGAGCCTCTCGGCATTATGTTGTTTGGAGCAACTTCCGTGGGCGCAACACCTGCTTGTACTGCTGAGTCTGGGCGAACTGTCTCTCCTGCATGACCATTAGCCCCACCTGCTGTGGCATCCCGGACTTGCTTATCATGCGGCAGGACAGCTTCGACATCGCCAGCTACATCAGGGTCATTTTCTACATGATCGTGCCCTAGCATAGGTGAGCATGGCGGCGCCGCAACTGTTGGCTCCGAAGGTTCAAGCATCTTTGTCTCTGCGTCCTTGCATTTCTGACAGATTGTCCTACCAAGTGGATTGAAAGGAACCGAATGCTGGTTGCAAGCAGTGCACTTGCTTGTTTTGGGCAATGGCGTCTTCTTTGCTTTCTTGCCTCCTGCGGATCGAAAGTCATTGAAAGGCGAGGCCGAAACTTTGGCTCGTGCGTCCTCCGCCTTTGCATCGTTCTGCAACTTCTGTCCGACTACTCCTAAGCGAGTATGGGGATTGTCTATCGGGGGTCCAGGCGCTGAAACGGCATTCATTTTAGTATGTTCGGCGGCTGGAACAGACCCCGCAACATCATGGCGCTGGTTCTGGTGCTCGAGACCGGGAACCGAGATCTTATGTTTGACGATCTTCAGCGTCCCAGCTGGCTTTGGAGTGGCCTTCCCAGACGCGGTCGCAAAGCTTTCGTCAACAAGCATGTGAGCCTCATCGAGATGGTCGATGGGGTCCAGTCGATCGTTCCAGACACTCGTTGAATCGCGGCCTACAGTACTCTTCCGCAGCGCAGTGCTCGAAGGGGTAGAGCGATCGTTGGAATCTTGCTCTTCTATGCCGGAAGGCTTGTCGACGGTCCCACCCAATTGATTTGCACTGGGGTCTGACGGTCGCTGCTTCTTCTGAGCAGATTTCCCGGGGACGGGACTTGAAGCTGGAGTGGTGCTTCGTTTAAGAGCCACCATTACCCGCTTGCATCGACTGCATGGGTCTGGCAGATCATCGTGACAGTGTCTGTGGTATCGACGATCACACGTCGAACACTTAACAAGAGAGCCAGTTCGAACTTTGCAAACGTGGCATTTAAGACCCTTCGAACATGAGACATCTGACCCGGTCCGTCCGCTAACGGAGGATGCGGCATTGTCTTTATCTTGCTTATAAATGCTACCAGAGAGATGCTGTAGCTTGTTTGCCGTGATGAGGTCATTGCTTGAAGAGCAATCTGCGCCGGGAACAAGCGGAGAGGCTACAACGTCAGTGCGGTGGACTTGCGGTATCTCATCACATGATACCTCAACAGAAGGAGAGTTTGCCTTGAGGCCAGGCGATGATGCCGATGCAATACCTCGGATGGTAAATCCGTTCGGCCCCGCGCCTTGAAGCGTGGCAAGCTTACTGGAGCTGGCAGCAGCAGCGCCTCTAATACTGTAGCTGACATTGTCCGGGGCAGAGCCTGTTGGCTCATCGTCTTGTCTGCTTTCACGTTGCTTGATGGCAGCAGTGCCAGCATCTGACCTACCTGTGTGGGTTGGGCCCGCATGGCCGCCGTTTTTAGGCTGGCCAGGCGATGGCGCCGTTACTGTTTGCGGCGCCTGCGATGCTGGCTTTACCCATGTCATGTTTGAGAAGCGAGCTGGTTGGCTCGTCGGCGGTTGGCTCTGCAGGGCAATGCTTTGTTGACGTTGGGTTGGTGGCCTATGCTGCTCGGGTCTTCTCTCATCAATGTGCGAAGCTGCAGAGGAGAATTTGCGCGCGTAATTATCTCGATTGTTTGGGGTCTGACGGACCGTTTGGCCGTGGTGGACATCCCCGCAGCGATTTACTGACTCGAGAGGCTCTCGTGCACCGTGGAAGTCGTCGCGAGACTCTCGTCTGAAAGTATCGCGTAGACGACGAGATGGCGATATTGAGCGTTCTGTTCGATAACTCTCATAGCGCCGAGGAGGTAGAGGTGGGTCTAGCCGTGCAGGGCGATAGCTATCGTACACCCGCCCAGGGGGACGCGGCGGTGGAGACGCCTGTAAACCGCGACGTGACATTGTCTGCGCGGCATTAGCAATTTTCTTGGCAACCAAAACATCACGCCAGGATGGGCAATCTAATTGCAAATGCTCAGGTCTTTTCAGTTTTTATGCAAGTCATCAGCTGGATCTCCGAGGMTGCATGCAGTTTACTGCTGCGACCGTCGGCAATTCCATCGGACCTTTTACCAGTTGATCATCACAGCATTGCGAGATGAGTCTCATAGGGTTCTGGGGATGTTGGGTAACTTGCCGTGTTCGTAGCACGCGGGCTTGATGATTCACCTTGCCGCTGTTCACGCTTCTTCGTGCCCAAGTGAATGATTGTCAAGTTCCCTTCTCCTTTTCTATGCCGCACTCTTGCGGTATTTTGGGTGGAGATGCATCGAGTGAAATCCTTCTCTGCTGCGAAAGTGAAAGCCGCAAAGCAGATCCAATGTTCTTCCGCGGTTGCTTTCAAAGCCAACAATCAGATGTGACGGCAAGTGWATGGATCTTCGACAGTATCAAGTGATGATTCAAGCTTGCGCGTGTTGGTCGATGCTTGACGGAGATGTTGTGAAGAAGTGGAGTGATGATTGATTTGAAGGAGGAGCCGGGTTCGACGTGTCGCTAGCGTGGAAGGGACGCGGGGAATTTCGAGGTCGATCCTCACGAACAACGTTGCTTTCCCAACACATGCTGCAGAGCACTGCTATTCTCGCCATCTCCTCTCGGACGTCGTAGGACTTGGATTGTTTCCTTGCTACGATTGTGGACACCTCACAGTCATGGACTTCCTCAAGCAGGCAGTGGCCTCCATAGCAAAAGGGCCTGCATTTGGCTACTCTTTCGGCGAGCGCGTGGACATCGATCAATCTATATGGACACTGCATAACGGCACCAAAAGAGTATGGCTCTGACAGGCGTAGATGCAGTTCTCACAGCACGAATATCGTCGCTGACTGCGTACAGGAAGACGGCTCCAAATGCAGCATATTCTCCTTCGACATCAACGCCAATAGGCCCCGCCTACCGCTTGCGAAGAACGCATTGAGAAAGTTCAAGACACTACGACATCCCGGCATAGTCAAAGTCCTGGACACACTTGAGGTGGGTGGCTGAATAGCAGGGGTCTTGGGCAATATCAGAAGCTTATCCGACGACAAGGTAGACAGACCAGCTTATTTACATCGCCACTGAGAGGATAACACCGCTGAACTGGGCCACAAGACGGAAAGCACTTGCCGAAGAGAGCTTGAAATGGGGACTCCACAACGTGGCGAAGACTCTTAAGTTCATCAACGATGAGGCAGCGTCGGTGCATGGCAGCATTCGTGCCTCGTCCATTTTCACCAGCGAAAGCGGGGAATGGAAGATTGGCGGACTAGACATCTTGAGCTCCATGAAGGAAGATGACGCTGTCATCTTCACGCAAGGCAGTCTGGTCCCTGACATCGGACGATACTCTCCCCCCGAAGTTGTAAAGAGTGGATGGGACAATGTGAGACGGAATCCCACTCACGCAGTCGATGCATACAGCTACGGCATCCTGATATCCGAGGTATTCAACGCTGGCTTCTCTGGTACAGACCAGATCGGGTCTACAAAAGGCATCCCCGGCGATATGCAGAGCAGTTACAAGCGATTGACACATGCCGCACCGAAGATGCGCCTCAGCTTGGCTCATTTCCTCGAGCAGGGTGTTCGGTCAGGTGGCTTCTTTGATACACCTCTGATCCAACTTACCGACAACATTGACAACATGGGCCTGAAAACCGAATCTGAGAAAGATCAGTTCTTGAAGTATGTCAGCATAGGTCACGCATTCATGTCTCGCCAAGCTGACATCTAGACAGTGAACTCGGGGCGATTGTAGAATCGGACGAATTTCCTGAAGACTTTTTCAAGGTAAAGGTCCTTCCCGAGCTTCTCAAATCTGTCGAGTTCGGCGGCGGTGGGCCAAAGTCCTTCGCCTTGGTGATGCGAATTGCTCAAAAGCTCTCTGAAGATGAATATGATGTACAGATCACCCCAGTGGTTGTTCGACTGTTCGCAAGCCCGGACCGAGCCTTGCGTGTCTGCCTTTTGGACAATTTGCCCTTGATGATTGATCATCTCAGCCAAAAGATCGTCAGCGACAAAATCTTCCCGCAGATGGTGACGGGCTTTGGCGATTTGGCTCCCATTGTCCGCGAGCAGACTGTCAAAGCTGTGCTTGTTGTAGTATCCAAACTCTCTGACCGTGTAGTTAACGGCGAGTTGCTTCGACACCTTGCAAAAACAGCCAATGACGAGCAGCCAGGGATTCGGACCAACACCACCATTTGTTTGGGCAAGATAGCCAAAAACCTAGGTGCAAACTCTCGGGCGAAAGTCCTCAGTGCCGCCTTTTCGCGCGCATTACGAGACCCTTTCCTACATGCCCGAAACGCTGCACTGATGGCATTGGCGGCCACAGCCGATGTTTTCAGTGAAGATGACTGTGCAACGAAGATGCTTCCAGCGATCTGCCCTTCCTTGGTGGACAAGGAGAAGCTTATCCGTGATCAGGCCAACAAAACACTAAACATCTACCTCGACCGTGTACGCAAGTACAGTACGACGCTACCCGATACCGTGCTACCACCACCAGAGACGGTATCAGCTGGTGGCACGAGGATGAGCACACCACAGCCGGGCAACCAACCGGGAAGCCAATGGATGGGCTGGGCCATCTCCTCATTCACAAACAAAATCAGCACAGTCGCTGGGGAAATCCAGCCAGACGGGACCAGTCCGCGGCCTCCTGCAGCGAATGTGCCATTAGCAGCGCATGGTATCACGTTACAGCCCACCCCGACCTTACATCACACCGCGTCAGCTCCTGTCGTGCCAAAAGTATCATCAAGTTTGCGGACATCAATGGCAACACCACCTGCCGAAGATGAAGATTTCGGTGATGGCTGGGGCGAGATGATTGATGACCCAGCGGATCCCTGGGCTGAGCCTTCGTCAATATCTTCGAGGCCTGAAATGGCGACTATCAGCTATGATGATGGTGGCGAGCCGGACTTTGAGGGATGGCTAAATGCGCAGGCGAAGGCCAAGTCCAGTAGTAAAAAGCCATTGCCCAAAGGACTTGCAAAGAAGAACGTTGCTTCGAAGCCCGCAATCAGACCCACAGTGGTGAAGGCGAACAGCGCCGTGAAAGCACAGAGACCAGCGGAGCCCAAGCAGGTACCGGCCGAAGATGACGACGATGATTGGGGTGAAGCCTGGAAGTGAGAGGCACAGAAAAGAAAAAGTGGTTCTCGATACACCCGACATCTCGTTGTCCTCGCATGGCCGACCACAGGTAGGTCCGTGGCGAACTCGTTGCGTGTGCTCGGGGACGATGGGGTGTTGTTGTGGGCCTTCCAGTTCGAGATAACGAGAAGGCGAACCGATCATTCTTGTATTCCCTACAGTACCAGTGCGTCCTCCGTGGACTTGACGAAAAGTGAAGTCTCTACTCTGTTAATTGAGCCCGCCGTTGGGTTGGCTTGCACGACATCGACTCAGAAGATGTACGCCGAGCATGGGCCGAGTAAAAGACCGAGCGTGTTGTGCATGCACTAACGTTTTGACCGAGATCGGATTCTCGGCTCGGCGAAGGAATGGTTCCATGCTTCGAGAAGCATCAAGTCTTTCTAGCGCTGAAGACAAGGTCAGACAAGGATCAGATCGCCGCGGCGCTTCTTGCTCACCATCACGATGATGACTCTTGTCGGGCCCACGTTTGGAAAACCGACGAAACCCCAAGCTTCCAAGTGTGCCGGACGCATTGAGAGTGAGCTTGCAATGGTGCCATTGCGAGATACGTCAGCAGGCTCACACGTCGTCCTGTTGCGCAACGGGAAGCGGAACTCGCAGCTGGGCCCTGCTGTGCTGGGTCCTTGGTAGCGACGCTACAGTAGGAGCTAAGCCGGGGCTGCCTCCCCTCTTTCTTCCCACAGATCGTCGATAATCGCCCATAGATTCTGCCGGCTGCAAGGTGCGCTGGTCGCCAATGACGCGGCGTGGACAAAGGATTTTGACAAAGCGAGACGGGCGGAAGATTGGCAGGCGTGCGGGCACGAGAAGGTGACGCTGTGGGACAACGATTGGAAAAAGGACTTGTTCTCGAAGCAAAGAAGCAGCACCGCCGTCCAGTAGTTTCACCGCTGGCGCAGTGTGGGTGGAGGCGGCGCGACTCGATCGGGCCTAGTGTCATTTAGGTGAGTTTCGTCTGAGAGCGGAACCCAATCAGCAGCAGGGTGGCTTTGACAGAAGGACCATGGAAGGGCGGGAGAAGGTTTGAGTCTCTTTCTTCGCACCCGCTCACGCACTCTACGCTGGGTGATCACATCTCGACGACCGTCGCTGTCACTGTCGCAGGGACACCGCACACCACCCCCTCCGTGCCACACCGCCAGCTCTTCCACCCGCCATACAAAGCTCCACACACTGCGTGTTCCTGCTTGACGCAATAGCCCTGCCGGACCATCTTATCCGCTACACCTGGGCGACTGGACCACGGCAACGTTTCGAAACAGCAAGACACTTGAGTCGTGAAGGGGGAAGGCGGACGCGATCCCCAACGTTCGACTCGCGGGACGCTGCATTCCTCGCGCGCCCAGCAACACGCACAGCATCTGCTATTCTGCACGGCCGATTGGAAGTCTTGTCCAACGTCTCTGGGAAGCAGACACCCGCGACGCTGGCAATCAATCAGCCCTGCACACATCTTTGGTCACTCCTTCATTGCTTTCCCCGCTCCCCTCGGTCACGCTGTCTTTGTCGTTTGCCCAGCGCGACGGTCAGACCGTCGAGACAGCGAGTGCGCACAGTGTTGTGCCACAACGCCTTCGTGTAACGCGGCACGCCCGTCCGAGAGACAACACCATCGGCCGAGCGGTGGACCTGCATGAAAAGTGGGACAGTGGCATTGCAGCGAATACAAGTCTCAGAGGCTATTCGGCCCTGGTCATACAATTTCACGGCAATTCTGCCCAAGGCACGCAAGCCGTCAAACTGGCGTCCATATCGCCCTTGCAGTGTCTGTCCTGCACGTCTGAACCGGCCCCTAAACAAAAAAGCCTGCGCCGGACCGTTATGATTCTACGGAAATCGCCATCTTTGTTCACATCGTCGTCTACCTCATCATCGGCCAGCTCAACACAGAAAACGGGATCTATAATTGTAGAAGGAGACGCGGATTCAGAGGACGCCATGTCTGGCGAGGACGCATATCCTCCACGGCCTTTATCAGTTGCCATTCCGAGTAACATGGGTACCCACGGTGTCTACTCGGCGCGGAGACCGAACTTGAGAGAAATCCTCGCCAACACATCACCGCCGCCATGGACCTTGGCTGCATTCATGGCATATCTGTCAAATAACCACTGTCTCGAGACGCTCGAGTTCACCATGGACGCCGGCCGGTACAAGAAGCACTATGCGAAAATGATGGCAAGGGTGGCAGAAGGCGCATTACCCGCTGAAAAAGATCAAGACTATGTTCGAGCTTTGTGGCAACGTTTAGTCGAGGCTTACATTGAGCCCAATGGGTCCCGTGAGGTCAACCTGCCATCATCTGTGCGAGATCCGATCCTCAGCCTCAAGCCCACCTCACATCCCCCAACGCCAGAGGCGCTTGATCCCGCAGTTGCAAAAATTTACGAGCTCATGGAGGAATCGGTCTTGGTTCCCTTTCTCAACAGCGTATATCCACAGAGCGCGCACGCTGGCACGTTATCTACGTGGCCCGGCAATGGATCTTCAGAAAGCCTATCTTCGAGGACACCGGATGATCGCTCATTCTACGGCCGAAGACCTCGACAAAGCACAAACTCGCCACAGCTCCAGCACTCGTATAGCAACTCGGCGCCCTCGAGGAAGTCGGCACCTGTTCCTCTCGTAGCTCCCACGCACAGGTCCAGGTTCAGCACGAAGCTGTCGCCGACTACTTCCGCGCCTTCCGGTCTGTGGTCGAATTCTACAATAGACGAATCAATCGGCGATGGTTCCGATAACGCTGGTGCTGGCTCTTCGGGAGATCGAGGCATGACAGACGACAGCGGCAGTACCAGTAGCCCTGCGCATGACAGCCCTATGACGCCGCCCGTCAGCCCACATGCGAGCGATGCGAACAGTCCAAAACGAGACTCCGGCATGTGGAAGAAGCTCGGCCGGCTCAGTAAAGTCGGGAGGAAGAAAAGCCACGGAGGTCTCAAGGAAGAACAATGACATTTGTGGAATCGGAAGTTCTGATAATCTACATTCCACGACCATTTTCAGCTACTGCCTTGCATTTTCCGGCGTAAGAAAGACAAAGCGGTCTTTCACCAAGCAGGCAAGGCCTGTTTCTCTGGCGGTTCCAGAGTCTAGCGATTATTGCAGCCCAAGGGGCTATCTAGAGCTTAGCGGGGCGATATACTGGCGTTTGTGGGCGGATGGCGACGAGATACGTCGACATGGAATGAATGCATTTGACGGCGACTTTTAACGACTGAGACGTTCTCAAACAAGGACTTACGACGGCGTATCATAATCTTCGAGTGTACATATTTATTGGACGACGCTCCACTTATGAAAGACCGCGGCGATGGTATAGATTCTGAAGCAAGAAGAGGTCTGGCTATTGCTCAGCAATTCACACATGCTTCGAATCGTCCACTCTGCACCACCCCCTCCGCACTCCTTACTTCTTGGCTGCCACTTGGGCCTCTATCCTTGTTCCTCTATCCTGGGTCCTCGATCCGTTGCAGATATTTTGCCGAGTGCGCTATTAGCAAGGTCCTTCGACGAGCTTGGCGGTGTCCGCTGGGCGGAGATTCTCCGCTCAAAGGCCGGTATTGCCAGCATGCATGATGGGTGTAGGATATGGCTGTCAGGGCGTTGGTTAGTGCGTAGACAGTAGCTCAGCCCGTCTTACGTCCGAGATGCGTGGAAGTAGTGAAGTATAGTTCTGACAGGAGACCAGAAGAGGCTCATGATCCGTCCTTTCCCTTTCCAGCAGCTGCCATTAAGCATGCCTGCTCCGGAATACGGAGAGAACAGCGTTGTCCCTAGCTTGCAATGTTTACTGATCGTACGCTGGACCCTCTGCCGCCCTGCGGGTCAGGCTGGTTGTAATTTGTCCGACAAGCTCAGAATGGATCATCAAGCATGCAAGAGATCATGACCTGCATCTTCCATCGATACCTTATCAAATTTGATGCCTAGGGATCTGCGTGCCCCGCAGGATCGCGGCTGGCGTGAAATGTTTCCGACCACACCTCTTGCCGATCGTAACCCAAACAACATTCGCGACGCGTCTGGTGTGCCACTTTTTGGGTCACCTACAGACGAGCCCAGTGACTTACCGACGGTCCTTGGTGACGTGACTGGATGGCTTCGCCACGGTCAACGGGTCCGCCCGTGGGGAGCGGCGATAGAAGTTCAATGCCAGAAATTGCCCTGCATGGTTCGCTTGGAGGGCGTTGGAAACGTGGGTTGGRAGAGGCCGGAGCGACTTCATCTCATCAGGCTGGCCTTCTTCCTTGACCATGTTGAGCACAGCTACAGACACGCTGCTACGACCATCACGCGATATCACCCACCAAGGCTGCCAGGAGAACCACACAGACGCACGCAAAACGACTAGGTGGCAGTGCAGATGACTTTATCAAACTTCAGCAGGCCGCGGCGAGCCTCCGAAGGACAGGCAGCACACAAGGCTTTTGATACCCTCAGCGTCGTTTCGGAACGAGAAGACGAAGATGTGCCGTTGCCAACAGAACCATTGCCATCAGAACCTTCGTATTTCGACCCTCTCCCAACCGAGCCGAGCTTTGATGAGGTCGATGTCGATGAGCGAGGGTACGACTCCCGAATGCGACCCCAGCGGCTGGGTCTCAAGGATCAGAGATACACGAGTAATAGAGGCACCGGCACGCGCGATATAGCCCGATCCGCGAGTCACATACCACAATCCCTGGAGCGGGTCGGCTATTCCAATCCGACGTTGCCTATACCGCCGGATTCACCGCAGCCAGAAAAAGATAGTAGTCTATTCTTTACGCTGTCACCACGGCGCTCCAACGTATCAAGCAGAGAAGGCAACATGACAACGGCGAGAAGATCAGGATCTTCTTCAAGAAATGGCAGCACATCAACGACAGGACCATCCACGACTTCAAGAAGTAGTAACTCATCAACCAGGCCTCCGCCTTCGGATAGAAGTAGCAGTACCAGTACAACCGGAAGCACGAAGTTGCCGTTCATACCTAAAAGTATCCTCAAAGTAACAACGGTCGAGCAAACGATTGAGCGATCAAGCTCAAGAAGTGTATCAGCTGCCGGTAGCAACAAGAGCTCGGATAGCGGCGCAGCTTCGGTAACATACGACTCGGATGGAAATTTCGTGGCATCAGAATACGATACGAGTGAGCTGAGCGAAATGGAGTTGAAAAAGTTAAAGAAGAAGGGAATCAACCCTGCATTGGCCATGGAGATGAAGGCGCTTAGAAAAGGCAAGACCTTTGGATCATTGATGGGGAATTCCTACGTTTCGTGATTAATAAGCCGTGTTGTTGCGTCGGCTTCGATTTCGGTTCCGGCTGAAGGTCGTGAACTTCGATGAATTACGGTCATGTATCACGAGAGGTATGAGATCAGATGGATGAGATAACTATGCTTCTGTGCTTGAGATGTTCGTTAAGCCAATTCGCTGGGAAGGAAGTTGGAAGCGTCATACTTTGCTTCTCGTCAGGCGATCCTTGTGAGCCATGATGAACAACAAGCTTTATCCTGACGTGCCAAGTTTGATGACCTAAAGACTGTATTGAAGCTTCAAACCAACTCGCGGCCTACCCAGTATTGAAGCTTTAAACCTCTTCGCGGCTTACCCAGGAGTAGCCTTCACAAGCTATCTAGGAGTCTAGGACCTAGGACCTAGGTACCCTTTCGCAGTCTGGATAGGACCAAGCGGTGTGCCAAGCCCGGTTGGGATGGGGGTATGCCTGGAGGTCTCCAGCCTACACCATAGCCCCGATTGAGCTCCTGACACTAGCCGGATACTCTGCATCGCCTGTGTGTGAGCACATCACTGTTGCACTGCTTGGAAGCCAAGACAGCCAAAGTTTCATCCCAGCGCACGACGTCTCAGACGTTTGGAGCCGCCGACCATAGCGTTCTGGTAATTCTCGTCGTAGTCGCGCGTGCGTGGGTTGAGAACCTTGTTGAAGGCCTTGCGACTCTTCTCCAGAATCTCCTTCTGATTCTCCAAATGCTCTCTCTCGCGTGTAACGTGGCCCGTTTCAGCAGCCRGGTCGGAGATGTCCTCATCGCTCAACTCGTGCACGATGGCGGCTGAGAAGGTCTCGTCGGCGAGGCCCTTGAGGAGGTTGCGCTCAATGACCTGCTGAGTGACGTTGGCAGCGAATATCTTGACCTTGCTCTGTGTGACAGTTAGCAAATACATCTCGAGCTGGAAAGGCGATACATTACCAAATAGAGCGCGATCAGATTGTCCAAAGCCTTTTCAGCCGTCATGCGGTTGCTATCATGAATCTTGGTGGCGGGAAGAACTTGCGAGGCCTTCATGTGATCTCCGTGAGGATAAGCAAGATGATTCGCCTGGACCTGGGCAGTCAGCTCGGCCGTTCTGGTGATGTGTTCGTGGTCGGTCAACTTCTGAACATCCATGGCAAAAGAGGGTTCGTAGATGGCAACGGGACCGATTCTGTCCTCGAGCAATTTCTCCAGTTCCAGCTCCGCGTTGTCGATCCTCCGGTCCAAAATGCCATCAATTCGCTCGTTGATGTTCTTCGCAATCTCAAGCGGTGCAATGTGGCGGACCGCGTGACCCACCAAGGAAGTGCAGCGCGCCGCGACGTTGTCGACATGCTCCCAGGCCAGCTTCTCCCAGTTCTCAGACTGCTCGTGGAACAAGTGCGTCACGAGCGTCGAGTTGAATGTGCCCGGCAGCTCGCGGCCTTGGGTCGTGTTGTGTAGCTCCTGCACCCAGTGCACGGCATTCTCGCGGGTTTTGATGGTCTGGTAGCGCTTTGCTTTTTCGTGAAATTTGTCAACATTAAGTCCCGAGATCTCCTCAATGTCCGTCCCAGCTGCCTGCTTGGTCATTGGGATGTGATACTTGTGACCATACATGAGCATCTGCCTGGTGAACTGCCCCTGTAGATTCTCTGCAGCTCCACGGAGGAACTTGCCCTGGGTATTTGCAGTGTCTGCCGGACGAGATGTGAAGAAAGGATGCTCGTAGTGACCTTCGACAGCATTGCTCACGATGTTGTGATAATCAATGGCGATGCTCATGAGCAGACTTCTCTGCTCACTTAAAGTCGAACGCTTTTCGCCCAGAGCTCTGATGCTTGCGTTGACCTTTTCGAGTTTCTTGACGGCCTCTTCGCGGATTTTAGGTAGCTTCTCCTTACCATCTTCGTAGAGAAGGTCGGCGATGCGCGTGCGTAAAGATCCGATACCTTTGTTCTTGGTGCGGATGTCTCTGTATGAGCCCTTGTCGAAGAATTCCGCTTCTGAAGTGTTTCGCTGCGCGAAATCTTGATGATGGTCTTCATCCGATCTATCAGAAATTAGCATGGGTGCTACACCACAGAGATGAAGAAGTCTGTCCGTACCGATTCTTCAGCAAATGCCAGCCCAATTTCAGCTTGATGTTGAGGTTTCGCGAGTTGTCGAGCCAGGTCTTCTCCCTCTTGCAACCGGGCGGCAAGCAGTCCATCTTAGTGATGATTCCAAGAGTACGGTGGCCCTCTGGATCTACTTTGCGACACTTTGAGAGAATCTCGTTGCTCGCGAGATCGGTGTTGGCTGACACAACGGCCAGTGCAATGGTACGCTCCTYTCCGAGATACTTGTTCACAAGTGCATGGATCAATTCCTTGTCTTCTTCGGTCTGCTCCGCAGTCTCGGTGTGAATCAAACCTGGAAGATCCACGATAGTGATGGGCAGTCGGTCAGGGCCACTGATCTCGATGCTCAGTACGTTCGACGAAAAAGCCATCGGTCCCTTCTGACGTGCTCCCTTCCCCGACTTGCTCTTGAGACCCATAAACTTCGTGGCCTCTTCAATCAAACTTCCGAATTGGCTGAAGTCAGTAATGGTATGGTTGAAACTGGAGAGCCGCTTCTTCTCCGTGGCGGAGAGGTTGACATCTGGAATGATCATCGTTCGTATGGACTCCTTGGCATCGGGACGATTCTCGAAACGGGTCGCAAAGCGCGTGCAGAGWCCTTCTTTGCATGGGAACGGAACTTCGGTCAGACCCTCGAGCACAGAGCTCTTTCCAGAAGACTGATCTCCACAGACGACAAGCTGCGGCAGCGAGATGAGCGTGTCGAGGCCGCAGGTCTTCAGCTCGTTCACGACCTCGAGCATGGTACGGCATTTCTCGTTGTGGAGCTCGTTGAGCGAGTACGAGTTCAGTGGCGGCGTGTTAGCGCTGCTCGCAGACCTAGACTCCGACCTCGTGTCGGAGTTTCCAGGCAGGGGCTTAGATGGCCTGGTCATGTCGTAGTTTCTACCAAGCGGTGGTAGTTGATGCGAGAAGGTCGTGGAAGTCGTAGATGAAGATGATATGGAATGAAAGAATGCGACAATACGAAAGAGAGAATGAAACATGCGACTGTCGCGGTCTCCAGGCAGAAGCTTAAATTGGTGTGTGAATGAAAGATGCATGCCAGACTTTGAGAAGTGAAGTGAGAGTGGTTCTAGATCGTTTGCAATGCTGCAAGACCCCAGTCGAATCCCCGTATTTGTACGCCAATATATCAGGGATGACGCGCTGATACCTCTTCATTCACTCCAGACCACAACTGCTGCTAGTYAACATACCTGGACAAGAGGGTACCTCATTCTTCGGCTTCGGGGACTCCTGTGGATCCTCGCGGTTGTTGACTCTCGAGAAGGTCATGCTTTCCACGGAAACCCGTCTCTTCGCGACCGAGTGTGCGGACTTCTTGAAGCGTCTATAGAGCAGACTCGAAGTGGTGGGTGCTCTAGCATATCAGGCGGAATTTCGTTCAATGCTCACAACTGGCCGGCACATGCGTGGTCGAATGTGGTGCCATCCCCAAGCGACATGCTACCGCCGCATGACAGCGGTGTCTCTCAGCGTATACTGCTTGCTCCAAGCACCTAAACAAGCTGTCCCCTCGCGATCATACAACGGTGCTGCGCCGATTGCCATCGTCCGGGTCAGCGTTTTCCCAGCTCTTGAGCTCCAGCCACCGCTTCCTTCCTTGTGCGTGTTGGCCTTCTCAACATAGTGCGCGCTCGAATGCAAAGTCCCGAGGTTGCGAAGCGCAGAAAATCTCATGTGGTATTACAGATGATCCACCAGCATAGTTCGGTCGGCCGCAGATGGGGTCGCGTCTACTTGACGTCCCGTGAGACGTTGGAATACAGAGTTTCGGAAGTGGTGGCCGTGAGAACGGTGCCACAACCGCCCCGTCAGCACCACGGAGCTCAGCCCGAATGCACTTGTTGTTGAATCAGGCCAGGGCGGTGTTGTTGCAGTCTTGTGGCACTCGGTGATGGAATCAGGAGTACTGGAAACGGGGCACAGTGTGCATGCAGCGCGATGACTATGGCGAGTGTTTGCGACCCATTCCTTCTTGGTGGTACCTCCTACAATAGGTACCTTAGCATCCCAACAGCACGTGGGTCCAGAGCAAGGTTCCAGGATCCAAGAACGAGGGCAGGAACAAGCTTTACGCCACAGAGAGGCGTTTGGTTCAAACGAGTCCGCGTGGCGCCAGACTTTGCCCTTTCTTCCGCCAGGGACGAGATGTCACCTTTGTTTGACGCCGGGTAGCTGCAGCGCGCTCTCGATTGGCCTTCTTGAATGTGCCATGCCGTGTGACAGTGACTGGATATCGGTAACACGCTCACGACGCCGAAACAGTCGCGCTTCCGCAAATGACGCCACGGGATGATCGCAACGGGATGGAGGACGGCAGACAACGGCAGCTAAGTGGATTAGAGCACTGATAACAAGTTTTGAAGGTTGTTTAGTCGCAGCATCAAATCAGGTCTGCGGTAGGTAGGTGTGCGCTCTTTCTCTTTTGAAAATTCATCTTTCATCAGCCTGCACCTTCTGCGCCTGCTTCCATTACAGTCGCTTCGGAAAGACAACACCGCTGGAATCTCAGCTTGCGAACATTGAGAGTTGGACTTCACCACCGGCAGTTGGTATCTATCGCTTCCAGCAAGATTCCATCTTCAATTCTTCTGCCGCCTTCAATCGACGCCAATCCACGCCGCTCAAGATGCTTTCCTCTGTGATCGTACTGGCAACGCTGTTGTCTTCGATACTTGCCATTCCCACGATCGAGACAAAGGGTTCCAAGTTCTTCACCAGCGACGGCAACCAATGGTACATCAAAGGTTCGTCAATGGTGGAAGCACTTCGTGAGATACAACTAACATACCTCCGAATYACAGGAATCGCCTACCAGCTGACCGAGGACGATCCACTTGCTCAAGGCTCCCAATGCCAACTCGATGCCAGCCTCATGAAGACTCTCGGTGCCAACGCCATTCGGGTCTACCACGTCGACCCTTCTGCTGATCACGATGCATGCATGTCTGCCTTTTCGGATGCCGGCATCTACGTCTTCCTCGACCTGGACACCTTCGACACTTATATTCTGCCCGAAGCCAACAAGCCTCAATGGAATGGCACTCAATTCAAGCGGTACGCCGAGGTCATGGACGCCTTCCACAACTACGACAACGTTGCCGGCTTCTTCGTGGGTAACGAGGGCTTGAACACTGGTGCCGACAGCGTAGCTGCACCATATGTCAAGGCTTCTGCGCGTGATATGAAGGCACACCGGGACAGCATGGGCTACCGCAAGATTCCTGTGGGATACAGCGCCACCGATGCCGGTCAACTACGTCCCAACCTTCAAAACTATCTTGCGTGCGGCAGTAATGCTTCCGAGGCGCTCGACTTTTTTAGTCTGAATGCATACGAGTGGTGCGGAGATGCTACGTTCGAAGTCAGCGGTTACCAGTTTCTTCAGATGAACGCCAGCGAGTACAACATCCCAATCTTCTTTTCCGAGGTCAGTATCTTGGAGTGAAGCTATCACTGCTGTGATGAAATATCGATGCTGACTTGGCACAGACTGGCTGCAACACGGTAAAGCCACGCACGTTCCAAGATCAGTCTGCTATCTTGGGACCCAAAATGATGAACACTTGGTCCGGCGCAATCATTTACGAGTGGATCGAGGTTCGTTCATCTGTGCTCTCTTGAATGTATGCGACCATGACTGACAGTCTCGGCCTCCAGGAGACAAACAACTACGGCCTCATCTCGTATGGACCAAAGCCGGCGGACGGTGCCACTGGTGCCAACATCGTTGCTGGCTTTACTCGAGCTGGTACCCCAACGCCTGTCAGCCCCGACTTTGAGAACCTGAAGAGTCAGTGGGCAACTCTGGCTCCAACCGGAGTTTCCTCCGCCGCATACTCTCCGTCACTCTCGCCTCCTGCCTGCCCATCATCTACCTCTGGTCTCTGGAATGTCGACGGCAACGTCCCACTTCCTACCGTTGGACAGGAGTTCATGGCTCTTGGCTCCAGCAATCAGGTTGCTAGCACTGGTACTGGTACTGATACGACTTCCGGCTCGGGGACTTCTCAGACTGCATCATCCGCATCTGGCTCGTCACCATCTGCGAGTGAGACCAAGAAGTCGTCCGCTTCTGCAAGCAAGCGGGACGTGGCAGAGAGTAACCTTTTCAGGCTTTTGGTCCAGACTGGTCTAGGTCTTGCTGCCATGGCAGTGTTCGCTGGTCTGATGTAAAGGCTGATGGACCATTTCAATCGATAAAATTGCGTACGAAGGTCCGTCTGAGAGGCCTAGTCGTGCAGCCATACGAGACAGACGATCACTAAATGTATCCCTGGGCAAGCCAATGGACTTCATCTGGACCATACAGGCGAGCGCTATCTTGCATTTTGGTACAAGCCATATTTGGATGCTCTGTGAGGGAGTTTAGCTGCGCCGAGAGACAATCCGTGTTGCGTTACAGCGAGCATTGCCAGCGTTACAGCGTATTCGAGAAATTGTCGGAATGAGTATTCCAAGTGGTATATGATAGACGAATAGAGCATGATTCAGGTTTATCCTGCTATCTCACACGATGGAATGCTTCTTTTCCTTGTCTGTGACTCTCGCCGTGACCAGAGCGACAGGCATGGGATCGTTCCATGACGCGGACCGGAGAAAGATGCTACTCTCAGCCAGCAAATGCATGTCGAGCACCAAAGTCTTTGAGCACTTGCAACATCGGTCATGTGTGACCGCGAACAAGCGAAGGCGGTCAGTAAGGTAATCCAGCACAACAACTCGAAGTCATGAGACTACGGGCAGGTTGTTGTATTCCGGAGTACCGGCCTATTGTAGATATCGTTGGCAATACCCCCTACCCCAACCCTAACCCTTATTTTCCGCCTGACTTATTATGCAACTAGCAACAGAACGAAGGACGCAGAGTAGTCCAAGTTGCGACCATGAGGCCGGACGTCGCATTCTTTCGTGAATCGAACTCTCGATGGGTGCGTTGGAGGGAGAGCCACCTGGCCCACTTGTATGTGGACCGTCCGCAGCCCCTTTCGCTCGAAAGCAATGTTTGTCTGTTGACCTGACTACGGAGCTGTATACAGAATGCCAGCCTCAGGACGAAGCCAAGCCAGCTCATGCAAGACAAGTAGCGGCATTGGCACCGACTAACACGAAACCGAGAACGACGGGATGAAGGGTAAAATGACCGACCCTTTCTTTCACCGCCTGGACAGTTAAACCCGGACGCGACCCAATTTTAGAATCCGATGTTTTATGAAGAATGCAAGATGGTCGTTTCGCATTTCCAAAGGCCTCTACAAGGAAATATGAAAGTCAGCTCGATCACGGTATTCACAACGTGAAGTCATTCCACTGAAGCAGGCCCGTAGACAAGGTCTGGCCTCGATGATCCAAGGTTCTTCGCAAGCTGACAAGCTCAACGAAAAGTGTTTAAAAGTGGCGCTAATCGTGCCGGTCTTTGCGGGGTACAGATTCAACAACGTCCGCTGCAAGATCCCTTCCAGCTGCCCGGACTCGAATGCAGACTGAGCGTGGTGTATCACGCTGCTATTGGATCATGATTGCAACGGACCCCACCGTTGAGCCAGGATAAGAGGTTTCACGCACTGACGTGCGTGGGCCTCTGAGTTATCGGGGAGTATTTCCCGCTGCTGATATCGTCGGCGCTATACAGGATCAGGCAAAGCATACCTTCTTATCGAGAGGTCTGGTGGTACGACGATAATGGAAGAAGCATCAAAAAACATCGCTCGCGGTACTTTTGAGCCACCCCCCGGCTGCCGGATTAATTAGGAGCTTACGACAGCTGGAGGAGGTGAGACGTCTCATTAATGACACAGCTYGTGCGTATATAGCTTTCTGTCCTGCACTCGCACGTTTGTAGCTCCTCTGTTGCTGCTTCTGACCGCTGTCGTACTTGCCTTGCCAACACATCAACCCTACAGGTATTCAAAACAACCAGACCGTCTCACCTACCTTACCTTCACCCACCTCAGCTCCTACACTCCACATACCTAAAACAACGACTCCCTTCGATCACACAACAGCAAAACGATCATGGCTGCACCACGAGCGACCTCTTTTATTGCCCTCCGTAATCTGGCCAAGTCTTCAGCAAGCGGCCAGCATGCACGATTCCTCCATATGACCGGTCCACAGACCTACTCAAGGTCAGCTTTCCCATTGACTCAGCCAGCATAGGCAGTTGCTAACAACTCCACAGCCCATCACTTCACAGAGGCTCGAACCTACCACGAGACCTTGCAGGTCTCCGTGCTGAATGCAAGCGGAGAAAGATCGAAACCAGTGGAGCTAAGAGTGATGTAAGACATCTCGTTCTCAGCGGGTATAGAGTAAGCTGACAGGTCACTTTCTTAGCTGGTAGCCAGAATCACGGCCGACGAGATCGCACACTCTCGCTCGTTCAGCACTGAGACGCGACCTTCGCCATCGGCTTCCACTAAAGCACCAGTAACCCGCCACTTCAACACCTCTCGTACTCTCAAGGCTGTGAACGACAGCTCGACCATCGACTTTGCATTCATGCCTCAGATCCTTGGCTCGGAGGATGCTGGCATTGCAGCGATTCGTGTTCCAATTCTACCAGACATCAACTTCAACCAGAACAAGGCAGCCATCGCACCGGAAGAGCCAGCTGTGATGCTCCCTCAGATTTCCACAATGGTGAGGAACTATAATTGTATAACCACGCCAATGCTGACGATATGACAGTCCGCAGATGCAGTCATCCTTCCTTTATCTGACCACACCACGCCATCGGACGAGTACCTCCACATCGACTTTAGGAGTATGGCGGACCGTGTCTCGGCCAATCTCGCAAACATAAAACTGCCGGTAGAGCAACAGGCCGGGATGGTGAAGAGGATTTTTGGAGATATGATCGACGACGCTATGGGCATTAAGAGACCTATTCCTGCTTGAGAGTGACCTGAGTAGGGAACTGGAGGGGCCTTTGATTGCGTTCAAATGATGATGAAATGCTAGGAAGATGTTATTGATTAGTGATATTAATACTTCATGCTATGAAGAAGAGTGCAAATTTCGATCTGTTTTAGATGCTCCGACATTGTATGAGCACTTCAGACTATGAAAAGGTCTTCGGCTAGAGAGGAGAAGAGCGCTGACGATTCTGCTCTGTTGCCCACACCTGGCTGAAACTGTGGTGGCGGAATCATCTTACTGAACCAGAAAAGGCAAGCCAGGTCACTCTGCATCTCGAGCGACATCAGTATAGGAGTCCAGATGCTGGCGAGTAGATCCTTCCACATGTCGGTAGTCGAATATAGCAAGCATTAGATGTAGCATCAGAAGGTGATGCAGAAGGAAGTCCTCCGTCCAGGGCGAGGACTTTCCATGAGGACTTTTCATATTTGTGGCATCTCTATGTGACAGCAGCTTATGTGAGTCAGGGACAACGCAAACAATGATTCCCTTGTAAGGAATCGAAGGTGTCTCATAGGAGACATCTTGTTGACAGGCTGATGCAGATTGATCGTGTGACGTTGTTATATTCTAGCTTAATCAATTCCGAGTTGGTGCTTGCCTTGCTTTCATTCAAGCGATCTTTCAGACCAGACCCCTCCTCACCCAACACAACCTGGAACACATTCAGTCCGAGGATCGAAGCGGCACCGTCGCCATATCCAGCTACGGCAGTACACCCCATTGCTTATTCTCTTGGAAGCGCTTTGTTTGGAATTGTTTTGCAGCGCAGCGCAGCGACGTCTTGTCTTGTCCGGAAACTCGACCCGGATTATCTCATCTTCCTTCAGAACACAGCCCCTCTACGAACCGATCGACCGACGACCGCGCCCTTGCAGCTTCCATCACCTTCGCTCCGGGGCTGGCGCATGGGATTTCCGCGAAGACATCGACATCACGCGGGCAGTGACCTGAGCAGACACCGCGCAATCCAGCGCATCTGAGATCTTCGAACCCACGTCATGGACCTTCCCACGCAGGCGAACCTGCGCGTGACGAGTACGCAAGAGGACATGTCATACACGGAGATGGGGACACTTTTGATGGCTAACATGCACCCGCAGTCATCGCCGCGGACGGCTTATACAAGCGCGATGTGTTCCGCTTCCCAGACCCTTTTGCGGTCGCAACGGTCGGCGGAGAGCARACCAAGACGACGGGCGTGATCAAAAAGACGTTGAATCCTTATTGGAACGAGAGCTTCGACATGTACGATATCCCATCCATCCTCAGTGCGGAGGCCGTGGAAGTGAGGATTGAATGCTGATGGACCGACCGATAGGCGTGTGACCGAGGAGAGCATTCTCGCAGTTCAGATCTTTGACCAAAAGAAGTTTAAGAAAAAGGACCAGGGCTTCTTGGGCGTTGTCAACGTGCGTATTGGCAGCGTGATTGACCTCGACGCTGGCGGTGATGGTATGTGTGATCAGAGTGCCAATCAGGGCCCCCGCCTTCTAACAGCTCGCAGAAATGATTACACGCGACCTACGAAAGTCCAACGACAATCTCGTCGTCAACGGCAAGCTCATCCTCAACCTGTCGACCAACACGCGAGCCCCCATTGCTAGCGGCAATCAGGGCAACGCCGCCCGTCCGACAGGCTCTTCCGCGGGTCCATCTGCGAATGGCGCTCAGACTCCTTCCACCTCCACCCCGGTTGGCGCGCAGTCAGCTGCGTCGCTTCAGAGCACCGAACGCCCCGTCAGCTACACCGCCCCGTCGAACCGTCAAAGCACTGGACCCGCACCGCCGGCAGGCACGCTGCCCGCAGCAAATGGCACCAGTGCTCCGGCTAGGAGAGGCACCGAGTCTGGCTTCAGTGCGTTTGAGGATGCTCAAGGCAGATTGCCGGCTGGTTGGGAAAGGCGCGAGGACAACTTGGGGCGAACATACTACGTGGACCACAACTCGAGACAGACCACATGGATCCGCCCCACTGCTAACTACAACGCGGGCGAGCAGCGAGCTCAATTGGAACAGCAGACCAACATTGAACGAACCAGACATCAGAACCGTATGCTGCCCGAGGACCGCGCAGGAGCAAACTCTCCCACACTCTCCGACAGAGCGAATGCTTCGCCTCCCGCGCACACGCCTGCCGCTGCTTCGACGCCGAACAATGCAACATCAGCCCAGATGGTGGCGACCGGGGCCACTACTGCTGGGACCGGAGAGCTGCCAGCTGGTTGGGAGCAGCGTCACACGCCCGAAGGACGGGCTTACTTTGTAGACCACAATACGCGCACCACGACATGGGTGGATCCAAGGCGGCAGCAGTACATTCGGATGTACGGCCAGAATGCTGCCGGCAACAGCACCATCCAACAACAGCCAGTGTCTCAATTGGGCCCTCTGCCTAGTGGATGGGAAATGCGCTTGACCAATACTGCTCGCGTGTACTTTGTCGACCATAACACCAAGACAACGACATGGGACGATCCGCGACTGCCATCTTCTCTGGATCAAAATGTCCCACAATACAAGCGCGATTTCCGAAGGAAACTGATCTACTTTAGGTCGCAACCGGCGCTTAGGATCCTGTCCGGTCAATGCCATGTCAAGATCCGCCGTTCCCACATCTTTGAGGATTCCTACGCGGAGATCATGCGTCAAAGTCCAAACGATCTCAAGAAGCGTCTCATGATCAAGTTCGACGGAGAGGACGGTCTAGATTATGGTGGTCTTTCTCGGTATGTACTCGATTGGCTTTCCATTGGCGATGCAATACTGACAACTTTACAGAGAGTTCTTCTTCCTCCTCAGTCACGAAATGTTTAATCCCTTCTACTGTCTTTTCGAGTACTCAGCACACGACAACTACACTCTTCAGATCAACCCTCATTCTGGAATCAACCCGGAGCATTTGGGCTACTTCAAATTTATTGGACGTGTCGTTGGTCTTGCCATCTTCCACAGACGATTCCTTGACGCATTCTTTATTGGAGCTTTCTACAAAATGATCTTGCGAAAGAAGGTCAACCTCGCGGATATGGAGGGTGTCGATGCCGAATTTCACCGAACACTGAGCTGGTCGATGGAGAACGACATTACGGATGTCATTTACAGCACCTTCTCCGTGGAGGATGAACGCTTTGGCGAGAAAGTGACTGTGGATCTCAAACCCGGCGGTAGAGACATTGAGGTTGACAACGACAACAAGAAGGAATACGTTGATCTCATCACGGAGTGGCGCATTCAGAAGCGTGTTGAGGAGCAGTTCAATGCTTTCGTTCAGGGATTCCACGAATTGATCCCCGCGGATCTGGTCAACGTGTTCGACGAGCGCGAGCTGGAATTACTCATAGGAGGTATCGCGGACATTGACGTCGATGATTGGAAGAAGCACACGGATTACCGTGGGTACACGGAAAACGACCCGGTGGTGCAGAACTTCTGGAAGGTACGTTGTGTTCACTCTCCTTTTCTCGCTCTACAATTACTGATCGATCTTCCACAGTGCATCCGCGGATGGGACGCAGAACAGAAATCTCGTCTTCTGCAATTCGCAACTGGAACCTCGCGAATTCCCGTCAACGGCTTTAAGGATCTCCAAGGCTCAGACGGACCACGAAGATTTACGATTGAGAAGAGTGGCGAGGAGGCACAGCTGCCAAAATCGCATACTTGCTTCAACCGATTGGATCTGCCTCCTTATAAATCGTATGATGCGCTCACTCAAAAGCTCACATGGGCTGTGGAGGAGACGGTGGGCTTTGGGCAGGAGTAAGAAACTGCGGCACTCTTTTTGTTACGTTCTGGAGTCTATCATGACATGGCACATGGCGCTGGGAGGAAAGAAGACATGGATCACGTTCTATCAGGTCAACTGTAGATACCGGCGAAGAATGAATGACACGGCTGGCGYACATCCATTTCTGCGTTTCCCATATCATTGACGAAGGATGAGTATATCTGTGCGGTAGTGCTGCTTCTGGTAGTTTGCAGCGTTGGAGCATGCTTTTATTCACTCGCTATTCGGTGCTTCTCTGCCACATTGTAACCCACCCCCTTTCCATCTCTWCATTCTTCTCCAACCCTCGAACCGCCCACCTACGCACCATTCATTTTGTACACCGGACCAAAAGCTCTGATTCGATCGGCCAAACCTCCCCTTCTGCTTCCCACTCCGCAGTCTTGTCGTGAAATCTACAAAGTCCCGTTGTATGGTGTGCCGCCTCCATAAAGGTGGATGGAACTCGCAAAGTAAGGAGAGAGCTCGCCAGGCTCGGAGCGATTATCCTTCCGCTGTGCACATCTTCTTTGTCGAATCCTGTAAAAGATATCATCTTGTTCGGCGTACGTGATGACATTGCCCGGCTGGTCAGAGTCGTCATGGAAGATTGGTGTGGCGGCAGGACTGTGACGGTTGGTGGAAGATTCAGGGAGAATATTGAGGGAGGGATAGTGTTTGGAGTTATTTTATGAACAGTTTTATATTGGAGTAGTGAGGAGAGGGAAGGTGGTATGCAGACAGCAAGAAGGGAAACATGGMGGTGAGAGGATGCATCAATTAATGAGATGCCGAGAGGAAGGAGATAACAGCGAGAAATATGAACAAACCTGACGCCCATCATGAGTATGCAATGTTTGTTAAATTGATCGACCTGGGTCGACTGTCTCGGGACTGCTCAGGCGCTCTATCAAGCTGAGTGGGATTACTCTCGTGAGTAATGTTTCGCATGCGCGATCTCCGAGATCCTTCAGACTTCCCGCCAAAGATCCAGCTGATAGCGAGCTCAAGCCCTGTGAACTCGAAACCAGTGGTAATGTAGCCGGTTGTGAGCAGATCTCGAAGCTGTAGGTTATCCGTGAGGGGTTGAGCTTCATGCTGGCGAGGTCTTCGTAGAGGACAGTGAAGGTCGGGATAGTCCGAGGGTGCCCATCACAATCGATCGCTGCTTGAATGGCAGAGCGCAGTCTTGTGAACTTTGCGAGATCGTGACCGGCGCTGAATATCAACGCCATCTGGAACAATCTCAAGACCTTCAATCATGCGAGCATCGGTATTGGGAAGGAGATTGAAACGAAGGGAAATGTCGATCGGGGTGTTGGGGATTCCCGCAAACGTTTTCCACCTCTGACGCCTGACCTTTGGTAAAGTCCTTTTGGGTGCGTCAGGAAGGACTCCTCCGATCCGAGCTTTCCTTCTCGGCCTGCTTTGTGGACGGATGTCTCGAACCGCTGCCAGATGCATTGACTTTCCTACTGCTGGGAATTACTCAACCTGAAGCCTTCCAAAGCCCGAATCTGCGCCTGCATTGGAGGATCAATCAGCACCAAATTGTGAATGTCTTCTCTCTCGAAGAATGTCGGTCGGTATGAGGCAGAAAGGAACCCTTCCGACAATACGCCTGGAAAATTGTGCTATCGGCACTTCTTATGTTAAATTCTAGATCTCCAGTGCGGTGCGGTGGTCGGGATCGAGTGCTTTCAATGCCGTACTGAATACTGGGAGCTGCTCGAGCGTGCAGGGGATGAGGATCCGACAGAGATGAGTAGACATGCGGATCGTGTTTCCGTCTATCTTGCCTGCATATGGTCCCACAGCCCTGTGAAGTCCTCCTTTGTTTGAAACGATTTCGCATCATGCGTCTTCCCCAACATGAAAGCCGGGCATGTCGGATGAGGCTTCGTGGAGTTTGTGTGCGATGAGAGATTTGACGGATTGACGACTCATGAGAGGAGTTTGTATGGACTGGACAGGTGACCGATGGGCATGGCATGGCATGGCATGGGGGAGGTTGCACGACGGACCCGGTGGCTCGTGCGCATCTCCATCATCTCTTCCCCGGAACTTTGAGGGCGAAAGCAATGCGGATCAAGTCATGGCAGTCCATGGTGGGAGGATCTTGTCTTGCCCTGCAATCCGTCAACGAGGGGAGAGTTCTACATCTCTTGGGATCACGCCTTCCTCGAGTGTGATTGTCAGAAGATGATCGGGCTGCAGCGACAATGTTGAAGAGCAAGGATGGTATACGAGAAAGTCATGTTGTCCGACTCAATCCACCAATCAGCCACGGGCCTGAACCCGAATGGGAACACAATAATGTCCGTGCGAGCAGTTGCTACAATAATTAACTCGGCAGGCATACAAATTCCCGTCGTTCCTGCTTGCCCTCCTTCGACACCTCACTCTCTCTTTCTGCGCGGTCAATCGTTCATCAGCCTCTCGTTTCAATTCAATTCAGTTCAATTTAATTCGATTCACCGCAGTCCATTCCAATCGACATATTCAACCAAAACAAAGTATCGGCACCTATAGCGATCTCTAGCTTTTCGAACCGCATACCAAACCCGAGCAATTCAGCATGCACGTCTCAGCTTTCCTTGCTCTCGCGGTCGCGAGCCTCTCCGCCGCACAAAGCACCACAGGAACATTATCGGGCTGCGGATCCCAGGTTGATCTGTACGAATAGACCGCAGCAAGGCCCACAGTCCTCCACCTTCTAATCAATCCGCCTAGAATCATTTCCACCTGCCTTTCCACCACCCAGCCTCAACTGCAAGCTTGCACTGCGAATGACTGGGACTGTTTGTGTGCGGCCAGCGAAACTGTGAGTAAATCGAACTGCCAAAGGCATCCAGTGTGGTTCTCCCATGTCTCTAGAGTTACGATGAGCATTGGGGCACATTGAAGCTGTCTCGCACATTGCTAAACATTTGACCCCTTCTCTTGCAGATACTCACTTGCTACAACAACTGCCCATCAAGTCCCGATCGATTCGGTCACGAACAAACCAAAGTCGCGAACTGCAATGCTGCGTCGGCGTAAGTGGTTGGAAACGAAAGTAGGATGAGGGGCGGTGTTAATGATGAGATACAGCTACGGAACTGCAACAAAGGCCACGGCCACGGCTTCATCGACGGGATCGTCCTCTTCTGTCGCAGCAACCACCACAAGCACCGCCAGCGAATCTTCGACCATGACCGACTCTGCTTCTGCATCCAGTGCAACCGCTTCCGAAACCGGCGCCGCTGTTGCAAATGCTGCTGTCCCCGCTGGTGGGATTCTCGCTGCCATGTTCGGCCTTGCTGCTTTGCTATGATGTTGTTCTCAGATCGAACGATGCGCTCGATGACTCCAAAGGACAGAAAGATCTGGGGAAGTGCGTCGCTGGAAAGGGCATTGGGATGAGGAGAATCTCGACAAGATAGGGCGACTCAATTCGTGGTCGCTAAGATATCGCTTTTAAGCTCATAATCTGTTCCGTTTACAACGCTAGCATTTCACTGACATTTCCGTCAAAGTTGCTTCGATCCTACTGCAATGGAGGAGTGCTCTGGAACAGGCTGGAAGCGAACGACTCGGGGTAACGATCGCCAGCTGGCTCCGCTCTCTCGCACGCGCTGCGGATCTCCTGCTCTTCTTCCTTGCTGAGCTTCACCTTCAGAGAGGCGATGTTCTCTTCCAAGCGGCCCAAGTCGGTCGTACCGGGGATGCTGAAAGAGGTGAGTACAGTAGCGAATCAGCGTATGATTTGGTGTCACTTACGGGAAGATATCGTCGCCTTGAGCCATCAACCACGCCAGGGTAAGCTGGCTAGAGGTCACACCCTTCCTCTTGGCAATTGCGGTGATGGTATCGACCAGTTCCAGGTTCTTTGGGAAGTTCTAAAGAAAAATCAGCAGCGGAAGATTGCACAAGGATGGTCCAGATTTACCTCAGCGCTGAAGCGGGGAGCGAATGTGCGGAAGTCTCCTATAATGACAAGAGTAAAAGAGTCAGCGGTGTCCTGTACGCTGTTGTCGAAGACTGAAACCTGGCATCGCTATAGGCATCTTCTCAGGTCGTTCCACAGGTTGTGTACCTACCTTCTTTAAAGTCCGCTGGAGATCTGATCTGGCCACCAAGCATTCCACGGCCAATTGGAGAGTAGGCAACAATGGCGACGCCCAGTTCCTTTGCGACCTTCCGAAGGCCTATGGACGGCTGCTCAATGTCCAAGCTGAAAGGAGAGTACTCGATCTGCAGGGCATCGATGTGCTCGACAGAGCATGCACGACGCAGCGAGTCTGCGTCGCATTCGCTGAGACCAAGGTACTTGATCTTGCCTTCCTGCTTGAGCTTCTTCATCTCGCCCACGGTCTTCTCAATTGGAGTCTTGCCGTCAAGTCTGTGCGCCTAGGAGTCAAAAGACATGATCAGCAATGCCTTCAACGCGTGATCTTCGACTCATCCAGACCTACATAATAGAGATCGATACTCTCAACACCGAGTCTCTGAAGAGACTTCTCACACGCCTTGCGGCAGTACTCAGGTGTGCTATCAACCCACCGGTTACCCTGATCATCAACGCAGTTGGCAAATTTAGTCGCGAGGAAAATCTTCTCTCTCTTGCCTGGGTTCTGCTTGAACCACTTGCCTGCAGCAAATCATCAGCTTGTTCAATCACGGAATCTCCAGAATCCCACAGAGACGCACCCAAGAGATCCTCGCTGTCGGCATATATGTCCGCCGTATCCCAGAACAATTCTCCTTCCTCATAAGCCTTGTCCAAAACTGCGAATCGCTCGGGATCTGGCTTTGGGAGTCCGTAAAAGGCACTCAGGCCCATTGTGCCGTATCCGAGAGCTGTGACGTTGGGTCCATTCTTGCCGAGCTTGCGAGTGGGGAGTTTGGTGCCAATGGCTCCGCCGGTGACTTTGCCGGCGAGTTCTTGTACTTTCTGCATGGTTTTTTGCTTGCGGGGATGTGGAGTGGATCTGTTGTTGTTTTTCTGTTGTTTTGGAAATCGATTCACAGTAGTGAGGAATGGGAGAAGTTGAGAGGCGTTGTCAGACTATATGAGGTCCGTCTTACTTTTCCATCCTGTGGTGATCGTGAAGTATGACGCTGCGGGGGCGCCATTCATGGACTTTAGGTTGGGAGTGCACTTAGAAGCATGACGCTGCGGGGGCGCCATTCACGGACTTTAGGTTGGGAGTGCACTTAGAAGCATGACGCTGCGGGGGCGCCATTCACGGACTTTAGGTTGGGAGTGCACTTAGAAGCGGGCGGAATGGCGGATTTAAGACATGATGGGCAGAAAACACATGCGCTTGTCGCCGCTACTGTGGTGTGGTTGGACCTTAGCGAGCCCTGCTATAATCTCACATTGTTACGCAACTGGAAGCTTATGGAAACACACGGGAGTTGTGAACGGGTCTTTTGATTTGACAATAATCTCAGGCAACTCAGCTAGCCTTCGCAAAGAGCAGGTACTTTGCACGCACCGACGCCTACTAAGCCATCGACATACGCAAGAAGCGYCGCGACAGGTACCATGTCCATGCGACCAAAAGCCGGATGACTCGAGACCAAGACCTGACCGCCCCAGAGGATCCTCACGAAATAGCAGCCCGCTTTGCTGTAGAGCTCAAAGACGACCTCGGCGCCCATTCCCGGCCAGTACATTCTGTCCACTTGCAAGATAGACAGCAATCTCGACATGGATCCATCGTGCGCCACGTTGTGACGATATTTGACGCCTGCATAGTCGTCACCCTTCATGACATCCCTCAGATTCTGTACGAGCTCTGCCATGTAGATGCCATAGCTGGCCACACTCATAGGGAATGACTCTGGAGCATCKCGGTAGATGAAGCTGTACTCGTATTGTCCCAGGCGGAATACCTTTTCGGCTTCTGCGAGACCAACGCAATCCGTCTCGCTGCCGAGCTTGCATGGCAGAGGCTTTGAGTGGCACAGTCGAGCGGAGAGATTGTCGAAATAATGATCCCAACTCTTGTGCCATGACTTGGAATCCGGTGCCACGCCAGAGAGCGCATCGAGACGATCATAAAGACCCGCGGAGGCGTCATGATGTTTCTCCCATGCTGGCGTCTCGCTCCCGGGTCCGTAGTTGCTTTTGGATGCAGCAGAGCACTTGTAAGAAGGCTCGAGCGAGTCGATACTGTTCGACTGGACGAGGAGCGGCGTATCCGCATTCTTGCGGAGCGGGTACATTCCTGCGATGAGCATGCTGGCGACTTGCGAGGTGATGACGTTGTTGGTGACTCGATATGAGACAGCTTCTGGGTCGTAGTTGGTGGAGATGAATCCCAACATGTCAGCATATACCGCCTTGAGATCGACACCGTGTTGGTGACTGTCGTCAAGACCTCCACGGGTGATCTGAGGGAACTGACAGGATCCGTTGAAGCCCGTGGGCGCCATGGGATTCGAATTCGAGGTGTACACGGACCAGTATGTTGCTGCTGATGGATTTCCGTACGGGTTGAGGGGCTTGCCACCATAGAAGAGACCTTCGTCGCTACATTCCCAGGAGTATCCCTCTTGTGGGAACGTGTTGTCCGCATAGGGTGTACGCTTGTGGTGGCGATGGATGACCTCCACGTACTCCAACCTGTACTCGCTACTTGGCTTGACATAGGTCTTGGTATCAACATGCGGCATGTTGCACCAGTTGGTCATGTTCAAAGGGCCTTGGCTGGGACTGAAGACGAAGCCGTTTGCTCCCGTCCCGTTGATGACATTGCCCAAATCATTGACGGAGTTCTTCGTGGGCGGATACCAGTCCAACGAGACGTTGAGCCCACCGCTACAACTGGATTGATCGCTCAGAGCGACTGAATGCCCAAGCATCGAGAACGCCATGGCCGTAACGACCTCGTGGCATTTCATGGTGGAGTAGGTGGTGGTGAGAATGAAAATGAGAAGAACAATCAGGCCGTGAGTCGGAGTGGTACGGATCTGTGACATTATATGGATATGGATTTTTCTTGTGGTAAAGCCAAGTTTAACGTCATGTCTGATTGTGCGGATACACTATCGCAATGCGCGTGCTGGAGATCTCACCGGCCATTGGCCTGCTGTGTCGCAAGAGATGCAGTCGGATCCGCCATGGCGGAGAGAAGTCGTTGGCGGCTAAATCGTCCACTCCATATCATTCCGAAGTAGTGCGAGACACGTGCAGGTGGAAAACACGTGCAGATGAAGTACCACGGGGTGGAGATGGAGAAGAGATGGAGGATGCAAAGATCTGTGGAGATGGAAGAAGTTAGAATCCTGCCTCGGAGCTCGGAGCGCCTTCCGGAATCCAATTACGCCACAGCACGAGCACGAGCTACGTCAGAACGTGGCTGTTATTTCTTCGTTGTCACCGCCGACCAACGTCACACAAACATCAAACAAACGATCTGGATCGCTTGAGGCACCAAATCTTCCAGTACATAGCGTGCGCAGTGCGCCATTCTGGACGAGGTGAAGTTCTTGCGAGATGACATCCCTTGCTTGAAGGAGCAGGGATTGACGATATCCAAGATCTTTGCCGTTTGAAGGACCACCAAACCCTGACCTCTCCGTCAAGCAATCATGGCGAAGCTTTCAAACGCCAACTCAATCCCACGCAAGCCGGTCCCAAGTGTGAAGCGAACTAGCCGACCGAAGCCTCCATCGGCGGTCACCTTTCTCTCAACTTCCTTCCTGGCACTCCTAGTTTCAGCACTTCCATGGGCAAGAAGCTGGTTGTACTCTGGTGCCGCCGTGGAAACACTTCTCATCCTTTGGGGATGGGAAGCCGAATGTCGGATCCTGCCCCAAGTCCCCCTGTGGACTCTCATCTCTTCGCTCAACCTCGTGTATGCGGTAAGTGGATCGGATCGATGGGCAGGTAGTGATCGTGCTCCGCTCTGAACCGCCAACTACCGGGAAGATTTGCTTACCATTCTTATCATTTWCCTAGGTGTGCTCGACCTCTTGGTTATTGAATGGCTTCTTTACCGCAGCTTGTTRGCCATGGGTGTTGGTTACATGTCTGGTGCAATCTCCAACAGTCGCTAGGTATGCTAGAAGAGCACTTCGAAAAGTGCTCAAAGAGTACCCATCGCATTTTGTTAAGGACAAGATCGCGATGTTCAATTTGCCAGCGTTGGAGATTGACACAGATGTCGACGGGTTGATGGTCATCCGGGCTGTGACGATATCCTTTTCCACACTGACGATTGTGGCACATGGCGTAGAAGTCGGTACGTTATTTAATCTGATTGATACAAAAACAGCCGACTGATTGCATACAGGAATCAAACTGGCCAACGAAATCGAGATGGCCATATTTGTCGACGAAGTGAAGGTAAGATTGTTCAGAAAGATCGAGATCGGTGATGTTTTTGCAAACATGAAGGGCGGGCCTGCCGAAATGACGTTTGCTGAAGTGGAAGCTGCCACAGATGATGCAGTCAGCGAAGTGAGCGTCTTCAGCGACCACACTCCCCTCCTTCGCGCTGCATCGTTTGGTGCCGCGAGCTTTAAGGATCGACCGAAATTGCGCGAGTYTCTGGCCGGTGGCAGCTATATCGAAGACAGCTCGCCCAAAGAAGGGATTGATGCTGTTGAAACTTTGTCGCCTGACGACGAGTTGGCGAGCAAAGAGTATGCGGAGTTGATGACCGAGATCCGAACGAGTAGTGCCATCTACCAAGCGCGTGCGCAGGTTCGAAAGAATTGCAAAGACGGCACCAAGGGTTTCTCACTGGACAGCGAGAAAGACCTCCGTGCAGCCATTTCGGCCGAGCTTCACGCATACTCCTCAATCAGTCACCCCCCGCAACGGTCTGTTCGGGTCACAACACTGCAAAACATGTCTCCACCTGCGACAAAGCGATTTATGCATCGCTTGCCATTCCTCCTTCGGGCTGTTCTAGCCCCTCTGGCTTACTTCCACCCAATATCAATCAACAGCGTAAATGCCGCAGGCTCGGGACAGTGGGTCTCCGAGATTTTGCAAGACAAAGTGTTCAAGAAACACACAGAGAACAATGCGGAGCTTCGCCGACTTTGGAACCGCTTATCAGCATGGTTGAGCGGAGCCAACTTCTGTCTAGAGTTGAGTGACATGGAGTGCAATGCTACAGTGCCTATCAACACTGGCCCAGAGTCCTTCATCTATGCAGCAATAGCTTTACAAGACCTGGTCGCCTTTCGAACGGCACCGCAGACCGGTACAGTCTCTCCAGTCGTCCGTCTTGGGGGAGCCCACGCAACCTTCCATCTGCCAACGTACCTGCTACCCCATCATGAACATCTCATCCCGGATCTACCGACGTCCGACGACGAGTATGACATGGCGATCAAGATCGAAGAGGCAGACGATGGACCCAAGACTACCCAAGCTGAGAGGAGTCTAGAGACATTGAAGAAAGACGAAGCGGCTGTCAAGTTGAGTGTCCACGGCAGCTTTCCCGCAAGTTGCGATCAAAGCCTGCTAGATTTCGTCGCTGCGCTAGTAAAGGCGACGAAGCTCATCGAGTTTGAAAAGGAAATAGAGGAAACTGGAAAGGGGTCCAGTGATGAGACATTGGTTTCCTCGACGCCTTCGTCTCCGACTTCTCAGGATGGGATGAATGATGAAAATCACGACCATAACAGCGGCGAAAAGATGTCGTTCAAAGACATTGCAGGCTTCAAAGCCACGGCGAGGAACATTCGTCACAATATCAAACAGGGAAGTATTGATTTGAAGCAGGATATCAAATTGATCGCAAAGGATCTGAACACCAATACCCGAGATGGAATGAAAAAGGCCATGGTCGGAGGGCTTGTGAACGATAGGTGGATTGCAAAGCTTGTGGGGAAAACGGCTGCGATGCTGAAGGAGGCACAGGGAGACGTAGGATACAGTGGTGATATCCCGATCGCTCTCGCGCCGTATCGAGGCGAGAACGGCTTGGAGTCGAAGCTTCTCCCATGATAATTGACTGGAATGGGGCAGGTGATGCATCCATTCGTGTTTCAAGCAGATCAAATGGTAAAGAAGCTCTTACCTGAAGAAGGTCGGCAAATACCATGTCGACCACGAAGAAATCAGAGACATCGCGATGAAAAGACGTACAATTTCGGATTGGTAAGGCTGCCATGTCACTGGTGAATGGTATCCGCTGTGAGATTGATTTGAAGTCGTGTGAATCTCCGAGACATTGCTTCAACGATCATTGAGGCAAACAAGTGAAGCTGGAACAGACAGTGTCACCATACCGCCGCCAAGACTGATCACAAGGCTTCGGCAATCACGGGAAATAATCTTGTTGCACCGCCACATATTGAGGCTGCGAATGCATACCGAGGTTCAGTTCGGCTTCACCTTTGGATTACTACACACACACTTCACCATTGTCAACATCACGGTACTGAATAATCACCGGACTTTTGGCACCAGAGAAAAACTCACCGTCATATCACAACTGCGTTTGAACAATCATCAAACCTATCATACTTTACTATCAACCAAGCAGTGACACCCAAAAAGACGTCAAAATGGCGCAGACGTATGACGATATCATAGTAAGTCTATCGACCAATGCTTCACTAAAGTTCACGAACTAACTTGGAAACTCTCGTCAGGTCACTGTGCAAGATGGAGTTGGAACCATCAAGTTCAACCGACCAAAGCAGCTCAACTCATTTGGTGGCACCATGATCGCAGACACCATCAATGCTCTTCGCGATCTTGACAACCACCCGGACACCACCTTCACTGTTATCACTGGTGAGGGCCGATTCTTTGCATCAGGAGCAGATGTCACAAGTGAGCGCAACCTCGAAAATGCCAATGTGATCGACTCTGACTAATACTTACAGGCGTCGCAAACCAGCCGAAGAGTTTCAAGCACGACGGTGCGAAGAAGATTTTCTGGGCGCAGAGATTCGCAGAGGGAATGGAACTCGTCAAGTCCATCATCGATCACAAGAAAGTGGTTGTGCTCGCACTAAACGGCCCGGGCGTTGGCGCTGGAGCTGCATGGTTCCAAGGCTCCAGCGATCTCTTCTACGCCGCAGAGGGTGCCTGGCTACAAGTAACATTCTCACAGCTCGGCCTGATCCCCGAAAACGGATCAGCGACCAACTGGTCACAGCACATCGGCGTGCATCGTGCGAACGATTGGCTCATGTTTGGAGGAAAGGCTTCCGTGGAGGAGCTGGAGAAGATTGGCATGGTCAACAAGATCTTCCCGGTGAAGAACTTCCATGCCGATGTTCAGTCGTACCTTGCCGGTATGCTGAAGGACAGAGACGGCAAGTCCATGRTGGAGATGAAGAGGTTGCAGAACAAGCAGACGCGGGACGCGAGAATCTTGGCGCTGTTTGAGAGTTGGCAGGCGTTGAGTGAGCGGTTTGTGGAGGGTGAGCCACRGCGTAGAATGGGTGCGAAGATGGAGGAGTTAGCTGCGAAGCGGAAGGCTAGGGAGGCGAAGATGTAGGGGTTTGGGTGGAGATTATGTTGGCTTGTTGCTGCAAAGTAAAGTCTGTATCAATTGATTCGAAAAGTATCTGTTGGAAAGAAAAACATTATTCTCCACGTTCAAGGCCTGGTAGCTCTGCTAGTCGACAGTGACATTGTTGTACAATCACGATCGTACCCCTTGCCAGACTCAGCAACCATAGGGTCTAACCCTAGTCTTGTGCCCGGCCCCACAGACTCTGACATCATCTCACTCTCAATAATGTACAGTCTACATATCTATAGAGACTACCTACTTCTCCGAACTCCTTAAAGCTGCAGTACATTTCGAGATCCTGAAACAGTCCAAGTATGGCCCAGACGAACCCAACCGAGGCCGAGACAATAGAGCTCTTCAAAGATCTAGAGCAAAACTTTCCTTCAGCATCTCTCGGAAACGACAAGTGGTACATCCTAGCCGTAAGCATTGCAAAGAGATCTATGATGATGAACAACATCTGCTAAGTTATCATACACTCTGTAGATTGCTGCGATCTCAGCTGGTGGCCATCCTGGACATGCCGCAGATCTCTACAAATATCTCTTAGCGAAACCCGAATTCAACACACCAGATGCCCGGAAAGCTCTAGTCAGGAGACTAAGGGAAGCGATGATGAAACTTGTTAGTGTAGTCGGTGTTCCTAAACCGCTGGAAGCCATCTTCAGTATTGGTGCGATTGAGAGGGAGGAAGATAAAGATTACAGCTTCTCGAGGTGAGTAACACCACATATAGAATCAATTTGATCTGACAATCATCAGACAAGGTTGGCAATCAGGTCCAGAGAACATCGCCCGTGGCAAGAATTGGCTCAATCAGATCTATCAGCACAATATGGCATCGAATGAGAATATGATGGCTGCACACAAGGATTTTCTTTGGGTCTCGGAGGAAATCACCTACGGCTTGTATCTCTCCGATCATACAATTCTGGGACCTGTGGAAACTGAACTCGTCGTACTTTCTGGAATCATGATGCAGAATTTGCCGAGGGAAACGGGATGGCACTTGAGAGGGACTAGAAGGATTGGTGTCAGTTCAGAAGACGTTGAGAAGGTGCAGCAATGCGTGAGTACCCTTCAACTATGAAGCCGTTAGACGGCTATTGACTGACACATTTCAAGATTGAGAAGGTTGCTGCTTTCTGTGGACTCAGTTTGAACCGTGTACCAAGAGTGCAGGATATCGAGCATGAGGTTGCTTTCCAGACTTAGTCTTCCTATGCTGCAGATAGCTTTCTTGAACATTTTTCAAAGCTACCAGGGTGGAGATACCTAGGTCGCACCATTCCTTTGCCCATGACGCTCCATCTTCTGACGAGCTAATAGGTGATGTCTTAGCAGCTTCGTGGACGATGATACCGAACATCCTCGACGCGCGATCGAGCAAGCCTCCGATACCGCGATTCTGTTGGAACACCCCTCTCTCGACAGAGCCGGGAAACTCGTCCCTTATTTATAGACATTCAAGTGGCAGTCTCTTCATCCTCGGCTACTTCTGTGGCAGTCTCTTCATCCGCGACTACTCCTGCGTCAATCGATGTAGCCCAGTAGTTACCCTGCAAAATCCACCAAAGCTCACTACACCGCTCCATTTCTTGGACTGTGCGTTCATGCTCGTGGTATCTGCAACGACGCATGATTTGCACGACTCGACCATCGCTATGATTGTGAGCGGGATGGGTGCAGACTTCAGCGTCACACCGTGCAGTCTCGAGTTCCTGCTTCACACCCATGAAACACTCCACAAGGAAGCTTTGAGGGAGTTGGTCCATTTCGATGGGCTTTGATATGATACCTGGGTTTCGGTCGGGATGCACCTGCATGTTCTTGGCCCAGAGATCGACAAGTAGCCGGCGTAGAGGGGAGGTTGTAGGAAGGCGATCAACGCATCGCGCTGTGTCGACTTGATTGGGGTAGGTGTACATCCGAGGTCGTCGCTGATCGAGGCGGAGCTKTATGAAGTTCATGATCTGCTCACGGAGACGTATGGTGTCATACTGGTCGGCGAAAACATAGATGTCGAACAACCATTGCCACGGCCATGTTACTGGGTTGGAGGGATCTTTCTCGTCAAGAGCGTCTGTCGTTGGATCCTGAATGGATTTGCTTTTGTCGCAAATCTCTTGGTCGTAGGTGTGGAGGTCATAAATATACCCTGTGGGATAGTGGTTTTCAAGAGAAGCATCCGCTGGCGCCTCAACATGAGCATCGGCGTCCTGGAGATCAGTTTCATCAAGTGTTCTTGGCGTCTTGCGAGACCGGCTATCATCTGCTGTCGTGTGATCGTCCAACTTGCGCTTTCTGCTGGTTTCAGGCGCGCGGTGATTCTCTGGGTCAATGTACACTAACCCGGTGTACAGCCAAGTCAGAAAGACCTTGAAGATCCATGGCGAGACGTCGGTCAGAGTCACCTTGCCCTCCAGTGCTTCCTTGAAACTGCCGTTAAACGTCTTCTCGAAGTAGGCTGACTTCGAGCATATGATGCCGCGCATGATCTTGAATGTCTCTCGCTTGGTTCCCGCTGGATCTTCTGCCTCATCCCAAACGCTGACTCTGATCATGGTGGGATTGAGCAAGTCTGCGATCGCAATCTGTGTCGGATAATCATGGATCAGATCGGATGGATTTGGGAGCTCCTCGGGCACGTCCGCCAGTTCATCGCCACTGTCGCTGTCCATGATAGCGAGTCGGATGTGGTGCGGATATTGGTACAACTCTCTTGGAGTAGAGTGGAAGTCAGAGATGTGACCGCGCGCGCCTGGCCAGAGAGTTTGCAATGCAACAGGGAGATGCTGTGTGGTTGTTTGAGAGGATCAGGCGTAGAATGCAGCAAGATGATTTCGATCACTTGTTATAGGTGTTGGGAAAAAAAAATTCGCATTGAAGAAAGTACGAAAAAGTTCCGATTGTTTGTCAGAAGCTAGTTAGAAATTGGAAGTCGAGATCCACGAGATCCGCCAGCTGCACGGACCAAATCGAGCAAGTGAATGGAATGAGCAGTTTTCGAGGAAGTGAATGAAGGGTACTCGAGGACGGGAAGTGTATGAATTGTACCAAAGAGTTGTAGCTCAGCTTCATCATCTGCCTCCTTCTCAGGTGCTTCTCCGAAATTAGAGTGTGACGTGTGTGACTTCCAAACTAGTAACATGGTAGGTACGGTCTCTTAGTCTTCTGCGGCGCGCGAGGTATCCGAGCAAAGTAGCGGGAGGAGAAGGAGACAGCTTCATCACCAGAAGATGTGATCTGTAGAACCAAGACTTCGTGATTCCCGCATCTATGTGTGGTGAACCCGCTTTGGACTCGATATAATGGCGGCGCCGTGGCTGTCGTTAGCGACGAGCTCTCAGACGACGGAGTCTCTGTGGCAAGCGGACCTGCGGCGACCCATTTGTTGTCGTCCTTGACACCAATGGACCAAAAGGCTCCGCGCTCAGTACCACGCCGATGCTCCTTGCGGGTATAGTATGGGCGAAGTGTATGACCGGAGACAGGTTCACCACCCATGGCAGTTAGAGGACCGTCAGCCATGCGATCGAGTATACTCATCCTTGGCAAGTGCGTGATCTCTGGGTGTCTCTGAAATGGATGTTCAATTCATGAGGCAGGTCCTGCCAGCCAATAGTCGTAGAGTAGTCCATGTCTATACGAGATTATTCTATCTCGGCGCTCAAAAGCAAGAAGTAGAAAGCAAAAATATTCAACGCTGCCTCAAGAGTCAAAGATGGCTCCATAGGTGGGAACTTTCCGTGCTTCCAGCGCATAGACGACCTCTTCAGTCACAGGCTTGTTGCTGACGAACACAACGGCTTCTGCTTCGAATTGCTGTTTGCCTCAATTAGCAAATATCCCAAAGAGGTTCAGGACGTTGGAGGCACCGACCTTATAGACTGAGTAGATGATGGCAGGCATATCAGGCCGTCCAGTCTTCTTCGTGTCGATAATTATTGCATTCGGGTCTGCGCTAAGCACCATCTCCATGATCGCTTTACCGTAGGTGACCTCGGGAAATCTTGCGGACCAGATGACTCGTACTGGCCAGTCTTTGTGTATCTGGAGGAATGACAAGCAAGGTGCAATACCAGAACCGGTGGCTACGAGAACAAGAGGTTTGAACTATTGTGATACTGTCAGCATTCTTCAAAGACATCCCAAACGACTGCCGAAGCTGGTACACACCATCAGACACACGTGGTAAACTCCAATGTAGGGCACTCCGCTGACCCAGATCTTCTGTGGACGGCCGTCATCGCCCGGTCTTATCAGCGATCTTGTCCAGTCTCCTGCGTGTGAGACGATGATGGAATATCCCTTGCTTCCATTTGGATTCGGGATGACTGCAAATGAGTGTTTCTCGACCAGAGGGTTCTTAGCAAGTCTGATTGCTGCGCCGACAGGTACTGTTCGATTCGTGAGGTTCAACTTGATGGCGTGGTCGGAAAGTTGCTCCACGACCAATTTCTCTCTCTTCAGGCGGATCCATGGGTACACCAGCAAGCATGTTACACCAATTTGGAGCCAGAATGCAGGAGTCTCGACCAGAGCGATTGCAAATCCTCGATTATCGGCCCATGCCCCGACGACGCTCAACAGGATGACCTGAGCCCACACGAGSATGAGTATCGTCCATCCAAGATATCGATGACTCAATTCCCATGCATCGTGATGATGGATACGCATCCAAGGGTGAGCCATCAGCAGGATCACCACAAGAAATAGGAACACCGCAATCGACAAGTATCGAATGGCCAATCCACACGAGGTCTGACCACCAACGTGGTGGATGAACAAAAGGAAGGAGAAGAGCCAATACCAAAAGAATCCTGCTACACCACAGCCAGAATGGATGCCGCCCAGACAATACACCTTGGCCGAATGACGGCGCATCCATAGAGGTGAGCTGTGTGGTATTGAACCTGTGTGCTGTCAGTTGCCAGATTCTTGCAGATCAGAGATAAGAGACTCACGGAACATTCGGAAAAGTCCGTTGATAAAATGTTCATTGCGGGTAAGGAAAATAACGAACATATTCGCTGCAAAAGCTGTGGATGCATCCTTGTAGGTGAATGTGGGTGCTTTTCGTTGCGAAGCGACGGCCATTGGAATGAGGGTCCCGATATTGGCCAAAAGAACGATGAGGTGCAGCCGCACATACATGGAGAGGTAGTGATAACGAAGTCGATTGTACCATCCTGGGCCCTGTATCTTTGGTAAGGGGTATTGGTCGGCAAGTAGGTCCAATGTTTCGGTTTTTGCGATGTGGGCCTCGTAGATCAGGCCGAAGCCRTTGTCAGAACTGCTGCTGCTGCTTGATGTCTCGGGGCGCTTCACGTCTTGCAACGGGGTATCGATTTTGGGAAGATGCAATCTCGAAGTCGCGAGGGAATCTGTTGTAACAACGGGCGGTAAAGCAGTGATATACGTCGCTTTGAGGTTGTTCTTGGTTTCCAATTCTTCCCGACAAGGTGGTTGTGTTCGTGCTGCCATCTCGCAAGTGATATTGCTGAGTGTTTGTTAAAGCCGCTTCCTAACAATCGTCCGAATGTGTTTTGGTGATGCGGATCGAAGATCCCTGATTCCGTATGAGTAGCAATTGTTGTAAACGAGTGTCAGATATCAAGCAAAGGAACAAGTACTGAGGTGACATCGAATCATGCAATCCTTATGTAGATCCGGAGTGAACGGCGCGTAGGTCCCGGTTGGTAACCCTCTGATACTGTGATACAACATTGATAGCCGTCTGCTTCCTTCAACGACCAGGGTCAGGCAAGGATACTCTCTATCTTGCTCATACAAAAAATCAGGCCTTGTGCCTGGGTCTCGAAGACGGATTTAGTACAAAGTTCAACGGATTCGCTGCATGGAGACCTCGGAGTACTCATTTGTGAACATAACCCTTGCTGGCAGCAGCAGACAACACGAGCTTACGGTCAGTGTAATCCGTGGATAATCTTGTACGTCGACGTTTAAGCCTCGCAAGCGTCCTCCCTAGACATGGGGTTTTGCACCGTCTTCTACGTTCTTTGCAATAGGGTTCGTTGCAAAACTTTGGAGTTGGATGAAAGTCCAAGTGTCCGCTCTTGTCGTGCCTCCAGCCAATACACCTTATCACGGCATGACCCGCAAATGGATACGGTGAAACTTGGCACGTGGCATCTCGCATGCGGCATGCCTGGCCCTTCCGCATACTTTGGACGGCGGAGCAGGTTGAGCCCTTGGCGTAACTCGCATTCGTTTCGATTCCGAGATCGAATCCATACATCGACGTCTCCAGTATGTCAACGACGAAAGGCCGGCGGTTTTGGCACGGGAATTCATGAAGATCCATGCCAGGTTGAGAATTCCAAGAACTTGAAGCCGGGATTTTCCGTACAGTTATTGCCACGTGAATCTTTAGCAGTGCCATGCATCCCAGGAGTCAAGCAAGGAGTTGATCCCCGGGGCTGCGGCGTTGTCGGGTTATTCTTGCTCATAATATGTGTGTCAGCAGGAGTCCGCGGAAGGCGGCGGTATGATGAGCGTCGTCATTACAACGGGGGCAAGGGTTCCCAACCCAGTGTACGTCAAGAACCAAGCTGTACCCAGTAGAAGCACTKTGAAGATCCCTGTGGGCCGTGGCGACGTTGTGAAGACTCTGCGATCCGACACTCCGTGCTGATGCATGTACTTGCTTGTTCCTACATCACTTCGAATTACGGTATCCGGCTGTGGTACTCCGCGCTGCTTCGCTACCAACGACTGGCCACGTGTTGCAAGGGTGTGGCTCGGATTGTTCGCATTGTGTAACGTCCGGTGCTGAGCGATGCTAGCCATCAGCTGCGGACGCCATGTTCCATCCGAATGCGACTTGCATATCATGGTCGTAGAGGTGAGGTGCAGCCGGCTCACAAGGCTGAAAGGTGAGCTGTTGTACGTACCTCCGTAAGCCAGCGGTCGCGACCTATCTATACCCACCACTAGTCGCATAGACCCCTGGGCTGCGGCCCGGAACAGGAGAGGTGTGGATCCACTAGGATCATGATCAGACTTTCGCGCTGATCCTTCCACCTCACCTCGCGATCCGCAGAGATACGAGGCCACTGTCTCAGCTGGTTTATACCATGCTTCTCCGCGAAAACGCCCGATTCACATATCGGACGTGGGGCCGCATCGATATGATCCCTCATTTAAATACTCCCTGCTGGCACCATCGGCGTAAACTTCGCGGTGCGGCCTCGTCCAGCTTGCGCAGGGCCCACGATATCCACATATGTACTCCTGGATAGACATCAATTAGTCCCAGCCAAGAGCATACCAGTGCTCCTATCTCCCGACTTTTGGGTTCAGACTTCGGTTGAGGACGTGAGTTTTGGATTTGAAAGGTCAAAACCAGCTCAGCATTGCGGAGCCCAGAGATACCGCAAGTCAGGGAATACTGCTCAGCAGCTATCCGGCATATCCATCATCAGTCGAAGTATGTCCATTGAAGAAGCAAGCCACGACCCGGTTGAGGATCAATAAGATCTTCTGGTCATCGGGCTGGATTCCGTGCATCCAGGACCGAATTGCAACAGGTAGTCGCCTCCTAGGTTAGCTCATTCGGGTCGCAGTCGCATTGTCTGTGGATCTCCCTTGAGAAGGCAAGCGCTCCTTTCCACACGCCCTCGCGAGCAAGGCATGTCTTCCGGGGCGAAACTCGAGCATATCTCCATCATGACGAGCTCATACTCCCAGCCGTCGCTCGACTGACATGGTCCGAAACATCCGAACCGACCCCAGCAGTCGCTCGACTGATATGGTCCGAAACATCCCGACCAACACTTCCACCGTTCCGATATACCAGACCTGTTGTCAGTACCCTGCGTCTGTTTCAACCCAGCATAATCACGAAAGATAACCTCTTATCACCGAACATGCTGCGTTCTACAAGCTCTGGAGTTGTTGCTTTGGTTGGGACATGTCTGTGCCCGGGGAGCTCAATCCCTCGCCCACCGTGTCATAGTCAATGCCTCCGCCAGCTCCTCCAGCTCCGCACGGCGGGATCCTACTGCATGCAGCTGCCCGCTATTGATCTTCCTCTCGGTCCTCTACAGCGCTCGTCTTTCGGCTGGAGGCCAATTCGGTGGTGCTGCCCGTGATACAGAGGCCGCGTATGGTTGTAATTAGGAGCACTGGATAATGAATAAGGCTTGGCCGCAAGAATTGATCGATCGAGGGAGGCACCGAACGAGGACGCAGATCTGCGGCCGGAGAGTAACCCTTCGCGGTAGCATCGGTGCTGCTGAGAGGTAGCTGTCTCTTTGTCCTAGAGCTCACGGTCAAGTCCAATCAGCGCGCATTGTCTCCAATGTTCCTGTCACATACTAGCTCTATGACCTGTCTGGGACCTGGCCGCCGCGAAGAGTTTCCTGCGCAATCCTTCGCGCCTTTCCATCGGCGAAGTAGAGGCATGCTGTGTATCTGTGAGGCACACGTGAGTGTCGAGCAACTATGATATGCCCATTGTCCCGCCTGTAAAGCTATTATCGGCCCAAATGCTGCTGTCGCGCTGTACTCACCGAGTGCCCTTTGCCGTTGTATGCTCCCTGGCGCCGCAAAGCCGTAGGTGTCGCATCACAGAGAATGGAGCCGAGTCTTCTACCGGACCGCGAATCATCGTAGTAGGGGAGAAGCGGCGCAGGCGAGCGGCGGCTGAAGGAGGTGTCCTCGCTGGTACTGGCGGAGATGCTGGCGGAGGTGTTGGCTGTCCATTGTCGCAGCGGCGCCTGCYCCCTCACTGGCCCAATGCCACATCTGCTTCCCCTAGAGCGGACTGGCGGTAGTAGCAGGGGGCATGTGCTTGTTAGGGAACTGCTGCTATTGAGTCGCGCCTCAGCCTGCCTATTGTAACGCCCCTTACCGTTGTATGCGCCGTGCCGCGAGCGTCGAATCAAGGGGAGGAAGCTGAGGCTCGCGATAGCCTGCGAGGCAATGGATCGCCTTTGTTGGTCTGTCACTGGAGACATGGTCTCCGCCGTCGCTGTCGTCGCCGCTGGTGGTGCAGGTGCGGCGGATGCTCAATGTCGCCGCCGCCTCTGCCCCATAGCCTGTCCACTGTCTCATTACCTTAAGGCAGATCCGCGGACGTTCTAGGGGGTCTGTACTCGTCGTGGAGTCGTTCGTGGTGCGTAGTCGATGCCTTCCGGCGGACATCCAGCAACGCCGCACCTGCAGCCGTAGTCGCAAGCTCGCTTCCTCAAAGCCAACACTTCAAAAGCTACAAAAAGGAATTCCAATACCACCAAACCATTTGCTTACAAGCTGGTTGGATAGGATTGTAGGCCTTGATGAGCCGGTGATTTTGAGATGGTCAAAATCATTGCCGGGTATTGATTGCGGTTGTAACTGTATAGCGAAGGAAACGCATGGACGGCCACACCTGTTTCTTGACCTCCCTCGACCATCCTGCGGCCAAAAAAGACTCGAGTTCGATCTCGTATGTTGTCCAAAACGTACGGAGCTCTCAGTGCAATATCCTATGGTCCTGTTGGTGCCAAAAGAATATCCAGAGGGAGGCTCGAACGCAGGACAAAAAAAGAAGCCCGTAGGCGGAGCCGAAGCTCTATCCCCTCTCCCAACCACACCAACACCACACAGCACGCACCGGGACGACTTACCGTATTGATTCAAGCATTGCTTGACATTAGGCAGAGCCTCTCTCAATGGATGAAGTCTGGGAATACTCGCATCCTTTTATAGGTACCCGCCGGGCTTGCCGAAGTACCCCCCTTAACAGTCTTGACTTGGAGACTCAGCTTCAAAGTCTGAGCTGGTCGTGAGTTGGCCGACGTTCGACATCCCCCACACCACGAGACTTCGAGGCCACAGCTCACACTCGTCTCGCGTGCTCAGCCACGAATCTCAAGGTGAAGATATGCGCAGAGATGCCTGAAGCCGCTCTCCATAGCAGCAGACATGGAGATGGGATGGTGGCATTCTTGGATAGCACGCCTGTAGCCAGCGTCAGAGCCAACACCTGACGCGATTCGTCCCAGTGCATTCAGGAGCGGAACAGTAGCGAAACAGTAAGACGATCCTGCTGCTGCAAAGCACACGTGCACTACACTTTTCCAGTACAGCAGTTCCGAAGGGTGCATGACAAGAGTGCGCGACCATGCCTTCATCGTGCACTGAGTGGAGCTTGCCGCATTCTTGTTCACCCCACTGCTCCACCATGACTGAAGGAGGAAGCTCGGGTAGAACGATACATGTCTATGCCCATCGTGCGAGTAGGCAATGTGCGTGCAGGGAGTACATTTCCAGCCAGCCCATCTCCGGAAACGACCAAGGGCAAAAGTCCAACCTCGCATGCTGCACCCTCTCTGTTGATGGTGGCGGTAGATTTGCAAAAAGTAAAACGTGTTCGAGCCAGTTCGAGCCGAGTGGACTTGAACTGGCTCGGACTCATTGAACTCGACAAAAAAAGAAGGCTCTCTACAGCCGCTACCGCCACCCACAACACTCGAGAATTGACGACATATGAAGGAATGGACTCACCTTCAATGGATCATTCGAATGGAATGATCTTGTGTTTTTGGTCTGAGGTGGAGTACACCTAGACCATTGAAGTTGGAGACAGCAGATTTGCCGCATCTTATGTACCCTCAGTGAGGTTTGAGGGTCCAGTGTCGCCTTGCTGGCGATAGTTGCGAGCCGCGGGAGGTCCAGGAAGCGTGGCTGTGAGCCGCGGAGAAGACTTCCACCACCCACACCACCCACATACTTCTTCATCCTGTTTTCCAGGGGCTCCTTGTGTTCAGAGACTACAGCATTGAATGAGCTGCTATCATGAAGAAGATATCCAAAAGACCGCGCATCAGCAGTGTCCTTGTGGCGTTGTTCGTCCGGGCAGAGCTGGTCCTTCGGCCTTGATCCGCACACCTCCCCAGCACCTCCTACCCTCCGCTACGGCGAAGAATGCGCTCTCGAGCATCTCGGTACTTGCGCGACGATACGAAAGGATCGCAACAGCATAGGAGAGGTAGCGCTGCAAAGCCCGAATATTGCCAGTCGACCGAGCCGAGTCTCTTTGCTGGCAGGAGGAGCAGGACGGCGCCGAAGAACCATACAGGCACACAAGAGAGAATAGGCCAGACCAGCAGAGCTATCAGGACGCCACGACAGCTCCTCTTGTTTGAATGAGAAACAAGATGGCGCGGCGCCAGCATATAGCATGGGAACACAAAGCCAGCCTACGACCACAGCGCTTCCCATAGTCGGACAATGGAGGATTGCGAGAGTTTGGTCCGGCTACAGCATCACAGCATTCCCTGACATCTCCAGCCAAAAAGCGATGAATGCTTCCTCTCGCGATAGGATCGAGAACTTGAGGAGATGGTATGTCTGCCGTTCGCTATCGATGTGCGCTCCGGGAAAGCAAGACCATTGCTACAATATCCAGAGATTGACCCGCCGACATGATCCGCCCCGCCGGCCGCAACAGGAGGTACTGCATCAGCCCATTCCAGAGCGCCTCCTTCGCTTTCCTGGCATACGAATTGGATACGGCTTCACAACCAGACGGTCGTTGGACGAAGCACATACCTCCTTTGCTGCTGAGATGGCCGGAAAGCAGGAAAGTACAGTGCGGCCAACAAAGGCCGGGTATGGGACGGAACTGGCCGTTTGCGATGCAAGGCTATATCAGTCCACGAAAGGAGCAGCAGAAAGCTACAAAAGTAGCCGCGGGAGGTGATGAGAAGCTTTCCAACCCAACGCCCAAAGATTGCGAAAGCTTGATTCCGGATCAGCATTCCGCAGCCATTTCGGTGACTTTTCTGGAATGTGGACAGTCGCTGAGCTGGGCATCTTTTAGTGAGAAGAAGGAAGCCAGCATGAGCTGGTCTCCTACAAACCAGATAGCAGCCAAGATGTCAGAGACTCAACCCGGAGCAATCATATGGCTGTTTGGATTTGGTGAGCGGGAGCGGTACCATGGTACCAGGAAACCCTGGAAGCGCCAAAAGAACATCTGTTGGAGAGCCGATGCCAAGAGAGGTCAACAAGTACCATGGACAAGCCTTGGGTACGGACCATATCCAGGCCAGTAGAGAGTCCACTCAAGGATCGAGCACGCCGCCGATCAGGATATTGGCGAGCGTAAGGCCGGAGTTGAGGCCTGTGGGACATAGCAGCATGAAATTGATGCTTGCTCGATCAGAATCATTCCAGGTTCTGCCATTCTGTGAGCAGGCGTGCACTGCTTTGTGGGTTCCAGACCATGTATCCAATGCGTAACGCTCGCTCTAGATCCTCCAGGAATGTAGTGGCTTGTGTCCTGCTTGGAAGGTCGTTGTGCTGGATCCTTGGATGGAGCGCCCAGGAGCCCGGAATCTGTTCCACTGGATGGATCTGGAGGTATTGCTGGACTGGATATATAAGCCACTGGCATACTGGATGTATTGCCCTGTGGTATTGCCCTTTTTCAAAGCCTTGCGCTGCGCTGGAGGTGTCGGCTTTGGCTTTCCGCACGAATGTATCATTCTCGTCCTTCCTGAGCTCCCAGCAATAGCGCCATGGCTATACTGTGCTGGTTCTCCGTATCCTTCTGTTCCACCTTATCATGAGGAGCGTATATTGCCCTCTGCGGTCGCATTGCCCAATATCTGGCTCGTGGAGATGGTGTTTCGGGGTATGCGGAAGGATTCGTGCGGAAGTCTCGTCTCGGCGCCGCGGTGGCGTCAGGAGTCGTTCGGGCGCGGGCGCCGTGATTGCTGGCTTTGCGGCGGTTTGTGTGCCCTTCCTGTGGTGCAGAAGRCAATATGAGAGTTCTCGGAAGATGTTTTCATGCCAATAGTCATGTTCCTGGAAGGAAAAGATCCATGGAGGTCTCCCCATCGAGTTATTCCGTTTCTCCGCCGAGCCATGGTCGAGCCTGGGCCGCGATCAGGACGCATGTGTGCTTCCAACTAGCTTCACCGTCCCCTCCAGCTCGTGAACGCCGTCCATGTGACGATATCGAGTGATGCGGCTGGTCACGGAAGGTGAGGTGACCTTCAGGATGTCCCTCGTCACTTCCGCGACTCGCTGGTGTCACCATAGCGTCCGTGAGAGGCTGTTGAGGCTGGAGATGTGCATAAGGGGTTGTCACTGCCGCATAACGAGGCATTGCCTGGTTGTGGTATGCTTCAGACTAGCTTCACCGTCTCCTCCAGCTCGTGAACGCCGTCCCTGTGACGAAATCGAGCAATACGGCTGGTCACGGAAAGTCAGACGACCTTCAGCATGGCCATCATCATCTTCACGATGCGATAGAGTCACCGCAGCGTCCATGAGAGGCTGCTGAGGCTGGAAATGCGCATTAGGGGCTGTCATTGCCGTAAAACGAGGCACTGTCCCGCCTGGTGGGAGTATGCTTCAAACTACCTTAGCTTTATCGTGCCCKGCAGCTCGTAAACGGCGTCGCCAGGTGATAAAAATGCTCACTGAAGACGAGGTAACCTTTGAGATGGGCAACATCACCTTGCCCATGATTTGGAGTAACCACAGCGCCCATGGGACGCTGCTGGGGCTGGAAATGCGCATACAGGGCTCGTAAATCGAACCATTGCGATTCAAGGAGTCTAGGAAGCTCCGCAGCATCAAACAGCTTCCGTACGATATCCTGGATGACTACCTATGAGAATTCTACACGAGGATGAGGACGCTACGATTGCTGTAAACGCCCAATCGTTCTATACCTTATTGCCTGCTGAGAGCTCTCCGATATCTTGTGCAGAGAGCAAGCTCTCTATAGTAAAAGCAGCATACTCAGATGCAGCTTGATCCAGGAAAGCGTCAAAGAACTTTGGGCATCCCAATCAGGGACGAGGGCGCTGCGACTGCCGTGAGCGCCCAATTGTTCTACATGACCTTCCTAGAGCTCTCTGTTACCTTGTACAGCGAGCAAGCTCTCTACTTCAAGAGCAGCATTCTCAAATGCAGCTTGATTTAGGAAAGCGTCAGACTCCGAACATGCAGATGATGACTGTGAGCATCCCAATATGGATGAAAACGCTACCGCCGCAGTGAACTCTTAATCGTTCTACATTGCCTCCTAAGAGCTCTCCGTTATCTTGTGCAGAGAGCAAGCTCTCCACAGTACGAGCAGCATACTTAGATGCAGATTGATCTAGGAAAGCGTCAAACGACTTCGAGCATGCGGACGACGATTTTGAGCACCCCAGAAAAGGTCCAAAAGGATGAGGCAGCTGCGGCCGCCGTAAATCCCCAACTGTTCTGTATTGCCTTCTAAGAGCTCTCCGTTGCCTTGTGTAGAGAGCAGGCTTTCGACCGGAACAGCAGCATACTGCGAGGCAGCTACATGTAGGAGAGAGCGTCGGACGATCTCAAGCAGGTGGACGACGACTATGAGCTTCCCACATGAGAACGAAGGCATTATGGCCGCTGTGGACGCCCAATCGTGCTCTATGGGTTACCGGTTACCTTTTGCAGAGAGCACGCTCTCGACAAGATCCACGCGGGTAGCTTCGAGTAGAAGAACGTAAGAGCGACTTCAAGCAGAAGAAAGGCGACTACAGCTTTACGCACCCGTCAAAGGCCATCATGTTCATCATGCTGCGAGCTCGACCATGCTTTTGTTGCCGCAGGCACATCATAGCCTTTCCAGTCCCGCCCAGCAGTGTCTTCTTTACAGAAATCCAACATGGTGCACACCCAACAAACATCGCACCATGACAAACTACGTAGAACGGACATGAGTTGTCATCTTCTCTGAGCCCTCGGACAAAGCAGAGGCACCCCTCGGACAGAAGAGGGAAGATGAGATCTCTGCCGTCAAGCTGTGGCGGGGTCAGACTGTGATGCGGTCGAAACTCTTCTCCAAGTCATCGCACAAGGCGACGATGATGATGAAAAGGATGCTGCATGCAGCTGGCCCATGGCCCGTGGTTGATCTGGTAAAAAAGTGGATTGTCAGCGATCATGTTTTGTGCCGGCAATCATAAAACAGACGGTGCAGCGTGTATTGTGTCTCAGAGCGGTGTTGTTGATCATGGCGGACCGAAGGTTCGCTCAAAATGAAGTATCTTTGCTCGTTTTGGTCATCAGGGACGACAGGCTGTGCGGTGTGTTCTGGCTCAGAGGGTCAAATGCTCATCTTGTGCAGGGGCCGAAGCCATCATCATGGCGGACCACTGGCGCGACGCGCCTTTGCGGGTTCGCTCAATTTGATGAGCATTTGTGGTCTCATCATCGCCGTAGGCAGGGAAGGAAGAGGAGGGAGGGGGATGTACTCACGAAACGCTACTGTCTGTCACGATCAGTGGCGCCCGGATCGTGTCGAATCTGGTGGAGGAAAAGGTGTCAGCAATGTTCAGCAAGCTTGCGGATGAGGTGTGAGCAGCATGGAGGAGAGATTCAGAGTTACAGGCAAACAGCAGTGAGGCATCAGCTTGGGTTGGATTAGCAGGTTGACCTTCAAGGGGGGTGTGCGATGTGACGGTGTTGTTACGTTCAACTCGAACGGTTCAAATCATTGTGCGCCTGCACTCAGTGAACGTGGTGGTATCATCATTCTCAGGAAGGGATGGGAAGGAGTGAGATGCTTACCAAGGGAGGAGGCCGATGAGGGATGGATGGATGGATGGAGGGAGGGATGGTGATGGATGGAATGGTGTTGTGTGGATGTTTGATGGGGAAGGAGCTGGAAGAAAGCCATTCTTTTATACACGAGGGCCCTGAGTGCGGCGCTAGTGGGATCAAGGTCTTAAGCGTGCTACATCCTGCCAAGGACAGTCAGCAGCGCTGCGTTACGGGCTCGGTGCAGAGGGGACGGGGGTCATTGTTCAAGCAGCGGGAGGCTCAGCAGCAGCAGCACTGGCAACGGCACGAAGGACGACAGCAGCGCCGCATCAATCACACGCACCACCACAGCACAGGAGCCAAAGCGCAGCGCAAGCACACCATGAGTGTAAGCCGCCGGCAAGACGATGGTGCAGGCCCTCGCCACAACAACAGCTGGGCAGCACTGAAGGCAAGACTCTACCGTTGGCAGCATACCCTACTGCCTTGCGTCAGGGGCAAAGGCATAGATTTTGACATCGGAGGCACGCCGGAGCGGACGGAGGAGATTTGGCGAGAGCGTCTACATGCGAAGGAAGGCCACCAGGGGTTGGGAAAGTGGCCGCAAGGTATCTTGAGGAAAGCAGAGGCCGCGCAGGCGTGAGAAGACATCAGCGATGGCTACAGGCATGGCAGGGAGAGAAGATCTTGTAGCAAAAGATCATGCCGCACATCTCTTATTGAGGAAGCGCGCAAGACTGCCGCCTACCTTACTTCTCCACGGTATGCAGCACATCGTCCCGCACCTCCTTTCCACGCGCACAGCGTACTTGCAGTGCTGCGGTATGCTTTCAGATACGCAGTAGTCTGGAGAAGCAGTGTTCTAACGCACATCCTCTYAGTGCTCTACCGCTTCTAACACGATTTACAATCAGAACTGCCTCGGAAGTCAGACCATGGCCCCTCGAAAGACCTCCAACACCGCTACGTGCTTTCCGCCGAAGCGCGGTTTCCGAGATAATCGTCATCTACACAAGGTCTTTTCGGCTCCATCGAAGACCACGGCATCAGACGAGAATGGAGTCACAGACCAGCGGTGAGAGGTCAGGTGTGTTTCATAGACAAGATACATTTTATGGCGGAAGAATCTACAACCTTCGCCTTCAATCCACATCATCCATATGTTGCCTTGCGTAGGGACTTCTCGCCCGAAGCTGTGGCCCATATTTCTCTAAAATAAAGGGAATGGGCATTAAGAGGACAGCCACGCAGGCCAGTATTGTTCCCGCCCAATTATATCCCAAGCCAGTGAACCTGGGAAGATGAAAATCAGTGTTGAGTTCGTGTGGAGGAAGGCATGAAGATCTTACATCTGTTTGCCAAAGAGAGGGAAGACGCAGCCGAAGAGGTTACGAATCAGACCGATGCCTGCCAATGCACTCGCTGCGAAGTGGAGGTAGCTTTCTTCCTATTGAGGGAGATGGAGATTAGTGCTTGATGGTAGAAGCTCAGGCGTCTGGCGCCAGACACATTGGGTATTGGAGGGACGTACAGCATATAGATAGGTGGTCAGGATGAGCGTGTAGAACGACCACCCGAATAGCGCAGTCGCCATGACTGGGACGATCCTGCTTACAGTCAGCCAAAAGATACACCAATTCCAGGCTTGCGATACTCACCAGTGGATATCATACTGCGGCGGCGATGTCCAAGCAAACCAGAACAAGCTGATCGGAAGTGTGACACCGGCAATCTTCCCCTGCTGGACTCTTGCCTCTGGCTTGTACTTGACTTTCAACGGCCTCCCATCCTCTTCCTGCTCAGCACCATCGATCCTTATCTCTTTCTGATAATGCCTCTCTTGCAAGATACTGATGAACGGCCCCAAAGAAATCCCAACAACCAACCCAAGAAACGTAAGTCCAACCCCTCGTGTATCAAACCCATACCCCTTCTCGCCATACACAAGCGAAAAAGCCCCATTAAACAGAAAAGACAAACCATACAAGAACCCATTATAAAGCGCACAAAAAATCACAATCAACTCCGTAGACAAGAATCGAAACGGTCTCGAGAGCGTAACCCCAAACAACTGCCTCACAGTCTTCGCTCTCATCTCCTCAGGAACGACATACCTATTCCCATCATTCCTCCTATTCAACTCCCCAGCCTGCCGTCTCAACAACACAGAATGCCGCGTCTCATTCGCAAACGGCACCAACACCACCACCATAATGACCCAAGAACCCCCACAGATCCCCACCAAAGCCCAAAACACAGTCCTCCAGCCATGATGTTCCGCCACAAAAGACATGAGAAAAAACCCCATGGGAGAACCACACACCGCAGCCCACAGGAAAATATACATGGCCGGTCCAACACTCTCTCGCGGCCAGAGATCCGCAATCGTGCCTCCGAAATTCGCTATCGTGACACTGGCGAACATTCCAGAGAAGAATCGCAGAATTAGAAATCCGGCTATATTCTGCACCAAAGCCGTTCCAATTAGAAATAACAGGAATGTTCCATAAGGTAAGATGTATAAAGGTGTGCGACCATAGTATTCGCTCAAAGGACCCAGAGACATGGGACCGAGAGCTAGACCTAGTACATAGAGAGATAGTCCCAAAGTCCCCACTTCAGCGCTCACGCCGAAGTGGGAGATGAGATTTTCGGTTGCGGGGGAGTAGCCTGATGCTCCAAAGGATACTGTAAGGTCTATCAAAGTTATGGAGGCTATGATGGACCATTTTCGCCAGAGGGGGAAATTTCGGGGATTTTTGGGGTCTGTGGGGGAGAATGTTACGAGGTGTTCTTGGGGGTTTGGAGGTGGGAAGTCTGGTGGCGAGGGCGCCATTCTCTTGCTATGCGAGGCTGAAGAGCCGCGTACGGGCTTGGAATAGCAGGGGATTGGCAAGGGAGTGGATGGAAATGCTTAAGCTATGGTTAGATGTAGGAGGAGAAGGAATATTATATCTCGWWWKSCSKSKTSWKSKTKRARWRAMRWMGGGTGTTGATGGTGCTCCACAAAAAAGCTAAGTCCCCTGCTGCAATGTCCAAAATAGGCAATGATGGTTGATGATGATGGGTATGTCTCTCAATTCTTGTAGATCTTTCATCGACTTGATGTTTTATATGGTTCGATGTGCTGTTTCATTATACAACGACGCCTTCTAACGTATGATTTGTTTTCCAAGATGCTTGCGAATATGAAAGCGCAATAGACATGGCAGCGAGCGTCGTTGAGTTTAGGCAAAGTGTAGAAGACAGTGTACAATTTCTGCGCTGCGTCAGATGCATCGTCTTTGGAGAGGAACTTTAAGAGGCACTCCTCGGAAGAGAACGAGTAAGTTACGGATGAGTATTGTATCGTCAAGAGAAAGCAGGCGCCAAGGTCTTGGTCGTTTCCTCGGTCTGCTGCCCAGTGTGAGAGGTATAGTGCCCAGCGTCTCGTGCTGTCAGAACCCTCGTCTAAAAGAGGAGCGATACCCGTAAGCTGCCACATAAAGCAGTGAGCTTGCCCCAAACAAGTTGACGCGAAGATCCGCCGACAGCACTAAGTCGACTGCRAACTCCTTCTTTTCCTCCAAACACTCAAGAAGCTCCGCAAAAAGTGTCGACGTCCAGCGCCGAGCAAAGCACATGAAAATGCAGCCTTCAACTCATCTCATCGCGGCGTTCCTACTCTCCCTCTCCCCAGTCCTCAGTAACGCACAGTGCGGTTCTGGAACTCCTGCCGCGATCGTAGATTCTCCATCATCAGGCTCGTTCACCACCACTCTAAACTCCGAGGAAATCTACACAGGTTCCAACTACCTACTTGCAATCCAAACCGCCCTTGATTCTGCGAGTAGCGGCGAAAGAATCTCCGTCCTCGCGTCCTGGAGCATCGGATCCGGAACACTGAGTATTCCATCCAATGTCATCTTCGAAGTCTGCGGAGTCATCGAGGTTGAGACTGCTGCTGCCCGGGGCTCGATCGAATCCATCGGTACCACTGATGTTCAAATTCCTTATCTGAGTATGACTGGCAATCCGTATTTCGGACTGAGGTTCTCTGGGACAACGAATCTGCGATTGGGGAATGTTACAATGGATCTTTCTGGCGGCTTGGGGATCCGCTTCGACCGTGATGCAGAGAGGAACACGAATGTTACGATGAGGAGTGTTACCATCACCGGAGCAGGTAGTCATGCGGTTGAAGTGTGGAACATTGATGGGTTAGAAATTGGAGAAGTGATTGCTACGGACGTTGGAGAGTGTGGTTTGCTGATCCAGGCAAGTCGGGATGTCAGGGTGGGTTATGTTGAGGGGGTGAACGCTGGTACAGGAACGGGATACGCGACATTGCGTTTCGCAAATCAAAACGGAATGGATGCAAATGGAGGGTATGAGACGAATGTGTTCATCGATCGGGTATATTCGCGCGGTGGAGGGAGAGGTGTATTTTGTGTGAGTGAGAGTGGAGGAACGGATATTGCAGAGGTCGATTTGGCGGAMAATGGTGGGAACGCGGTGTTGATTGAGAACTGCTATAACTTTGCCATCTTGGGAGGGACGGTGAATGGGGGCGGGGAGGTGAGGCTGTCGGCAAGGGACGAGTTTGAGAACAATCGGGATGTTGAGGTGAGATTGAGGGTTGATGGGACGAGTGTGAGGGAGAGCCCGTGTGGAGAAAACACGACGTGGGTGTTGACAGGAGATGCCGCGCAAGACATCTGCTAGAAAGAAGATCCGGCGGTCGTTTGAATGGATGGAAGAGCGGATAGTGATGAGGCAGCCGCCATCTTTCTTGCAAGAGATGGAGWGARTAGGAAACGGTAATGACCTAGACCTAAAACCATTCCGCCCTCGATGCAATCATGCAGTGGAATGATGATGATGATGTCGTGGTCGCGGTCGTCGTACCTGAGGGCGCGTTCGCCGAGTCTCTGAACGCTGGTTGTGCTTGTCGCCATGCAGTATCATGTTTAGATGTTATGCACAAGTAACAGTACCCGTAACTTGTGCACTGTCAGCGAAATTGAAACAATGCGAAGCAGTTGGGAGGGATCGATGTTGCAGAAGTGGAGAAAGTTGAAGCAGAGCGATCGACCGGGACTTCGGCTGTTGCCATGTCGCGGGATCGCCCGTGTCTATTTTCCGACGTATCAACAAACGCAGGCGCGAACGAACATCATCGCAAGATTTAACAAACGGCAGTAACATCCGAACCAAAGCACACACACGCACCTGCCTCGAGACATCCCACCAGACGCACTTTCCTCGATCATAGTATGACGATTCAATGGCGCGACTAAACGAGCCACCGATTGCACCTGCACCTTCCATCTCCAGCATCCCGCCCGCGGAAAGTCTTGAAGCGCGTAAGTTATGCCCATGTCCAAACACAACCTYCTTCACGGCGATGCGTACAAAGCCGCGCCCCGCGAGTGATAGAGCAGCAGCAACTGACATTGCCGAAGTCAAGCGAAGATTTATCCGCCAGAATCGGGAACTGGCAAAAAACAATTCAGCGCAGTCGCTGAAGATCCGCGGACTGGAGGCGCAAGTGTCGAAACTTTTGGCGCAGAATTTGGAACTCAGAGAAGGAAGTTTGAGGTTGGAGCACCGTCTGAGGAAGGGCGAGGGACGACAGAATGGGGGTGTCATGAGGGAATTGAAGAGGAAGTTGGATGAGTTGAGCGGGTTGGTCGCGGGGATCAACAATGATGAAGACGAGGAGGACGAATTCCCGGCAGTGATGGAAGTGGAAAGAGTGCTGAGTCCCAGTCACCAGCAGTATCGGGAGCGACAACCGCTGGCAGAGTTGATGCGGGACAGCCAAATGCCGACAATCAATGAAGGCAGGTCGTATCCGCGACAGACGATGGATGCGAATGAGATCCGCGCAATCAGAATCTCCGACGGAAGTGGTGCGACGGGAAGCCCAGATCTCGGCCCTCCACCTGTTGCGAGATTCGAGTACGAAGAGGGGAAAGGTGGCAGTGTTGAGGAGGCTTTGCTTCCGAGCGTAAATCTGGAGACCAGGCGGCGAAGAAAGGATGGCCTGAGTGAGCGGGAGATGCGGCGGAGTTCCATCCTCGCTTTATCACCTGTGAAGCTCGATGTGGAACCCGCGGCGACTTCCATGCTGCGAACAGGCGCGAAGAGGAAGTTAGCCGATCGTGAAGGCGATAGGGCGAGCAAAAAGGATGACTTTGCCTTCACTCGGAAGCCCGTTCTGGAGCAGCAGCAAGAGAATGGGAGTCAAGAGACAGTGGACGAGAGGGCTTCCAGCGAACCCGTCAAAGCTCCAACATCACCAGCCAGATCTACCAGGAGAGTGTTGGGAGACAAGAGCGTCAACATGTCGCCTCGCAAGTCCGCTCCTGTCAAATCCGCAAAGACTCAAAAAGAGGAGCCCAGCAAACCTAGATCTGCGTCTCGCTCGCAATCCACCGTCCGCCCGCCTGCGCGCGGAAGAAGGACATCCTCTGCACCACAAGTTTCTGATGTACAATCAGCCGTGACCTCCATTGAAGTCCCGCCGACCGAGAACTCTCACCCACCTAAAACACCCGCTCCGCCTTTAGACGACCCTTTCTCTCCCTCAACGACCTCTGCTTCTCAACCGGCCGCACCGATGAACAGGGACACCCCTCCTCCTTCGGACCTCAGCTCCTTGAGTAATACCACCACTGATGCGAGACCGAGTCGGAGAGCGAGGAGTAGTGTCAACTATGCCGAACCCAGTCTGGTTGCAAAAATGCGAAGACCGGGGAAGGGAATGGTCGATGCGATCAGTGGATTGCCTACCGCGAGGAGGAGCAGTGCTGATGCCACCAAAAAAGAAGTTGTGATCAAAGTGGAGCCGGTAGATGAAGACGAGTGGGCGAAGGAGGGGAGTCCATTGCGAGAGAAGAGCACGTCGGCTACTTCCTCTACTTCAGCCACTTCTTCCACTTCTCCGGAGTTGGCAGATGATAAGATTGTTGTTGCGCAGGCGAAGCGGAGAGAAAGTATGACGGCGGCAGAAAGTCGCAAGAAGCGAGAAGCTATGAGGACTTCTTCCGCATCCAGCATTCCTCCTGCAACAGTCGAAGCCGCGGCGGAGAAGTTGGCTGAAATGGATCTTTACGATTTCAAAGACGATGAGAGTGGAGGATCATCGCCTGCTACTGCTTTGACGGGGAGCGTCGGAGTGGGAAAGGGAAGAAGACATTCTAGCGTGCTCAAGGATGTTGGCGGAGTGAAGATGGTTGGTGCGGTTTCTAAAGTGGAGACTGGGAGAGGAGTTCCCGCTGCAGGGAGGCGGAGGAGTATGATGCTGTAGAGAGGCTGAGGGAGTAGATGAGGGGAGGCTTTTGATGGATTCATGACTTGATTTGTGCGTTTGGGGGTTTAGCGAAGGGGATCCTGGGTTCTTTTGGAGGATTGAAGGTGGATTGGAGTGGCGAGTTTACCTACGCTTTTGTACTTTTGAGGAGAATTGAAGGAGGGAAAGGAGAAGATTTCGCTGTATTCCTCTTCTACTCAAATCACGGTATATATGGAACGAGAGGTCGCCCCTTTTCCATTCCCTGCTTCCCCAAAAGTCCGCGTTAGGGTTAGGGCTGGGGTCGTGTACCAATGTCGATACTATGTGACATAACACCAAAGTGAGGGCAGATTTAATATCACTTTGATGGAGCATACTTGTCACTGATCATCATATGACCAAAAGCAAAGTAAGGGAAATGAAACGAGATCAGTGCCAAAGACGCCTTTTAGTTGGGACGCTGCTACATTCCGAAAGGCGGACTTTACTGCTCTCGACAGATTTTTGTTGAGATAATTGCGTAGTATTGGTAGAAGATTAGATGGAAAAAAGACTCATCTGATCTAAACTTTGATGAAGAAACCATTGATAATAACCGTGCACCTTAGTACAATTTCATCGATTTTGTATTTCTTACGGCAGGTAGGTATACACGTCCTTCGAAGCACTAACAACAATGAATGACATTGTCCTCTCCTTTAAGATCTCGACGCCCCTAAACGACCGAGATATCAACTCGTTTTCGGTCGCCTTCTCCGCCTTATACAATTCATCGGAACACTTGTTAACTTTCACAAATTCCCGCATACTGGAATCTCCGAAACGAATGACTTCCTCTAGATAGGTGGTGCTATGCGAAAATGACGAGTGGTTGCTGGTAATCAGTATTCTACGCCAATGCCCTATTAGCTCAGGTGGAGAATCATGGTTGCGAACACTACTATAAGGGATAAGTTACACCTAACATTCATTTCTTGGAGATCTTTTCGTGGTTTTTCGTCGGATAAGAGTGCGCTTACTAGAGAGACTTCTTATAGATTCTAAAAGAGGTTTGAGGTGGGTGTTTTTTTGTGTTTCAATCAGGTCTGATATGGCGGAGACTTTGATCCTTGTAGCAGCGATAACGACTTCTTTGACCAATAAGCTGGGGTAGGTATAAGCCAAGGAGTCGGAGCTATTAACTAGGGAGTAAGTATTTCTCGATCAGATTGGCGATGTTGTTGGTTGGAAAATCTATTGTTGTTGTTAAGGACTTGAGATGAATAGAGGAAGGTACGTAGGTCTAGGGTGTGTAGGCTAAGAGCTTGTGCGCGATTTGAGGTGTTTGTTATTGTCGAGGAGTATAAGTAGGAGGAGTCGATGAGAAGCTCCCAGTAGGAATGGAGACTTGCCTAGCGTCCCTTGTAATCGTCGAGTAAACGCACAATAACATGATTTCATCCAAACCTAGTATCTGAACATCCAATCGCAAGTTCTCTTTCAGCATATGAGATATACTCTTCATCAAGAGTTGAGTCATATAGCTTATTTTGTATGGTTTATTATTTCAACTCTCAGCAAACCAATCAAGATCCATATCCTGCTCCAAAAGCCCATAAAGCGTAGCATTCCCCGCATACCAATCTTGAAAAGTCTGAGACATATCAAAAGATTGCTCCGTTTCCTGTTGGGATGACGAGGAGGTAGCAGCATCCACAGTCTGACCAATAGACCTATTGGAAAGACCTTGAGACCCAACAAACCCCGTCCCCAAAGCCTGCTGCAAATCGGAGGAGAAATCTCCATTATCTTCCGTAGTCCGATGATGTTTTGTTTTCGCCCTCACCCACGCCCTAGCAACTCCAACAAAACCCCCACAAATCCGATAGAATTTCTCAATAGCCCCCGAAAATCTCCTCGCAGCTTCAAGAGAAATGACAAAGTCTTCCAATAATTGAATATCTTCTTGAGATGAGGAAGAAGAAGAAGAGACACCATCTCCAATAATAGCATTGGAGAGCACGGCGGTGAAGCAGCTGATAAGAGGTCCTTTGAGTAATACCCAATGACAACAAGTCGTCCAATTGTAGACATTGTGAAAGTAACGATTGCTGAGATCGCGACTTAGTTGGAGGGATTTACGGGCTGCGTTTAGGGCTTTTGCGTGGCCTGAGGGGAGGGAGGGGGGGAGGGCGTATAAAGCTGTTGATCTATTTTTTTTTTTTTCAATATTAGCAATTCTTTCGGGATTTTGTTGTATATTTGTGGATGGGTGCTGCTGCGTACAATGTACTGTAGAAATCTATCCCATCACTATGCATCCACGCATCCGTATGAAAAGTCCGTTGATTCTTGCCTCCCAAAGCTGCCGACATCATCGCCGCATTGGATTTATGTTTGCGTTGATATGTCTGTGTTACTTCATCCGCGAGACTCTGTGCTGTTTGAGCTCGCTCTTCATCTGTCATGGAGAATGCCGCGGGAGTGTAAAGCTGCGTGCAAATTTTCCCTTGCACTCGGCCGCAGTCTATCCAGAAATTCATCAATTCTCGGACTGAGGGGTGTCGAGAGTCGTTGTTGAGGATTAGGGATGTGCTGATGTCGAAGTCTTGAATTGTGGGTGTTTGACCCAGACGGAAGGATATGTTGCGGTCGATGGCGTATATGGCCCAGAAGAGGAGGACCTTGCTTGTGTTAACTAATGTTTGACTTCTCGGAGGGGAGGGATTGAGGACTTCACTCACCTTGCGATCGTATTGAGGGTCGAAACTGCATGTGACTGGATTGAGACGGTTCAACCCTAACTTTTGGGACATTTGTGCGGCTTTGTGGATCAAGGACCACGCCAAAGATGGCTTGCACAAGGAGATCATTGTCATTGACTGGTGTTGGATCGTCAGTCTTTGTACTCACAAACCCAATACCCGGAAGTCATACTCACAGCAAGTAACAGAGCCTCCAACGTCTCTATAGACGCCGGGACGATCAATGGAAAGTCTGCCAAAGTCTTTAATAACAACCAGGAAAAGGAGTGGTAGAGACTGTGATTGTAAGAAGCAAGCGTATCACTGGTGTTATCAGTAAACTCAGCACAGATATTCGACAAGCCCGAGTAGACGAGCAGCTCGTCGCTTGGTGAGCCTTCTTGGCCAAATTCATAGATTTGTCGGCATTTGTGACGGAAATTGTCAAACATTACATCCGAGTACAAGTTGAATAACATAGGTTTCATGCCTAATGTTGGGTTTTAGTAGGAGTCGTGATGAAGATGATGTGGATATTAAACCGACCTTCTGCTTTCTGTAAAATGTCTCGTACTTGCTCCCATCCGGGAAGGACGACATTCGGAGGAGTATGCTCGGTGCCACTTTTGCTACCAGCGTCAGCATCATCGCCGGCAACACTGTGGTCAATGACGGCACGTAATGCATTCAATGCCAAACGAAGCTCCTGATCGCTTGTGAGGACAGGATCCCGACCAATAGCTTGCTCGAGAAAGTAGGTGGCTGCCGTGAGTTCCACATTGGCGTCGTTGTATCCTGGAGCGGGCTTATCAGAGCTGGAATTATCCTCTGACACGGAGAGATTGACGGCAACAACAGCATTGTCAATGGGAGTCTTGACGGTGCGTGTTGTGGTTGGAGAAATGGGTGTTTGCGATGATGATGATGATGATGATGGAGCAGCAACATTGGATTGTCGGAGTAAATGCTCGATATTGGCCAGTCGTTGATGAATACTCAGCACGCTGGAATCGATGCTGTCKATTTTGTCTTCACTGCCAATTATATGTGAGTAGAAATGTGTCGAAGAAGTGGGAGGGCACCCTACTATTTCTTGGAAACTTGGATACGGCGAGTGTGGATCTTCGAACGTGCCGATTCGGTCTGGCAAGCTGGATTCCTCTATTAATCTTCAATCCTCACCAACTAGCCAATGATGCCTTACAGAGATTTGCAGCCTTGCACGGAGCACAGGGAGTTTCACGGTCACATCGTGTCTTTCTCCTCCTGCAGTTGTCGCACTGCCAGAAATCGTCAAGTGTCAGCTATACCGTGAACCAGACAAGTTGTAGCAGCATTACTTACAGCTGGCTGCACCGCTAGCGCTTTCAACGGATCAGGAGGCTCCATGCTATGAATATGCGCATTTGGTAGGGAAACCAAAATACTTGGTAGATCGTGACGTACTGGATGCGGCGAATGCATAGGGCTGAGCGGAGCTGTCTCCGCTGACATGTGATTGGATCTTCATTCCCCTGAGCAATTATGGCTTTGATGCGTCTAGATTCGCAGAACTTGGCATTGTCGGATGCATGTCATGAAAGAGCATTGAAATTATTGAGATGCAAAATGGGCGTTGATTTGGGATTTCATCCCCCTCCCGCAGGAGGAAAAGTCAACACCATTATTCCGTCTTCAAAAAATGCCCCTTTAATCCTTTTTTGTCACTCTTAGCAAAGCTTTCAATTGAACCGGCTAGGTATATTTGACCTAGCATGATGCCCTACTAGTTAGCGGAAGATATGGATTCCGGACTAGTAGTAGGCTTTAGAATCGACGTAGTATAAAGGAGACTTCCCTAAGAACCTTAAAAGCTATACGCCGCTAATTCCACAAATTATCTCTCTAAGCTACGGAGGGGATTCGTTACTACTAGTTTCCTTCAGCCTAGCAAGGTCTACATCTTCTAGTAGATATCAATTTTGAGTGAGWCTTTTGTCTTCGTACCGAGCAGCTAGCTCTTGGATCAGCTCCCGATTGGTGACCGGTCTTTGGCAACAAGTTTATTGAGGTTACTTTACTCTACAGAGTAACGTACTTCTCTCGTGCCATCCATCGTTCTTCGTCCTACGGTTCCGCTTCAGCGACGGCCTTTTCTTTCCCTTGCCCTTGACCTTTGCGGGGGTCTCGCCGTCTTGTTCCCGAATGTCGCGGGTTGTTGGGGTCGCTGCGGTGATCTTCTTCTTCCAAAGGACAAACTTKAGCGCAAATGCTGGAATGTAATGTTTACCTCATGTCTTTTTACGAATCGTACAGGCCAGTTCCTAAGATTGACGCCTAGGATGCCTTTAATACTCTCTGATTGGTAGCAGGACTGTACTAGGCTAAGAATCGACAGAATTGTTTGGTGTGGTTGTAACTGGTAGAGATTTTTGCCTAGAGCATCGAACTCAGAGACGATTCCAGACCTCTAAACATTCACCAGATACGATTTAATTCCCCAACAGCGAATAATAGACCCAAGCGCTCATCAAACAGCAATCAACTTCTTAGCAAAGACTCATTTTCATACGGCCATTACGCTATTGGATTARTGCCGAGTCTGACTACGAGGCGGCATCGTGTATGGTCTTTGCCTGTAAGTCGATCGTTATCGAGGTTTGGAAGCGTTATTCTGATTAAACTCATAGAGAATGGCGTAGCAGATGGTGGCAACTCCTACTTATGGAAAGCGAAGACTTGTAACGATGGTCACGAAGAGGAGGCGGTATGGCCTTGACTCGGATGTGGGGCGCGCAAAATGAGGAGGAGGAGGAGATGAGGCGACGCGAAACACGAAGTACCTGGCGCCATACATGGAACGACTGCCAGAGTTTTGCACTACGAAGCAGAATATAGACGCGCATGGGGTGTCTGTGTGGGATGTTTTGGAATTAGGAACTACGGCAGAGAGATTGGATCAGAATGGTAGAGAGATGAAGAGACAAAGCGACGCAGTGGCCGTTGGCTTCTGGGGGTCTATCACCGCATTCCTCTTGTAAGTCTTTGCGCCTCGGTGATGGCAGCTGATCATACGATCCCCATGGCCTGCTACGTCGTGTACTCGTATGGCCGGTCTTCAGCTACTACCTCTCGCTGTGATTGACGAGGAGAGTTCTAGTTTCTGCTGTCCGTAGTGCCCGATAGAAAAGCATGCCAGGCAATAAATAGAAGTTCAACGGGCATTGAATGAGCACTGAGATCAATATCAAGATTTACATACGGTACAAAGTGATCCTGTCTGTCCCCGTCTTTGCACAATCGCGTTGCCTAGCTATCCGCATACAAGTCCGCGCTAGCGCGAGACGCGAGTGTATTTTATTTTTCTGCTTCAGCTTCCTCCGTGCATTTCTTTCATCAACAACAACATCACACACACGCATAGCGCCGCATCAACACGTCCATCCCAGCCACACACCGTCTCGCTCCGCTACCACTTTGCCCCCCTTACTCCATCCAAAACAACCACACAACATCAAGATGGCTAGCAACAGCGGCAACGCGGAGGCCGACTACTACATTGGCTTCGACCTTGTAATTCAATCCAACGATGACATTCGTCTAATTCCATCAATCCATTCGCTGACTCGACGGTCCCTAGACAAAATTCGTCCCACGCTTAGTGGACCGTTACGATCCACAGTACTACCCACGCATGCAAGAGCATCTCCGCGAATACCTGGACTTCATCAACCTTTTCGGTCAGTCCAGCCTCCAACAAATCCACCCAGAATATAGCCAGACTAACAAACCTATAGATCAAAGCAACCGCGAGCGCGTAGCGAGAGAAGCCGAAGCTCTCACCACGCTTCGCAACGCCTACCATGTCATCCTCGCTACGCTGCCCCGCCAGGAAGACAAGGACAAGTTCTACTTGGAAGTCGCCGACCCGGGTTGCTACCAAGTGTCCATTATCATGCGTGCGGTGATTTTGGCGGAATTCAGCGCAGATTGGGCCAAGCTTGTTGCTTGGGACGCGTTTTTGCTCGGGCGCGGGGATGAGAAGCCGCTTTGAGGTGGTGTTTCTGTATTTATGGCGTAGTAGAGTAGAAGTGAGATTATATTTCGTCGAGTACTACTGGCAAGATTCTATGAAATCGCTCGCCTTCCTTGTCCTTTTCTCTGAGCAATCTCAAAAGGCGTTACGACGACTACGTGGTTAGAAGCTCTATTCGATCTACAGGACTACTGCCGTCGACGGAGAGAGAGAGCTTCAATATCATCTCCAGTGCAGCGACTAAATGGCGTTAATTGAGCTTTTTCACGCCACTTTTAGCACATAAAGTTCCATGCAAACCTATCCGCCACCTGATTCCTTGGTCTGTTTCACATTTGAAATAGTCCGCTATGTGGTCTTATACCTAGCTGGATAGGTGTAAGCTCTGCTTGATTGCTTGAGACATCGTGACGTACTATATGCCCAAGGAGTTTGACTTAAAGAAGACAGAACAGTCTCATTCGAAGATTCAAGGTGACTAACGCAAGAAACAGAACTACCACGACCGAGACATGGTTACATTGCCCAGGCCGACAACAATATAAGATCGACACGCCTTTAATATTGAAATGCCAGACACGATAATTCGTGGCTCAATATACGTAGTCCAGGAGGTCGTGAACGTCTCTTATAGCTTTGTTCGGTTGATTATTCACAGAAGAATACTAAGCATAAAAAAGACAGAATGTCGCCCACGAGGGACCGTCTTTTCATTTTTTAAAGGTCTTGAGAAAGCGTTCTAGGTTAAAGCATGAAGTTTTCAAGTGCTTTTTTCGGGTTTGCGGTCGTGTGCACATCTGCGTCGCAAGTCGCACGATGTCGAACTTCTAAGCCACCGACTGCTACAATGCTTGAAGAAGTTCGCGAGGTTCCGCTTGTTGAGAGATCCGTCCTTGGGGTTCAGGGTTTCGCTGTAAGTCATCCTGAAATGTCTTCATGATACTACGGATCTACTCATCACAACGATAAAGCCATGTCAAGACACGATCAACTTCTGAACTCAACAGCTAACAATCCCCTCTTCCCAAATCAACACCTACGTCCACATCATACCCACCGTAGCAAAAAAAAAAAAAGCATCATTTCCCCGCCGGCGCCACATGGTACAAGAACAAATCAGCATCATGTCATGAACAAAGGCATACGCCACTTCCCACATCATCTTCCACATGAAAAATCTCACATACTCAATCAACGATACATAGGCTAAAGCCATCGAAGGAGGACTAATAGAGTTCCAATGCAAAAAAGTTCTTCGCCAAGGAACATCCCAAGATCTAAACCTCTTCTTTCTCTTAATGGCGTACGGCACATCAATAGKGCTTTCCAGAAGGAAATCTGAATTCCGCAAGATCTTTCGGACGGAATGCGTGAAGGCTCTAATTTCTCAAATCCATATACTGCGATTGACATGATGGATTACGAGTACTACGTTGGCCGTGGTGGTTATCACTAAAGGTGATTTAAGGTTTGTAGGGGCTGTCATAGAATGTATAACAATTGGCCGGTATGACAATGCCACGTTTGGGTGTGGCTGTCAGGGGGTCGGCGTCTCACAACGACGAGGCCTACGTTATTCATCTTTGTTTGCAAAATGCGTTCAATTCTAGTCATATTCTCGATAGTAGATACTGCGATAAACATCAGTATGCTTCTGGCACACATATCTCTAAACTCGCGAGCTGAAAGCAACCCATCAAAAGCAGCACAAACACAACAACCTTTCGCCCTCCACTGTATTTCTGCAATGAAACTATGTCAAGCTCCACTACCGACAGTGCAATTACAGCAGGCCGTGATTGCACATGTAATTACACACAAGTCGTGCACGTATATCATGAGCCTTCGGAATCACAAACCACGCAAAATCGTCTTCGCTCGAGATAAGCGGGATCTTCCAGCCAAATAATTAGCCCAAAGCCAAAAAAAAAAAAAAAAAAAACCCCCCCCCCCCCACAAAGACAAAGCATACTTACCTCGGAAATCAAAGTAGAATCAAACACATAATTCTTATCCCTCTCAAACCACCACTCATACGGACCCCAAAAGCCATAGTGGTCGAAGATTCTGGCTCTGATCTCTTCAACTTTTTTGAGAGCCGAGGACTGTCATTTTGAAGTGTTTTAAATGCCATGTTTGGGTGTTGTTGATGTCGAATATTAAGCCGGGGTGGAAGGAGGGAATTAGGATTCTGATGGTGGATTGGAAGTCTGCTGGAGGGGTTGTTGGGATTGTGGGGTTGGTGGGTTCGTTCATCTTTGGGGGTTAGGATGATTGATGATGAGAGTAGAGTTGTTTTGGATATGGTGATTTACATTTATAGGGATGAACGAAGAGTAAATAGATTCAGGGGGTGAGTTTGCTTCCAATTTTCAATGGGAATTTGGAGATAAACGTAGWTGTTTCCAGGAGTGAGCTTTCTTTGTCAATCCAGCTCCAAGTATTTGGATCATTGGAAGAATCGAGACTACGAATAATGAGCTTGATCGAAGGGATCGATTTGGATAATAGGCTTGAAGCAATTTGATCTGCTCAGTTGGCTCAAGGCATGTCTGAACCAGGAAACCACTCTCAGCTACGCTGCAGTACGCAGCAAACTACCCGTGAGAATAAATTTAGTAGTATGCCAACGATGGCTGTCTGTGTCTAGTTGGGTGGCTCTGATCAGCTAAGTCGGGCGGTGAATTATCGGCCACAGCAGTAATTGCCTTTGTATAATTCCCACAGTCAATTGCTCATATCTCTCGACCAGTATCCGTGAACACGGTACGGCATTCGCTTCGAGTCCGTATTCACAGCAAATCTGAGCATGCATGAGACTGTGGGCAAGGTTTTTCCAGCATCAAATCATCAGTATCTTCTCCACTTCCAGCTGTGTCGCACCGTCACCCGACTCCCTTATGAAATCTCCTTCATATCTCCCTTGTCGGGTCTACTAGCACCCAGCTCCTCCGGCTCCGYCGTTGTAACTGTAGCGTCCCTCATTCTCAAGCGCAGGCTATGACACACGTCTATTTCAAAAATCTCAAGCTTTCGCTGGTGTCGCTTGCGGCGGGCATGCCAGCGCTTGTATCGACGTCTGGGACAAGGCTCTGCAGTGTTCCTCATATATTGAACTGTAGGAGATCACAAGAGAGGTGGCGCTCTCGAGGCATAATGAGGAAGTACGAACACGGTCCAAAGGAAAATGATGGTTGCACCAACAGCATCTCCAACCCACGATGGAATGGCTCCGATGGTTTACATTCTCCCCGTCCAGGCGCCCCAGTCTTCTTGTGAGCAATACGCTGTAGAAGGTCTCGGTGCAAACCGCAAACCAACAGATCGAGTAATTCTGACCGGGGTAGACTTGACCGCCGAAAGCGTTGTAGGCAAAGTGTTGAGTATGATCACTTGTGCGTCTTCGATGATTTCCCCCCTTTCTCCGCCGGAAGATCTTGAAGGCGTTCACATGTCCAGATGTTGCCTCTAGAATGTTTGATCTCGGCAAATCTCCTTGAGTGGCGGGAAGAAAGAAACAGTTTCTTCCCTGTAGGAGTTTAGATCCGCTGGGTGGTGGGCCGAGGCGAAGAGCTGTCGTAATTGTTGTCGTTATCGGCACATTTCAATTCCAGCAAAAGTGGAAGTCCAAATTTGAAGCAATGTTATATTTCCGGCGACAGCGGTGACATATGACACCACTCTCAACGAACACAAATTGCAGCCTCTATAATTCCTCAATCAAGATATTCTCCCGGTCCAAAGGATGCGATTTTCTTGCCACCACTTCGTTGTGAAGGGAAAGCAGCACCTTCATGTGATTCACCCGAATTTCACCCGGACTTGGCAATCCTGATCTCGATCTATACAGGACAGGATTGAAGAGAACAGTCTTCCGCTGGTAAGACATAGCGATACTTGGATCATCGAGGTTGATGAGACTTAGGAGATGAATTCAAATATATCATGCCATTAGTGTTGATACATTCGTAAGAGCGACTGTGGTTTCCCCTTTTTCTCTAGCCTAGGATCTATGCCACCGAACTCGCACTGGCAACGCAGTCGACAAAGTCTTTGGGATGTTGGGATTGATACAATCACTTCAATCTCGTTCAAGGGGCTTTGAACACTATGACTCTGATTCAATGATTCCGCGTCAAGCGCAACCATTGACGCGGGCAGTGACATAACGACTTTTGAATTCAACCGCTTTCATCATCCATCCCCGTCCTTTTTGTGCCGACAAGGTCATCATCTCCACCGGCCAAGTCAATTTCTGCCCATAGGGCACAACCCCTCCTATTCCACCGATCCACAAATGGTTATACTCGTCAGTCTCAGGCTTGAGAACATACAGCCATGGTATGCCTGGCTTGTTCACAGCTGGGATATCGCCAAGGTCCGGATCGTCTGAAAGATTTGTCGGCTAAGGTTGGATATCGAGCAACGTCAGCCCCTTGATTCGTTCGCGAAGCAACTTCTCCGAGATGAGACCCTGAGCGTGCTCCTCAAAGTGTTGTTGTATCCCTGCATTCATTGTCAAGATCAACTTATCAGGGTTCTTCTCAATGTTGACAACGGCTTCGTCGATGATGATGGCTGGAAGTCCGGAACCGTAAGAGCACAAGAGCTTTGGCACGGGCTCGGCGTGCTCTGCGCTTGGCTTGCAGGAGCAGCCTCGGATGCAGAGCGCGGGTGTCATCTTTCGATGGTAGGCCGATACGGCATTTCCGGAAAACACGTATTGTGCATTGGCGTACTCAAGGTATGTACGCATCAGGCTACGGGAGTTCTCGGTGGTAGTCAGATCGTGCTGGATCTTTGGTCGTAATGCCTTTGGGATTCGGCCGGAACTTTGGTCGAAAGCTTGTTGCGTGAAGTATCTGCCTTGCGCAGATATGTAGCCAGAGAATACTTGTGCAGCAATGTCGATATCCGGACTCGTCGACTTGCATTGTAGTAGGCCGGCAACCAGGTTGATGCTGTGGCTCTCATCAATCATCTTCGTACCAAGCTTATCCTTGGCCCAGTCTGTCATGCCCACTGATGGGCTCACAACACGGGTTATCTCGTCCAATAGAACTGCACATGTAACCGTAAATGACACATAATCGAAGTTGAGCAGTGGCTCTTCGCTTTGGATGGCCTTCTTGAAGGTCGTCAAAAGCTGTACTGGCGTAAAGCTGTGGTCCAGAAGGCCAGAGGACTTTCCAGACGTAGCATCTGACCGAGTCAAAGTCTGCAACACGATCTCGACTGTCCTACTCTTGGAGTCACTCGTGCCGGGCTTCCCTTGATTTGCTTGACGATCGGCCATTCTCCGGAGAAGCGGGGATGAGATGGAGATTTTTCGTGGCTCATGCAGCTTGCCATTCTGTCGTGCGTCGCTTGCAAAAGCTTTGGCTTCTACCCCTAGGGCCATGAGGTAGCGCTTCACTGCAGCATCTGCGTCATATGAGGTTCCCATCTTCGTAATAAGCGGCTGCTTAGCTTTGAAGGAGCTAAGCACGAAGTCTATGTCGGGCCAATCAGTTTTGAGAGCACCCATTGCACGAAGAGCCTTGTAAAGGTGGGCAGTCGAAAGAACGATAGAACCAGAATTGGCAATCGTACAGCCAGCATCTAAGAGACCAAGCTTCAAGTCTGCAAGGATCGCTCCTGCATGGGCTGGCAGCTTTTGCTCAAAGGGCGAGACAGTTACCCCATCTACAACTTTGGAGGTCTGCAATGACGATGGAATGCCACATTTGCCACCACAGCGCTGTGAGAAGTTCTTCTCGAACCGGTTCTGTCCCTGGGAAACCCAAGCGAGCTTTTGAACAGCTTCATGCGCCTGGGGAGAAAACGAAGTCAATGGGTAGCTTCAGCAGAGTGTCGGCTGGTACATACATCATCAAAATGGTAACCACTGTTGTAGCCGTATGCGGAAAGACCGGTACCGATCTCCTTGTTTCTTTTGAAAGTCTTCCGTAAAGCATCAGCACCATAGCCAATGTGTTGCCCAAGCATATCGTATATATCAAGATATATCTGACACGCTACGACTAGCCTAGATAGTAGTACCGAAACGATTAGCTCTTCGCTCTCATCTCAAAGGCGGAGGAGACGTTATCCATAGTGCTTACCACATGGCAAAGTTTCCATCGCGATGGAGCTGTGCCAGTCCTTGCACAAACTCGTCAACGACGACATGATCACACATTGGAGCGTGGCTGAATGCATGTAGCTCAGGTGAGAGTTGATATAAAATATCACAGAACTCATGGAATCCATGATATGGATTGATCATTTCCCGGCTGCCAAGTGACCTCTTGCCAACAGCTGCGGCACAGGCAGCAGTAGCGTCGTATCGAAAGCTCTCCAGACAGGCAAATGCAATGGGACATAACAGTTCCACGATGTTCAAGTCAGAGGGTGGAGGTCTGGTTGACCTTTGAGAAGCGGCCGGGCAAATCCACAGTACACGGCCAGCGACGCAGTACTGTAGGTTGAAGTACCTCATGAGAGACTTGAAGTCTGTAGCCCGGCTAACTGTGCTGTCTTTCGCAAAGTCTTCCTCGGCGCATCGCATGAGACCGAATGCAGTGTCCGTCACGGAGCTTGCAATCAGGAAGCTGACTTCGCCTTTGCTGTACTCCAGCCAGGTTGACAGTACGTATGCACGAATGTCAGCCAAGTCTTGGAGGAAGCACCAGACGACGAAAGATGTATCCTCTTCGGCAACCAGTTTGAAGTTCATCTGAGGAGGCGAAGTTGCTTCTTGGTAGGAGGGCGGCGGATCACCTTCCATTATCGGCGATGGCTCATCGAGTTGGAGGAGGTTGAAGAGGTTGTTAAGTTTCCCACTGCTTATCTCCTGCGGAGATTTTCGTTTCTTCTTTGCAGCATCCGTTGCATCGCGGCTCGGCTGGGTCGCCTGTGCTGCAGGAGGCTGTTTATCGCAGGCCTGGAGCAGCAGACGCAGTACTTTTTGTAAAACTTGAATGAAGTAGCGATGGTTGATGTTCTCCTTCTTCAGTTTGCCATTGTCTGATAAGGGCTGTGCGCTATACCATTCGGCACACTTTTCTCTTCCAGCGATCACTTCCCGGGTGATGTCGATGATTTCCTGTGGCACCGGGACTGAATCCGAACTGGCGATAGCTTCAGCAAGCTTCAACAACTCTTGAGTACCGACCTCAACGTCCTTGATGCTCTTTTCTGACTGCTTTTTGGTGGACACGCCGCTGTTCAAGGACTTGAGCACTTTCTTTAGGTCGCAGCAACGACCACCGGTGATGGAGAGCCATTCAACCAAACGTGAAGTTCCAGCCTTGTACAACTTGTACCGACCAATGAGAGGCTTGGGTACCATGATTCTTTCTTGAGTCTTGAAGACCGGGGTGGGCGGTTTTGTAAAAGTGAATGTAAAAACAAAGCTGGAGGATGGAAAGAAGGGAAGTTAGAGACGAAGAGCTCTGTAGAGTCTGTACCTGTCATATTCGTCAGTAGTGACGGATACTTAGCATGCATGTCTGCACTTTTGGGAGAACCCAGAATGGATACCCTGGTTTCCCCACAGGCGGCGCGGCGCCAATATCTGTTCGTCGCCAGGATCCTCGTAGATGTAGATCAACATGCTGTACGGTTTCCATCCTTGACGCAAACATGCGCAACTCAAGCCACAGTCATCGATACGACGAGTGCTTTTTGTTGCCATAAAGACCGTGCTCAGCTTGTGAAGATTGATCACAGAGTCGAATCATCGACTCGCTTGTCAGAAGTTGGAACAGGAAGAAGATGTGGAGACGCTGTCGTTGCTTCTTCTTTTGTGTGTGTGTAACAGACATCGACGTGACAGGTCGTAAAAGTGTAAGGTAATGATGAGCGCATGGATCTCGATTCTTGCTGTTCCGGACCAGGGATTCAGGCTCGATCCCGATTGGTCAAGAGACATTCACCCCGGCATGGTCTCTGAACTAAGGTACCAAGTAAATGCGGGTGTTTAATTTAAAGTACGCCAGGAGTTCCTTCACTGACATATCGGATGAACTCTCATCTAGCCTCCAGGACCTGTATACCAATATGGGTCTTCCCCTCAGCTGTAAGCCGGGTCGTGACTTGGAGGTCCATCTAGCTTCCAGCTCTTCTCTCACTCCTCTCCGAGGACCTTCCAGACCCATCACACAGGCAACACAACATGGCACCGAATGCCACATCTGACATGTACACGCAATATAAAGCATACACCAACGAGATCTCAACATGGCTGGGCAAAAACGCTGACCGCTGCAACATCACTGTGCCCGTAACCCCTGGCAAACCCAAGTCGCCGTATCCAATCTCTCAGAAGCAATACAAGGTCCTGGCCACCTCAGTCGCCCAGTCTACAGATCCGATCATTGTCATAGATACAAACATTCTGTCAGTCATTCGCCTGACCATCGAACTGAGAAAGAAAGCTATCCCGAGACTTGCCAAGATCAACGCGATGAGAGCCGGGAAAACATACAACCAATTTTCCGCCGAACATTACCACTTTGTCAAGATTCTGGAGGAAGTCCTGGACATTCTGGAATCTGTTGCAAAGGCACGTAGCGAGGCTTCCAACAGGAAGGCAATATCTTTCGGCGCCTTCTATTGTGCTTTCGTATCAGGGGACGACGACGATTTCCTCGCGATTTTGCCGGACACTGAGAGGGCCTCGTATGAGTCCGGATCTGGGTTCGAAGGAGAAGAGGCTGAGAGTGAGCTCGAAGAAGATCAAATTGGATACGAGCATGATGAAGACGGTATTGACCATGAGCTTGGAGGAGACAGTGTCGGACTTGAGGCAGACGACATCGAGTATGAGCTGGAAGGCGACGAATTCGAGCGACTGCTTGCCGTGTACGCTATCATCGAAGACGCCACCGCCGGCTATAGATCTTGACAGTCAGCTCACGGCGAATTCTAACATCTGGATTAAACATGGTTGACGAGATAGTCGCTGGAGAAGAACCGCATCTGCTTTTTCGACCAGAATTTTGGGCACCGATTGCCTTTCGCTGAAGTCTTTGCCGGAATTCAAAACGCACCTGCGCGGCCAGCTGGACAATTGTTCTCTCCGGATATTGCTTCGATGAGGCCAGTTTCGACGGCAACTCGGAGAAAGCCGATCACTTCATGTGGCCGCTGATGTGGTGAAGGCGTGCCAGTGGGAGTGCCAAGGAGGAGGTGAACAGAATTGGATTTGTGACGAGCATGGCTCTCTTTCGTGGCTTTGAGGGTACGATGGATGTTTAAGCTGTATCGTGGTTATAGCGAGAGGAAGAGATGTAAATCTGGAGAGGTGTGAGAAATGGCTTTCCGCGGTTGTCGCTTCTCAAGCATTTTTGGAAATGCTGGCTACACTAGTGGGAAGGCGGGAAGCGGACACGTGCTCGACGTAGCCCGTTTGATCCGGAATAAGGTATTTCTTGTGTCGGCTCTGGATCGACCTGCAGTGGGATTACATATGTGGTGGAAGGAGACCGTTAAAATCTTCAGATTGGACAGATATCTGTTGCTATTTCTTGCGCCTTGTGGGCCCAGCGTCGTCCTCCCGGGCTGCTTTCTCTATGCGCTTGACTAAAAGTGATGCGCTTCAACGCCCGCAGACACTACACATAGTACTTTGCAGCCTCCTCAGCATCCTTCGCTTTACCAAAATTCGGCTCCGGCCATTCCTCTACCACTTTCCCCTCCAGTGACGCGAGATACGCCTCGATGTCGTCAGCACAGCCAGGCTTCCAGTCGGACGTGAACTCGGTAAGTTGAGGGCTCGACAAGAGAAATCTGAAGAAGCGAGCATCGAAGAGCTTGCCCTCGTCGTCCTTGAGGGTTTTGAAGAGCGCAAGTGATTCGTGAAATTGGGGATGCAGGTAGTTCCCATCGCTGTCTGCGGTTGGCTTGTCGGACCAATGCTTTGTGGTGGTTGACTTGGCGGTCTTCCCGGGCCATCCGGTACTTTGGTCGAGCTCTTTGGCTGTGGCGAGCTTTTCGTATTGATAGTCGTATGAAGGAGGATGACGGCGACGATTAGTGCTGCCGGGATGCTTGAAGTTGGCACTTTGGCTGATGTTATTGCGCGCACCGTGCAGGAGAGTCCCGCGGACAGGGACCACGATCTTCGGGATTGGAGAATTCTTCTTCGCAGCGTGGCTAACGCGACTAAGTCTTTGCAAATTTGAAGGTAGCATTTTGACTGGGGTGTCTGTGGTGAGATTTTGGATTCGTGAATTGTCTCTCGGGGATCGGATTTTGGTTAGCGGAGAGGTGGTGAGATGTGAGTAGAGAAAATGTCTTGCGATGAGAAAGAAGGTGGGGATATGTATGACCAAAAGGCAGATCCACAAAAGTCCAAACTCTGCTCCCGTTCTTTCACTGGAATGCCGGTGGTGGATGAGCAATTCATGGTCACTGCCGTGGTTCCACGAAATCATAACGAATCCTATCATCTAGGTGTAGTTGTGAGTTTATTGTTCACCCAGTCTCCCCAAGGTACGATCTTGATCTGGCCACGGCGTTTTCTCCACAAGCCTTAGCATCTCGCGCGACGTGTCCAAAGAACCGTGCAATTTGTAATTTGGCTGGGACGTCTAGMGGACAGGTGGTCTGAAAGAAACTTCGAACGAGGCGTCACAGCTCTGCAGCATAACCAGATCTCGGCTGCTGGAGATCTCGCAAATTCGACTGCAACATTGGAGATCCTATCGCTGGCCGAGTGAGGTCCATATTGGATGTTGACTCTGTCGAATGATGTAGACTGCTCTCACCCACCAGCCCGAGGCGGCTGATAAGGTATGTGTCCCGGATATAGCGGCCGCGGCGCCCTTACCCTCGCATGTTGAGGCCTAGTGATGTTATGCTCGTCCCGCAGTGCAACAGGAAAGCCAGATCCTGATCCATTGACGCTTCGAAGTGTATAAACTGTCGCCGTACCCACGACAGGACTTTCTACTGGCGAACCGGGTCCTGTAGATGGAGACTGTATGTGCGGCATAGGTGGGATGTGTCGCTGAATATGATGAGCCTCCCAAGATCGTGTATGTACCGGAGGAGGAAGGCGGAAGGTCGCCTTTCGGCGTCTCTGTTGCCAGCGGCGGATGTGATAAACTAGCCCAACGATCAAGGCGCAGAAAGTGATGGAGCCGATTGTGATGGCTGTAATGAGACTGGCGGACATTGCTTCTGACATTGTTTCTTGCGTATGAGAAATCAGAGTCGTTGGGGGATGGAACCGGCAATCAGACCTGAGAAAAACGCGCGCGCTGACCTGCCTACCTCGCCTGCYCTCATATGTCTCGTTGCTCACATCTTACCTCAGCGTTGGGTTGTGGACGAGGCACAGAAATGGCGTCGCCAGGGCTGTGCTGAGAGGATGTTCTATACYTGTCATACGAAAGGAAGGCGTCAATTGGTCTAACATTAGAATGAGTGGTCGGCAGACACGCATGGGTTGGAAGACAGAGGAAGAGGAAGTGGCGGAGTGGCAGTCGCGATCCATCACGTTCAATGGCGCGCCGCAGTTTTGCCGGCCGATCGCGATCGATTGACGATCAAAAAAGCTCCCAGTCAAACATCTCACATCCACCACAAGGCTAGCTTCACACTACATCCATCCACGTTGAGAACCGGCGCAGCATGGACGACGATTTGTTCGACGTATTTGAAGAGGCCGGCAAGGGCAAAGGCGCCGCCGCAAGCAAGAAGCGGTCGCTGAACGGCGACATCAAAAGCGAGAAGCAGAATTCATCACAAAATGCCGACGCAGCATCACCTGCCGCGCAAGATGCATCAAACGGAGGAGTGGATCTGCCAGCAGTAAAAGAGGATGTCGACATGGAGGATAACGATGCTGGCGAAGACCGCGACCAGAAGCGACAGCGGAGGGAGGAGGAGCCGCAGGCGGTAGTGACGGATGAGTTTGAGACGGAACAATCGCGGGAAGTGGCAGCAGCAGCAGGATTACAGGCCAAACAGGACAACGAAGCGGTGGTGCTATCCCATCAAGTCCGCCACCAGGTCGCGCTTCCCCCGGATAGCAACTATGTGCCCATCTCACAGCATAAGAGACCCGAAAAGCCGGCGCGTACATGGCCATTCACCCTCGATCCCTTCCAAGAGGTGTCCATCATGTCGATTGAACGAAATGAAAGCGTCCTCGTGTCGGCGCATACATCCGCTGGTAAGACGGTCGTCGCCGAATATGCCATTGCGCAATGTCTTCGCGACAACCAGCGCGTCATCTACACCTCTCCTATCAAGGCGCTCAGCAATCAGAAGTATCGAGAGTTCATGGCCGAGTTTGGGGATGTCGGCTTGATGACTGGCGATGTCACAATCAACCCTACGGCTACGTGCCTGGTCATGACCACTGAGATTTTGCGCYCTATGCTGTACCGCGGAAGCGAGATTATGCGCGAAGTGGCGTGGGTCGTCTTCGACGAGGTGCACTATCTGCGTGACAAGACGCGAGGTGTCGTCTGGGAAGAGACCATCATCCTTTTGCCCGACAAGGTGCGCTACGTCTTCCTCTCGGCCACCATCCCCAACGCTATGCAGTTCGCCGAATGGATCGTCAAGACTCACAATCAACCGTGTCACGTTGWCTACACCGACTTCCGACCCACACCTCTGCAACACTACTTCTTCCCTGCCGGCGCGGATGGCATCCATCTGGTGGTGGACGAAAAGGGTACCTTCCGAGAAGACAACTTCAACAAGGCCATGTCTGCCATTGCAGACAAGGCTGGCGACGACGGCTCCAACGCTCTGGCGAAGAGGAAAGGCAAAGGCAAGGACAAGAAGGTCAACAAGGGAGGTCGTAACGAGGGTCCAACCGACATTTACAAGATCGTCAAGATGATCATGATGAAGAACTACAATCCTGTCATTGTGTTCTCCTTCTCTAAGCGTGATTGCGAAAACTATGCGCTCCAGATGAGTCAACTCGCTTTCAACGACGATTCTGAAAAGGCCATGGTGTCCAAGGTTTTCAGCTCAGCAATCGAGATGCTTTCCGATCAGGACAAGGAACTTCCACAAATTCAGCACCTCCTTCCACTCCTTCGCCGCGGTATCGGTATTCATCACTCAGGACTCCTCCCCATCCTGAAGGAGACGATTGAAATCCTTTTCCAAGAAGGTCTTATCAAGGTACTCTTCGCCACCGAGACCTTCTCCATCGGATTGAACATGCCTGCGAAGACAGTCGTCTTCACATCTGTTCGCAAATTCGATGGCATCGCTCTCCGCTACGTCACACCTAGCGAGTTTATCCAAATGTCTGGACGTGCCGGACGAAGAGGTCTCGATGATCGCGGTATTGTCATTATGATGATCGAGGAAAAGATGGATCCCGTGGCTGCCAAAGACATTGTTCGTGGCGAGCAGGACAAGCTCAACAGCGCCTTCTACCTGGGCCACAACATGATTCTTAACCTCATGCGTGTCGAGGGTATCAGTCCAGAGTTTATGCTGGAGCGCTGCTTCTACCAATTCCAGAATGCCGMCTCTGTCACCGGGCTGGAAAAGCAGATTGTTGAATTGGAGCAGAAGCACGCGGATATTGTGATTGAGAATGAGGCTGAGATCAAGGAGTACTACGACCTCCGCCAATATCTCACCAAATACGGCAGCGACATGCGCGAAGTCATCACACATCCACAATACCTTCTCAAATTCCTACAAGCAGGACGTTTGGTGAAGATCAAATACAAAGACTACGACTTTGGCTGGGGAGCGGTGTGTAACTTCATGAAGATCAAGCCTAGCAAGCATCTCAAAGAGGAAGACATCAAGCCTTCTGCTTCGGTAGTGGTGGACGTGCTTTTGAATGTTGCGGCAGATAGCCCGTCGACCCAACCTGGATCAAAGTCCGCAGAAGATCTTCCGCCTGGAGTGCGACCACCTCTTCCAGGTGAGAAGGGCAAGATGGAGGTCGTTCCTGTTATGAACGGCACTATTGACTCGGTCGGCCACATTCGTGTCTTCCTGCCCAACGACCTTCGCACACCCGAGCAGCGAAACGCGGTCCGCAAGGCCTTGGAAGAAGTCGCCAAGCGCTTCCCTGACGGTGTGGCGATTCTTGATCCTATTGAAAACATGGGCATCACAGATGAGTCCTTCAAGAAGCTGCTTCGAAAGATTGAGGTATTGGAGCATAAGATGCTGAGCCATCCGCTCCACAAGTCGGATCAATTGGCCGCCCTCTACGATCAGTACCACTCAAAAGTTCTATTAGGCACGGAGATCAAGGCTACGCGGAAGAAGATTGGAGATGCTCTCAGCGTCCTCCAGATGGATGAACTCAAGAACCGCAAGCGTGTCCTCCGCCGGATGGGCTTCATCAATGATCAAGATGTCGTCCAGCTGAAGGCTCGTGTAGCATGTGAAATCTCCACGGGTGACGAATTGGTGCTCTCCGAGCTCCTATTCAACCGGTTCTTCAACGAGCTCACACCGGAGCAATGCGCCGCTGTCCTCAGTGCCTTTATATTCGAGGAGAAGAGTGATGAAGCACCTCCGCTCAGTGAAGAGCTTGCGAAGCCCTTCCGAGAAATTCAAGCCCAGGCGAGGATTGTAGCGAAGATCTCGATGGAGAGTAAGGTCCTCCTTAACGAGGAGGAGTATCTGAACACTTTCAAGAGCGAGCTGATGGAGGTTGTGTTTGCTTGGACCAAGGGCGCGAGCTTTGCTGATATCTGGTGAGTTGTGTTGAGATGTGGGAGTTGTGTTGGTACATCACTAACTTGTGATTTGCAGCAAAATGACGGACGTCTACGAGGGCTCCCTCATCCGCCTCTTCCGGAGACTGGAAGAATTGCTAAGACAGATTGCGCAGGCGTCCAAGGTCATGGGTAGTGAGGAGTTGGAGCAAAAGTTTGAGGCTGCGTTGGGTAAGGTTCGGAGGGACATTGTTGCGGCGCAGAGTTTGTATTTGTAATCGCTGCTTGTGTTGGGACATTCACAAACGTAGACCGGATGAAACACCGCCGCCGTCGCCGTCCGGACCCCGAATCTCAAGCGTGGAGGGAGATACTTCCATGGATGAGAATATCCCTTTTCAGCTTGCTGGGGTTTTGGGCGGCGGGACTGACGAATCTGTCGGGCATCGCGGCTTGCAGCTCTCTTCTCTCTTCTCGGAGCTATTTCTTCTCTCACCTTTCTCAAACGTTTCTTCTGTTAGCTGATGTGCTTAAACAGGATCTCTAGCGTTCTGTTTTTCCAACCTGGTATGCCCAAAGTTGTTGGACGTACGTTTCCGTCGCTTTGTAGTATCGGAAGATCTCAGTCTCCGTCCGCGTTGATGAAAGAATGGTTATGTGGAGATTGCATGAGCCGTTGCGGATCGAAGTCGATTGGGATGGGGATTGGAGTACTCGAGGCAAAAGCGAAAGCAAAAGAAGATCGGGAATAAGGAGAGGAGTCGCAAGCCGGAATTAGAGCAAGTGTGATACTGTTGCGGCGCTGGCGGAGTTGAAGGTCGAGTCCTCCCCGAGGAGAGAGAAGCGCTGATGATGGCGATGATGATTAGTCTGACGAGGATTCTCAGTCCGATGAGGGCATCACTGAGGATGAAGCCATCCCTTCTCGACGGACTGCAACAACAAACAAGGCACATGTCATACCAACACTTCGTCGTCGTCGTCGTCGTCGGACGGACTCCCCCGACTGCACAATCGAACGTGGCCGCCGCGACCCCGTCCTCCTCACCAACATCTACGATAGCAAACCATCAATCATGCAAGATCTCATCCATTACGACGGACATGGTGATTTTGGAAAAAGTACTTTGAAACTTGGAGACCAGCTTCCTCCAACCTTGGGCGGCGACAACGCGATTTTGAACGCGGCCTTACTACCTTGCTTCGACAGTCAGTCTCCGCACTTCGATACTGACGACGAACCCCGCTGTTCCCCCTTGAAGCAACCCAAGCCCAACCTGGAGGAGGGGGAGGACATGACGGAGACCATCGAGACTGCGATCGAAAGCGACGCCGACGAGCTCCTCAGTGGTGCTCAGGAAGTCAGGGACGGTCTTCATTGACGGTGACGCTGAGGTCCAGCCGGAAACAATGGAGGAGAACTGGTGATCCACCCCTACCGCTGCTAACGAGCGACGGAAGCATGGCGACAAAGCGCGGCCCATCCACGCACGACGACAATTCCACCACGCCCTTGGCCACGAAGATGCCCCGTACCTTACGATGACGACAATTGAAAGGCCCTGTGGATCTAGAAGAAGCTTCTGGGCCCTCCCGGCCCTTCTCCATTCTAGCGACTTCAGCCGATCCAACGATTGTCCACAGCAGCACTTGCTTCCTCATCCTCCTTCGTCTACGCTGCTACTTTCTCGAAGCGGCTTCACTTGCGGCTCTGGCCTCCTCAGCCTGCTGGGTCTGTAGCCAATCGAGCGATCGACGGATATCAGCCAGAGCTTCCTCGACACGCGCATCGGGGGTTGCCTGGAAAATGATCCCGCGCCTGACACCAGATGATCTCTGCAAGGCGGATACGATCTTCGACCTCGTCTTGTAGCCTCTCCGCCGGGACCATTTTGAGCTGTGATGGATTTTTGATACACCTCTACTTAGTATCTATGCCTTTCTCGAGAATCGTTCGAGAAACCCAGTGCTCTGCTGCCTCTCCACGACCTGCCCATCAACCACCTCAAACGAGTTGAACTTGCGAGCAGGAATATTGCTCGCGTACAGTGCTTCGATCTCAACATTGGTGCGATTCTTCGTCTCTGGTTGGTAAAACCACAAGCCGACCATGAYGAAGAGCTCAGCTCCCACGAAGAGGAACATGATCTTACCTCCCCAATTCAGCTGATCAGGGTTGATGAAGTATGGAAAGACCGAGGATAGCATGAGGGCTGTGAGCTGCTGGCAGACCAGGACGAAGGAGATGGTCTTTGGGCGTGTGGCTTGTGCGGACGTCTCTTGAGCAACAGCCCAGCCGTAGCATCCCTTGGAGTTGGTCAGCACACTTCATCGCAACATGCAGGGCAGGCTCACTTACCACTGTCGCCGTGTACAACATGGACYAAGTTATCATAAATGCCAGCAGAGCAGTGACAGCCGCATCGTTCGTCTTCGACGCCATTGAGCAGCCAGCGATGACCACCGACCAAAACATGAGTATGACTCCACCTCCTATGAGACCCTTACGGCGAGGAATGACGTCTGCAAGAGCGACGGCGACGAAGTTGGAGAAGAATTGCAAGGTCGAGGAGATGGCCGTAAGCTGGAATGGATCGCTCTGGCCGATGAGCTCGAAGTAGTAGGTCTGGTAGGTGTTTGCGAAATAGCCACCGGAGAAGTTCTGGGACTGGAGACCGAGCACAGCCACGAAGGTCCTGGTCCTGTGTTCCTTGGAGAAAATGGCTTTCCAGGTAGTCTGGCTAACGCCTGAAGATGTGGCCTCCTCTTCGTGCAACTCTTTCTTGATGGTGGCCAGAATACCGGCTACATCAGCACCTCCACCATACAGCCTCAGGATGGCCTTGCGTGCTTGCTCCTCCCGGCCTTTCTTGACGAGATATACAGGCGACTCYGGGAAGAAAGGAAGGCCAATCAAGTACAAAGCGGGCACGACGAAAGTCATGACAAAGGCCAGCTTGAAAGACCACACGCCTTGGATCTTGGACGACCCGTAGCCAGTGAGGGAGGAGCAGAAGAATCCAAGCACAATCACCACGTTGGTAAGCGAAGAGAATGTCGAACGAAGCGCGGCTGGGGCATTTTCCGTGACGTATAGTGGAGGAGTAGCGGTGGAGAGTCCGACCGAAAGACCCAGCAGAAGCTTAGAGACGAAAAGGACCGGGAGGTTAGGCGCAAAGACCAATGCGAAAGAGGCGCTGAGGGAGAGGAGCACAGCTGTGTATAGCAGTGCTTTGCGGCCGACCTGCGGACAGAAGTGTCAGCGAATATCTCAGAGAGCTCCAGGTTCGAACAGGGGCCACAAACCATGTCTGCGAATTGACCCGCAGCATAACCACCAAAGACCTGACCGATGGTGGATGCTGCGTTCCAGAGGGACTGCCAGAGAGCTGGAATAACCCATTGACCTTCTTGTGGCGTAGGGGCGTAGTAGTTTCCATACACCTCTCGGAATTCTGGAAATGCGATGGCGACACCCGAGAGGCCTGCGTCATATCCCCAACCGAATACGAGAAGCATACAGTACAGCGCCCACCAACTGTACCGGGAATCGGCTTTCAGAGCGGTCCAGAGCTGTTTGTACTGCTGCTTGGCTGAAAGATTGATCCTGCTTGTAGGCTCCGCTTTCGAAGATACATTTGAGATGGATTCATTCTCGACGTGGACCGCATTGTTCTTTTCCAGCTCCAAGCCAGTCATGGTGGTCAGCCCTTTTGAGTCTGAAATTGAGGGATTGTGCTTTCCAAAGAAATGAGAAGGGGAGTGTTTGGAAGAGGTCAACTCGGAGTGAGGATGTTCTTGGCTACCGCGATTTGCAAGGGCACGGCAGACGACATCTTATGTACCGGAATACTCTCTCGTGGCCGCTGCAAGTCGCACGTCGAAACCTGGAGTCGTGGAGAACTCGTGGCTTCGGCGAATCTCTGTACAGGACTGTGGACTAATCTCAAAGAGGGCAGTTTCGCCGTTCGGCACCTCCACAAAACTCCGGATCCCGCGTTCGTTTACCCGCTCTGGGGTATCCCCGCCTCCATCTGTGATCCACAATTGTGAGCTAGTGTCGGAAGAAGGCGGACTGGCCCTTGGTCTTGCTGGAATGGACGCATGTCTTCGCTGCTACGCTGGAGACGTTTTTGAGGTCCTGTTCCCTCACTCTCCTGCCAGACCAACMTGAAGAGCTTTGACTAGCAAGACATCATGGCAGAGACGACCGATTCTAGTAGCTCGTCGACGGACCTCACCCCTATCTCGTCCGTTGGAACAAGCAATTCACCAGCAGAAGGAAATGAAGACTTTGCCAATGACAAACAAGRTTCTCTGAGCAGACAGGAGAGGTTCCAAAGATGGCGGCCTTCGTACCATGTCATGGCTGCAAGTGGTTGGATGAACGATCCTTGTGCCCCTGGATTCAATCCCAGAACTGGTCTGTATCACATTGGATATCAAGTTAATCCCAACGGAGATGATTGGGGAGATATAGCCTGGGGATCTGCCACTTCTCCTGACTTGATCCACTGGACGTATCGCGAAACTCCTTGTCTGTCACCAGATAGACCATACGATGACAAGGGCGTCTTTACTGGTTGCTTGATCAATGCGCGGGATGGATCACTCACATATGCCTATACTTCTGTCAATCATCTACCGATTCATCATACGCTTCAGCATGTCAGAGGGTCGGAGTCCTTGAGCTTGGCAAAGTCTTTCGATGGTGGTAGGTCATGGCAGAAGATCGATGCCAATCCCATCCTACCATGTGAGCCTGCTGGTGTCGAAGTTACTGGATGGAGAGACCCTTTCGTTTCTGCATGGCCTCGCATGGCAAGTATCCTCGGTACGGATGAATCGAAGACACTGTTCGGCATTGTCTCTGGAGGTATACGGGACTTGTGTCCCACATCGTTCCTGTACTCCATCGACGCCAACGACTTGACTCGCTGGGCATATCTTGGCCCGCTTGCAAACTTTGGCCTGAACTTCAGCCCTTCAAGATGGTCTGGCGATGTCGGAAAGAATTGGGAGGTTACCAACTTCGTCACACTACGTGACGAGATAGACGAGCAGCTTGAGTGGGATATGCTCATTATGGGCACCGAAGGTTGTTTGTCAACCTCACCTGCCTCTGTTGCTGAAGGTCCCGGTCCTTCGCGCCCCGCACGAGGGCAACTTTGGATGGCAGGGACTTTGCAAAGACCAGTCTCGAGGACTACCTTCGCCGGTCCTGTGGAGATGACGTATGATTACGGGGGACATCTCGACCATGGATGTATGTATGCTGCGAACTCCTTTTACGACCCAAAGACACAAAAGCAAGTCGTCTGGGGATGGATCACCGAGGAAGACCTTTGTGACGAGCTGCGACACGCTCAAGGCTGGAGTGGGCTTCTCTCGATGCCGCGTGAGCTCAGTGTGCAGTCCCTGCAGTACGTCGTGGGAGCCTCCAGGAGTGACCTCTTCGACATAACGTCGGTACATCGGACCCCAGATGAATTTGGATCGTTCACCATTCGAACACTTACCAGTCAACCTTACCGACCGCTCGTAGAAGAGCTTCGGAAAGGTTCCAATGTTCATCGAACGGATCTGCGAAACAAGGAGCTTACCAGCGGAGTGTTCGACGTTGGATTCAAGTCTCACGAGATCAAGACTACTTCTTGGGAACTTGATTGCTTGTTCAAGGTGTCTAAGCGTACACAATACATCGGATTCAGCATCGATCACAGTGGCGACTACTCTCGCTCCACCAGCTTGTTCTTCGACYAGTACCAAGAGACCTTGACAATCAACAGACCAGCTTTCCCAGTCCTCAATTCCCCAGAATTGATAAGCAGCGCACCTGAGCAGGCTCCTCATACTCTCTTCACCATGCGTGATCCTGTAACCGGCAGGTATGAGCAAGAAATGTTGCACATTAGAGCTTGGAGGGATAATTCCGTTTTGGAAGTTTTCGTCAATGGTCGAACGGCAATTTCGACAAGACTTTATGCTGCGGAGGAGACTTTTGGTCTGCGTTTCTTCGCCGATGAGCTTGTGAATGGTATCGCGGATGTACCGAGCGAGCTGGTGAGTGCGACACTTTGGGATGGTATCAGTGTTTCTTCATAGACTGCAACGGAAAAGCGTGATTTGGCTGGAAGTCAGCGTCATTGCATAATTTCTCACTCTTCAGAGTTACGATACTATCTACCGATGTACGGCTCTCTAGGACTTTTGCTTGGATGGCGCTTCGTCGCATCGGCCTTGAGGAGGTCAGATGAGCGTGTAGGCGCCCGCCAAAGGAGGCTACTTGACTAGCTCTGCTTCATGTCTCGTGGAGCTATGGTGTTCCCCGGCTCCCACTCACCTTCTGAGCTATGGGGACAATTGCACGTGGGATATCGGGTGCGAAAGTGGCTTCACACGTCGGTCCGACTGGAGAAACTCTAGCCCCGCAAGATTTCCCAAAGGGGGACGCTTCCAAGTGCCGCGTCGGCGAAACTCTTGCTCATGGTTCCATGGGAAGTGGCACACCTTATGCTCGGCTGTAACCAACAAGAATCGAAAGCAACTGGTCTTCCATTACAATAAGAGTGCATCAAGACTCTGAGACCGGCAGCGATCTCCTCTGCCTGTTCAATACCATCCTCCCGCAAGCACTGGAATTTACGAAAAGCTGCTGCAATCATGGTCGGTCTCGCGGTCGAAAGGACATGGTGGAAAGAAAGCGTGGTCTATCAGATCTATCCAGCATCTTTCAAAGACAGCAACGGCGATGGGCTGGGTGACCTTCCTGGAATCATCTCCAAGATTCCGTACATCAAATCTTTGGGAGTCGATGCAGTGTGGATGTCACCGATCTATAAATCACCGTGAGTATAGACCGTGTTCAGACTACTCAAGATGTCACTGCTAATCCTCTTCTGCAGACAAAGGGACATGGGTAAGCATTGATAGCCAACCTGGATCTGCTAGAAGGAGGTAAAGCTGACTGTGGATCTATTCGTTAAGGGTACGACATATCTGACTATCGTGACATTCACGAAGCGTATGGAACTCTGGATGATGTCCAAAAGCTCATCGATGAGCTTCGAAACAACCAGATCAAACTACTCATGGATCTGGTAGTAAACCACACCAGTGACGAACATGTCTGGTTCAAAGAATCACGCAGCTCGAAAAACAATCCAAAGCGTGATTGGTATTTCTGGAGAGATGCCAAGTACGATGAACAAGGCAACCGCAAGGAGCCCAACAATTGGAGGAGCATCTTTGGAGGTAGCGCCTGGCATTTCGACGAAACGACGCAGCAATACTACCTTGCTTTGTTTCTTCCGTCACAACCAGATCTCAATTGGGAGAATCAGGAAATGCGACAAGCAACATATGATGATATCAAGTTCTGGCTTGATCGTGGTGTACGTGGATTTCGTATCGACAGCATGAACCTCATGTCAAAGCACCCTGACCTGCCGGATGGCAAGATTACCGATACCGACTCCGAGTATCAGGATGGCTCCGAGTTTTTCGCTTCTGGACCAAGGATGCACGACTACATTCGAGAGTTACGACAGGTGTTGGATCAGTACGACGACATCATGACTGTTGGCGAGCTAGGATTCACCAAAGACGAGCAGTCTGTCTCCGAGTATGTTGCCAAAGATAGGCATGAGCTTGACATGGTCTTTACTGGAGATATTGTTGACATAGACTTTGGACCGAACGGAAAGTACTCCCGCAACGACTTTCACCCCTCAAGACTCCGGCACATCACAAATATGTGGCAAAACGCCATGCCAAAGATCAATGGTTGGAATAGCGTGTATCTGGACAACCATGATAGTGGTAGGAGTCTTTCAAGATACGGCTCAGACAAGCCAGAGCATCGTGCAGCTGCAGCAAAGTTGTTTGCCATCTACCTCACCACTCTCGCGGGGACTCCTTACCTTTTGGCCGGGCAAGAGTTTGGCATGGCAAACCTTGGGAAAGACTATCCTGCCGAAGAATACATCGATGTGGAAGCGAAGAATGCATACAATGCAATCCTGCAGCAGCGCGGTGGGGACGTGTCCAGTATGGACGATGTCCTGAGGGAGATGTCGCTCAAAGCTCGGGATCATGGTCGATTACCTGTACAGTGGSATTCCTCTGCGAATGCTGGTTTCTCGGCAATATTACCTCCCGGTAAACCGTGGATGACGGTGAATAAAGACTACGTAGAGTGGAATGCCGAGAGCCAGATCGATGATCCTGAGAGTGTATTGTCGTTCTACAAGAAGATGATCGCTTTAAGAAAGGAGCATAAGGACCTGCTCGTTTATGGGAGCTATCGTGCTATACCTAAGGAGATTACTGGAGAGATGGTGATGGGATGGGAAAGGCAAGATGAGGCCGGGAAGCGGGCGATCGTGCTGCTCAACTTTTCTGATCGTGAGCAGGCGGTATCGTTGGAGAAGTACGCTCGATGTGCAGCCCTCGCCACTAATGGCAAATCTGAACTCAGGGATGATGGTGTGGTATTGGGGCCATACGGAGCTGTAGTCTTGGTCTTGTAATTGGATGTAGTCGTCGTATCAAAAAAGCAGTTGGAGGATTAGGGTTAGGGTAGTGCTCTTGAATTATCCACGTGTGTCCACGTGTGAAAACGCACGTGTGAAATTGTGGGGATGCGGAGTACCTTGAACTTCCCAGGTCACCTTCACATTGCCTCCTCCACCTTGCTTCCTTCATCCGAACACCAAAGATGCACGACGCGACATGTTCGCTACATGGGACACCGTCGGTGGCGGAGTCCACCATGATGGCAAGCCGAAATCTTCGTCTGATCGGGCGTGCGATCAGTGCAAAAGCAAGAAAGTAAGGCACGAACCGGACCACCAAACTTTCACCGTCAATCAATCATCCATCATTCGCTGACCTTGCGGCCGCAGGTACGGTGCGACATGACGATTCCATGTGTGACATGCTCGGCCAAGGGCTCCGATTGTACTTATGATAGAGCGAGAAAGAAACGTGGCCCGGCTAGTAAACGCCTGTCAGAGATACGTCTCCATCAAAGAGGCCTGTCCAAAACCGAGCGCGAGGCAGCGCGTCCACTCCAGAGTCCATCGATGTCTGAAGTTCGTTCCACTGTCCCTGTTGATGGTAGAGCGGCATCGTGGCTGCAAAGTACCTCCGTCGAAGGCTCCACTGAATCTGGTCCTGGCAGCTACGCTTATCAGACCCAGCAATACCCCTATTCGACTGGTGAGAGCATTATGGCTAGCCCTGGTGACTTTATCTTTCCCAGTCTCCCAGCCGAATCGCCTTCTGGCTCGGCGAATCAATTTGGCTCAATTCTTGAACATGAGTTACCGATACCCCCAGAAACGGTAGATGTATGGCCGGCTAGAGTAAATGAGACGACGCTGCTTCCTTGGATCGATGTGTACTTCAAAAGACTGCATCCAACGATACCCATTCTCAATCGTACCAACATATACTCGGCTATGCTTCTGCGTAAGCATCGTACAGACCCGCACTACGGATCAATGCTGCTCGGACTCTGTGCTTTTGCCATGACACAGCCTGTACAGATACATGAACGAGCTTCGATGCCTTCTCGTGCAGTGCAAGCTCGAATGCTGATGGAAGAGTGTGTCCGTATGCGGGTTTCTGCCGAGTTTGGCGAGATCCCGACTATCGAGATGGCCCTCACGAGCTTCTTCCTGTTTGCATGTCTCTTTGGCGACAGCAAGCATAATGCCGCACGACACAGGCTGAGGGAGGCAGTGGATCTTGCATACTCGCTAGGTCTACATCGACCGGATTCGTACCTTAGTCTGGCCAACGAGGCCAAGGAGCAGTGGCTTCGTACATACCTGGTTCTTTCCGTCACAGAAAGAGCATATGCTCTTCAACAGAATCATGCAATCAGCTTCCGAGGACAGCCGGGAATGACAGCGCGTTTCAGCTTCATGCATTCTTTTGAGAGCGACATTTCATCGCTCATCTACCAGGATCGGGCAGACTCTGTGGGTATGACAGGTCTCCTCTACCTCATGGACACTTTCGACGCAATTGATGAGGTCATCATGGATTGTTGGAATGGCTTTTGCAGACTCAGTGACGGGGTTTGTGAAAACTTCGATCGGCGCCGAGCTCTACAGATGTTCAGAGCTCAGCGCAGGGTTCGTGAAGCATGCACATCCGGTAACATTTCTTTCGCGCYATCGGTGACTCCACTTCCGCTCTCCCAACTACTTGAGACACAACGAGCAGACCTTGTCATCACGCAGTTCTGGCTCCTCAATCGACTCTGGAATCTATGTCTGTCACATCAGCTCCTGTTGGAAGACTCGGATCATGGCGAACTACGATTCGACTTTGCATGTCGTGTTGCTCTCGCAGTGCTGAGCTACTGCAACAGTCTTGCACTTTCATCTATGGAGGTTCACGGCGTTGGCTTCATTGAGAAAGTGCACGATGTGGCGATGGGTACCATAGTCGCTGTGAGCTCCGCACGGATCAGCATGGACACACCGATATTGCCGATTGACTTGGAACAGCATGATGAACGCTTGGTCACAGTGCGGGAACTGCTCGATGGGMTCGGTAGCCTTATCAGCGACTTCCGGGGAGGTGATCATCCCTACAAGATACGGTTCACGGCTGCTCTCGAAGCGCTGCCACTCGGCTGAGCGTTCAATACGTATGCTATGCATAAGCTGTCGTGTCATCGACGCGAGAGAGGCCCGATAGTTTGAAGTTTGCCGGCTCTCTTTTTAGTGAACCGACGAAAACCGATCCAGAACAGGTAGCTACAAGCACAAGAAGATGCAGGGTTGCGGAGAGTCAAAAGTACCAGATCTTTGACTGCTGTAGTTAGGCCGGCAACCTTGACTTCGCGRGCCATGGAGGTCCACAAAAGCCTGAATTTCGAACCACCTAAGCCCCTTCGTAAAAGCTGTCATGAAGACATCGCAAACTAACAGCACATCACTACTAGAGTACGACACTATGATCAGTAGAAGTGTCAGTTTCTACATTATCGACAAATACCGTATAGGTATATATAGTTTAATGCCTACTACGACGGTAACGAGCTTACTACTGTTTAAACCGCTACGTATATTAACCGCTTTATTAGTATTAATACTACGTATTATTACCGTAAGTAGCGGATTAACGAAAGCGATATACTAGTAGCGGAGGGAACGAGCGAGCGTATTAACGACGAGAGCCGTTAAAAGTAGCGCTAATACTAATACTAGCCGCTCGAGCGTAATTACTACACTTTAATATATATAATTATCGAGTAGTTTAAGGAGACGTTCTATCGATAAGCGGACGTTATAGTTATAGAGCTTACGAAGGCGGAGCGTAATTAATACATTAATACCCTCGCCTATAGCTACGAAGCGGCGCTCTTAAGTAGCGCTCTTACTATCTCCGAGTAGCGCGGCGGCGATAATACCGAGTCGCTCGGTAAAGCTATCGATAATACGCTTGCTTATTTAATAGATAAAGACACTAATATAGAGCTTAGTAAGTTCGACACGCCCTCGACGGTAGTAATTATAAACGAGTTCCCTCTTACTTAAGTAAGCCGTAACTTTATTACCGAAATACTAATACGTATTCGAAACGGCTACGGCTACTCGAGCCTTCGATAGGTTACTAATATTAACGATAAATCTACCGCGTAGCCGAGCTAGCTCCTATAGCAGTTACTAACTCTATTACTATATAAACTACCTCCGGAGGTTRTCGAATTTAATAGGYAATTCGCTATATAGGACCTAGTAAGAGACTACTAGCGTCGCGAAGGCGTATAAACACTACTAAAAGAGCGTAGATAGTAGATAGTAATTAGATACGAATAGTACGAAGGTAGGTAGTAAGGGTAATAGGACCTAAGGGTAGTAATATTAGAGCTAATAAGGGTAGTAATATTAGAGGTAGTAAGGGTAGTACGTTTACTAAGGAAATAGCGATAAGAACAATCTATAGTAGTAGATAAGAAAGCAGCTCTTATACCGGTAATCGACTTAACTTAGTAATTTTACGAACTCTACTAACTCTACTAACTCTAGCGTATACGAGGCTATACGAGCGACACRTTAGTAGAATATAGCTCTACCTGCAATCCACTAACGACTAGTTGCCCACTACAACGTAAGGCTAACCTATTTCAGAGCTTATTTCACACTACATAACGACCGTTACCTGGGTACGTATTAGCCGAATCGGGCTAGACGTTGGTAGAATACAGACCACCCCTTCAAGATCTTCGCCACACAGCAATTGGTGGAAGATACGCCTCTTTCCATTTAACCACGTCCGGCGGCGTGGGAGAGCTATCGCTGACATACACCCGCGCGCAGTAAAGTATTTGCCCGCTGGGAGGATGCGACCAGACCTTGACCCGGCTGAACTTCAGACGACGTAGGCAATCACTTCTCAACCATTTCCATCTATACACAGAGATCCTCATCAAATTTGCCGGCACGTTAATGTTGAACAACTTAAAGAGCGCCACTACCTGAACAGCAGTCGTCCAGAATCTACCTCTGTGGACTCCGTATCGACTGCATACAGCAATGTGTGTTTGGCTAGGACATTCCAGCGCACAGCAGACCCGCAAAACCACCAACGTTCACCTGGGGGTATAAGACATCCAAGCAAAGTATGAGGAAACACTCGCTAACTGATTTTAAAGCACGGAGCGTCGGACATTTCGATTAGGTGACGGGCAGACGCAGAGGCACAGACAAAACTAAATTCTTCGGGTGACAGTGGAAACTGTTCCCTATTGCCATGATTAAACCCAATGATAAGGTCATGAGGATCCAAGAGATCATTGACAATGAGCCTCCGCGTCTGCTCGTGTTGTTCGACAAGGGTCAGGAAAATATCGCCAGGATTGCTGCCGAGATTCTGGGACAGACTTGTCGCTTCGTGGGATGCCCAGAGGATGTTATGAACGGGTCGGGAGAGGCTGTCATTGGAGTAGAGAATGGTTGGATTACGGATCCAGATGGCTTGCGAACGCTGGACCGAACACTCCTCAACACGCACTGTGTTTGTAAGCAAGACTTGAGAAACGAGTTGCTGAGTTTGTTCTGCGACTATGAATTCCTCTACACCGAGGACGACGCCACAACGCGCAAGGACCTGACCCGCTTCCTTGGAGTTGTGCTTGGACATGTTGTACCGCACTACGATCTTATGCGGAAGGACCGCAGCACCCTGCTCTCCACGACCTTTGCTGACATTCGGGATGCGTTGCCGAACCTCGAAATACTTACAGTCGGTGCTGATGCCGTGGAGCTTCGAGTGGATTTGCTCAGGGATCCATCTATGCATGACCAGTTTGAAGCTGTACCGAGTCTGAAGTACGTATACTTGGCATCAACGCGCCACACGTCTCTTGATCGACCAAAAAGCGCAGTAGCAAGGGCTTCCTCGCTTGAGCACGCATGCGAATGATCAAATGCTAACTGCTTAATTCAACAGATATGTTGGAGAGCAGGTCATGCTCCTGCGTCAACGAACTAGCCTTCCAATCATCTTCACCACGCGGTGCACCAATGAAAATGGACGATTTCCAATGGACGATCCTGCTCTCTTTTACAAGTATCTCCGTAAAGCGATACAATGGGGTTGTGAATACATCGATGTTGAGCTTTGGTTGCCAGAACCGATCAGGCGTAAGCTCGCAGCCGAGAAAGGAAATAGCAAGATTATATCTGCCTGGCATGACTACTCCGGAACTTTCAAGTGGACCTCAACACATGCGCAGCGACTCTTTGAAGAGGGTGCTGTTTGGGGTGACGTTGTGAAGATGATTGCATTCATCAACACCATGGACGACAATTATGAGCTGGAATACTTTCGATCGACTGTGCAAAGCGCTCATGCCAGTCCGCCTCTGTCTGGACTTAATATGAGCTCCATTGGACAGATGTCTCGTACCCTTAACAAGGTCTTCACACCTATCACCCACCCGCTATTACCAGTGATAGCTGCTCCTGGTCAGCTCAGTGCAGCAGAGGTAAGCTCTATGACAGTGTAGTTCCAAGGGTCCAAAGCTGACGCGCAACAGATCAACTCTATGCTTCATTCCATGGGTCAGAGACCACAGCAAGACATATATGCAATCGGTCGCTCCCATTTCAATGGCATGTTCTTTGAAAAGTGCCTCAATGAGCTCAGTCTACCGCACAGACTTCTTCGCGTGGATCAGGCAAATCGTGCATCCATTGCCTCATGCATGTCCAAGGTCGAATTTTGCGGTGCGTACATTGACCCACCACAAACTGTCGATTCGGCACCGTATCTTCCGACGTTGACAGAAGCCGCGTCTGCAATCGGACAAGTCGACACCATCGCGGTACGGACCTCAAAGAGCGGGAAGACGTTTACCGCAGAGAATGTGACGTGGAAAGCGATTCGCTCTGCGTTGACTCAAGAGTTCACTCCCGGTGCGTTCGCTGGCAAGACCGCACTTGTTCTCGCAAACACCGAAGCACAGGCAGCGGCGGCGTTGTATGCTTTGGCAAGTCTGAAMATGGAGTCCATCAACACCATCGGCTTCGATGCCACAGAGTTCACCGGCACCCACACTCGTCAGCTTCGGGGTCTTGAAGACATGAGGAATGGAGAGCTGCCGTTTGTGGTCGTATCTGCTCTATCAGCCGACAAGTCATTGATGGCAACACCTGTCTTGAAGCATTACTCGGTCGATGTTCGAAAGTCGCATCGTACGGGGAAGATTTTCATTGACTTGTCAGACGGCCACGAGTGCAAGGCAAACGCTGTGTCGTACGCTCGATCTTTGGGATGGACTGCTTATTCTGCCATCGACATTCGCATGCGCATTTTTACCGAAACATTCAGCACTCTGTGTGGTGAGAATGTGCCGCTTGAGTTTGTCAGGCTTGCTGGTGGGCAAGGTCTATTCAATTGAGTGGCACTTTGGGAGGCGTTGGGTTATCGCTGGAGTTTGATATTGATACGATCGTTACTGAAATCGATAGGGCCGATTTGCGTTTCATGAAAGCCTCACTATTCTACTCCTTGACGAATGGTCTCGATTACAGAGCGAGCAGCCATCATACCGCATGCATACGATCAGCCGCGGTAAATGGAGACCATTGTACCACCCAACATTGATCTATGCAATTATCGAAAGCGTCGAGTTTGGGCACAAGGCAGCAATCTCAGAGTCAAAGATTACTTTAAACCCTGGAGTCGCATCAAGTGCGCACTTAGCCGAAATACATGTCAAATTAGCCTACTGAGCAGGAATTAACTTTGCTCTCGCGATCTCGTGACGATCGTTCCTCGTTCATCAGACTTCACTTAGTCGAACTTTACAAGTGCCAAACGGCCCTATACACCGACGATCTCGTACCACATCGTATCCCGCGATGCCTTGGATATCTGGGTATGGAATACGGGTTGCATCGACCGAGAACAATAGCTTACTACTGTTACACAACTGCCTGATGATTTGCATGGTTCGTAGTATGATGATGAGATGAGCATGGTATGATATGATATGGTATGCACAAGGCACACGAGCTTACCATGTGGACATTCGAAACAAACCCCCGGAGCACAGAGGTGTGCCACCGGAGCACCAGGCCGGAGCACTAGTCTTATTGGGCAGGGATGTGCTGGGTAAATTGTTGCTTTCCCCGCGTTCCAGAAACACCTTCATAGCGCGCTGCACGTCGATTATTGTTCACACAGCTTCTGGAAACGCTGCAGCACCCCGGGGATCCTGTCCACTTACGGCAGTCATGGCGGGATTCGGCCTTCCTTTGGCGAGCTGTCGTCCGAGCGTGCATCGCTGCTGTGGGCCAGCAGACGAGCAGGACTTCACTAAGCGCCGCCGACGAGGAGAAGAGGATCTAAGGTGTCCCTCAGGCAGATCGCTACGCACGCTGGCGCTTTTAAGGCAGGTCATAAGATGTAGAGGCAGCAGAAGCTCCGGTCGGTCTGCACTATTCCCCACCTCATCGTCAGTAGTGGGAGTGGGCGTGGACGTCTCCGGCTCCACTGCTGCAAGCTGAGACCTTGCCTTGCCATCTACTTGCCGCTCTTGTTCTGGCGCAAGCTCGTACCTTTACACGCCGGACATCTCCTCCCATCTCGTGGCAGCCATGCTCTTACCATGCAACCCTCAAATTCCGTCTCTCCAACCATGCCAATTGCACAGCAGAGCATTGCACAGCAGATTGCTGACAGTGGACCGGTTATGCAGCGTCCAATTCATCGACTCCCTGTACGGAAGCTGAGCAACGATTCAAAAGAGGCCATGAATTGTAAAAGCTGTCGCAAGCGCAAGGTCAGATGGCTTTAACGGGGAAGTAGTCTTGCCACTGACCTTGTTCAGATCAAATGCAACAGGCTTAAGCCAAGTTGCGAGGCCTGTCAAGTGTTCAACTCTACTTGCGTCTATGGTATCAGATCCGGTCCCCAGCTTGGTTCACATCCGCTGACTTGATCATCAAAGATGCCGTTCCGAAGAAACGCGGCCCCAAGACCGACGTCCTGGAGGCATTGCTCAAGCGAGTCAATGGATTGGAGAAGCGGCTCAAAGACGAACAACGATCCATCTCACCAAAAAGGGAAGGCGCACCTCCGCCAATTGATACCGTTGCATCAAGCAGCCATGATGATTCCGATTCACCAATGCAAGAGCCCATCCCGAGGGTGTCGAGTCACACAAGGACCGACTTCATACCAGATCAGCGACTACCCGAAGCTTCTGCATTTACCGACGTTCTGCTCGACACATACTTTTCATGCCTACACAACAAGCCATTTTACATTCTCGATGAGTCTGCAACCCGATTGAGATTCAGAGACGGCCGATTACCGCCGTTCCTGGTCGATGCAATCCATGCAGTAACGATCAAATATGCCCCACACCTCTACGGGGGCCAAGAAGGGGCCAGGCAGTCGAGCCACGCATGCATGGATCGGGCCAGAGCCCAGATCGATGTTGATGAACCAACAGTAGAGAATCTGCAGGCGCTTCTACTGCTAGCGACGGCCAACTTCCAGAATGGTCGAGGGAAGAAGTCTCAGATGATTTTGAACCATGCAGTCAGCATGGCTCTCGCTCTGAACCTACATTTGGAGTTGCCTGCAGAGCTTCAAATTGCTGTGTTTGAACGAGAAGGACGTCGGAAGTTGTTCTGGACTTGCTATCTTATGGATCGCTTCTCTGTAAGCGGATCAAAGAGACCAACTATGATTGCAGATGAATCGATTCATCTACGACTACCAGCGTGGCAGCCGCCTGGATCGCGGGTGCTTGTAGATGGGCCTTACTTTACCAACGGGTCAAACTTGTCGTATACTACTGGTATGTATGGCGGCGAGGACTGTCTGGTAAACTACGCTAACAGTAAGTATCAGGTGCTTCAAACGCTGCACAAGGTGGTGGCGCAATGCTCATTGAGATTGTGAGGATGCTTGGCATCACCAACCGCTATCTCGGCGCAGGCGGCGTCAAGGGCGATTCACACTTTCCATGGCACTCTCAATCTACCCTCTCCCGGATAAGGTCGGAGCTCGATAGCTGGGCAGCAGCAACTCGAGAGATCTTCACATCTGTCGATGCAATCTTTGGGTCACAGGATAGCTCTGTGTTGGTCTTGAGCAAGCTCATCTACCACTTGATCCATTGTCTGATCTACAGACCTTTTCTTCCCATCGAATTATCGGAGCTTTCGGGAACGGGACAGAGTCAGTCGTGGCAGATCGAAGCCACACATCTATGCTTCTTGCATGCGAATGCCATTGGAGAGCTCTGCCAAATCGCTAGCCATTCCACAACCCTTACAGATTGGCCTAGCTTTGTCGGGTACTGTATATGCACTGCGGGAACCATCCACATCCACGGTACACATTACGTGTCGTACCCACAGAGTGACACATACCGTCAGAGCGGAGAGTATCTCTCAAGAGGGATGGCTCATCTTCTGGAGCTTCGATCGATTTACGCAGGCCTTCAGCACCACCGCGACACTCTGACCGCAGCATTCAACAGTCACGCCGATCTCGTCAGAACAGCATCCTCCAATCCCGCGCGCTTTCCCCCAGCCTTTCAAATGGAAGACTTCTTCGATCGTTATCCAGACTCCTACATTGACGGCTCCCACGTCACATTTTCGGAACTTGTGATTCCCGAAGATGCGCAGGAGGCTTTGCCAATCTACAATCAATTTGAGCAAGCCAGTGATCTCTGGACAGGACGGTCTGTGCCGCTGCACTCTCGTACCTCTACAAACCCCTCACAATCCACCATGCAAGAGCGTATCCCACACATMTTCCACAAAAGAAGACGAGCTACAACCTCCGCATTACAATATCCAGCCTCAAGACCCGAGTCTACCCAACCTCTCATCGAAGAGGAAGCAATGATCCCAACGCCCTTGACATCCCACTCACACCTTGACTCAGATTACGTCGCGCGCGGTCTCGGTCTCGAGGGACTCCCAATAGAATTCCTATCTACTCATAATTTCGGCTCCGCTCAATTAGGTTCTGGACTTGGGTTGAATACTGCTGTCCATCATAATGGTAGTTTCACGACTTATGACTTGTATACGCCTAGCGGAACAAGTGCGGGCTCTGGGTCTGTGGATACTACTACTGATGATGATCCCTTTTTGAGTCTTTTGGGGCAGTTGGCTGAGAATAATATGGCTTGTTTTGATGAGCATGGAGGGGGTGTGGAGTTTTGTATGGATGGCTGAGGCTGGGGTGCTCTTGATACCGTTAGTCTACCAAGGAACGAATGGATGTCAAAGTGTCATTCGAAACGGGACGTTCAGGGGAGAACCAGTTGATGCCAGACATGTAGCGCCCAAAGCGGGCGCTTCTAGCATTCATATGCAAGTAACGAGTTGACTTGTTGGAGGGAGTCAGTCGATAGTGCGAGAGAGATGTCTGCTGCATACGATGTCATGAATTAGATGAGGGTATTTACTTCACTATGGCTATTGACGTCCAAAATGGAAAGGAGATGTGGGCTGAAAAGCATTCGCCCAAATATTAAACATGTCACATTCCCACAACCCTGTGCATAATAGTTCGGTGCGAGACTTGCTGTCTCACAAAATTCCCGGAATAATCGCTTTACGATTACCCACGCGCTCCTTGCCAAACTTCTTGATGTACCACCTCTTGCCGGCCACGGCTTGTGGAAGCATGGCGGCTATCTCGTTGAAGAGGAAACTCCTGGCTGGAACGCAGTGCAGGCCGCCCACGAGCCAGAATCCCGCCCACTCAAACCACTCGCAGAGGTAATGCGGGTAGAGCACCAATTGGAACAATCCATTCTTTGGGATCATGTAGAGTTTGTCGACGCCGTCGATGGGCTTGCCATCCTTCTCGGCCTGTTCCTTTTGCCGGCGAAGGGCGGAGCGTCGGATCTCTCTCAAGTCATCGTCGTGGAAGATATTGCCGAGAAGACTCCAGCCCCAGATGACCATTCCGACTTCAATCTCGTAGAGTCTGCCGGACCAGTCGTAAACCGTTCTCGGGCCGTATCCGCCGAGCCACCCACCGAGGGAGAGGCCATTGATGACTTGCCAGGCAAAAGCAGATACAAATACGTAGGGGTGGATGGGAGACATGGATGGGTTCAGCACCAATGGGGACAGAATTGCCCGATAGATGTAGTGGACCGTGTACATGCCGGCCATGGTCCAGTTGGCCCACGRAAGTCCAGCAAGACCTTCCTTCTCCGGGATGGTGAGCATACAGTAGAGCACTGTCATGAAACCAGGAACCTCCATGATCAGCCATGCCCATTTTCCTAACAAGTGTCAGTGTCAGTATGATTCCGGCGTGATGAGGCAATAGTCTTTCTTACCTGGAATGTTCCACTTTGATTCAATGGATCCCTTGCCCATGGGATGGAAGTCGGTGAACCATTGACCGGCGGTCAACTATGAGGCTTGCATTAGCATTGTGTGTATCACCGACAATGATGAGACGTACGAGAGGGAAGAACTGCCACGCGTAAGCGATCCACTCCCACGTCTCTCGCGATGGCGGTAGTATGYCCGGGATGAGCTCCATAGTTCTTGTGATTGGGTGATGCGTCGCTGGTGATCACCGCGTGCTGGACACAACAGAGGTGTGAGTACAGTAGTCAAGACGAAGAGGAGACAAAAGTGATGATGACGATAGCCGGGATCGACGCGTCGGATCTGCCGCCCAAGAAAGCTTATATGTCTCCGCGTCTTCGCGTCTTCCCTGCAATGTTTCAGGGCTGTGCTGTCTCATCTCCGCCGTTATCTTCCTCACGCCATCCTCTGTGAGATGACCAGAGTCTGAAGTGTCGGCAAACATGGCAACAAACGCACTGCGAATCACGGAGTACGATGGCGGTGGAGATAATGTGACGGCGACCTATGTTCAGAGCCAGACAGGCGGCTCCCAATCGCTCAGCAGAGTAGACGCTATTGTGAGCGGCTTATTCCTCCATCGAAGAAAATGCTAACCCGTGCTACAAGCCGCCAGTCGACTTGAAGTCGCTGTGGCAGAAGGGTGTGGATGTGTTGGTCTTTCCTACACCATTCAACCACTACGCCAGCTGATGCAATCCCCAGATTCTTGCCCGTGGGCTACCCTCATTCTGTCACAGATGACTACCTGGAGTGAGTGGATCGCTAGCGCATAGCTTTTATGATGCTGACTTTGGCAGGTATCAAATATATGTATGCCTCCTTGATCAGCCGACCTCACAGGGGTGCACATGCTAAACACTATCAGGACTCGTTGCAGGCATTTTCAAGCAGTATTGCTAGTCTGCTGTCGTCTCGTGCGGTTCTTTCAAGTGTCGGGGTAGGAGACTCATCTGCATCACCCACAGCCGCACTACTGCTCTCCATCATCCAAGAATCAGCTGGCCGGATAGCGACCATCTTGTTCGCACACAGATTTGGAACCTCCTTGGAGCCGGAATGCAAGATGTATCGCCTATTGGCCGACGTGTTAAATGACACGGCATTCATCTTGGATTGTCTATCTCCCGTCTTTCCGAAGCCAGTCCGAGTCCTGATACTGAGCTTTAGCAGCGTCTTGAGAGCTTTGTGTGGAGTAGCTGCGGGAAGTTCAAAGGCAAGTCTCAGCGCACACTTTGCTCGCTGGGGAAACCTCGGTGAGCTCAATGCCAAAGACTCGTCCCAGGAGACCGTCATATCTCTCGTGGGAATGCTGGTCGGCAGTATGGTCGTTTCGTGGATCACCACGCCCATGGCGACCTGGGCCACACTCATTCTCCTCCTCTCGATTCATCTCGAAACCAACAGGAGAGCGGTCAGAGCGGTCAAAATGCGGACCCTGAACAGACAACGGGCAACCCTCGTGTTTCATCACCTCCAACGAGGACATGTGCCTTCGATCGATCAGATTGCAAGCGAAGAAAACATCTTCGAGCGCGGTGGTATTCTGAGGTGTCGTGAGCGTCGCATATTGGGTTTTTGCGCCGTTGGCGTCCCAGTAACGCGTCTTCTGAACGCTGTATCCTCTCAGCGAACTTCGACAAACGCTGTGCAACTCGAAGGCGAGACCTTGACCAAGGTGATGAGCATCTACGAGAGATGTCGGTACGTGCTCTGGAAGGACAAGTCTTTGGAGTCAAGCACGCCCAGCCTATATATTGTCCTCAAGAAGGGCATTGAACCAAGCGAAGTTCTTGTTGCTTGGTGGCAGGCTCTGTTGCTCGTTGACGGAGCTGTATCAGAAAAGTCGATCTCGAAAGCCAGCTCAGACATTGATCAAGAGCTTCAGAGATTCAAGTTAACTCGAGATGCCGCGAGAAATCTCTTCAGCACGTATGACAAGCAGTTGCGGCAGGCTGGATGGGATTTAAATTCCGGAGCTCTGGAGACCGGCGCGAGCACGAGGGTTACCATAGAAGACAAGTGAATGGCAGAAGTGCCATGTCCGTTGCCCAAGCACAGTGCGTGTTGGCGAGCAAACGCCGAACGACCGATGACATCGCGGGCTGCGGAAGGTATCAACACCGACCGAGCCCGAGCTTTTCGCAAGGTCGCGTGTTGCGATTGAGAGGTACCTTACCTTGCCATCCACAGATCGATCCATGAACCTTGTGTATTCATCTTGTGTGTGAACCTCGCCCGCCACGCGACATGACGGAGCTGTGCCGCCGTTACATACACAGCAGTTGCAAGGATTCTTGTTCGGGGTACCACAGACGTCAATTCTTTCAGCTTTGGAGCTGCTCGCCGACTGAACAAAAGCCCCGGCAAGGCTCAATAGCACACTCGTCTCCTCTGACAAGTCATGGAGGAACAATCGCATGCGCAGAGAGCAGGCTTGTATGTTTCTCGGACGTCTTTCGGTCGCGTTTTGACGGCGCTGGGGTCTGGGGTCTTGCACGCAGCACGACTTGGCGCGGGAAGCGGGGTGAACCAAAGAGGAAAAAGAGGCGGCCGTCTGCGTCAACGGGCAAATCAGCGCTGTCATCTCGCCCTCGGATCGCTGTTCGGTTGTTCAAGCGTTCCCCACGACCATGGTTTCTTGTAAACTGTACGGCCTGCCACGAGGCGCTACGCTTTTAGCACCCGTGCTAAAGGCGAGCGATTTCGCATCACGCCGTGGTTCATGTTTTCTTTCCTACCTACCGACGTTCTGGATCTCGAAGGCTATTCTCAGCAGCATCGCAGTACAGCACGGCCAGCAGCACCGCAATACGGACCATCCGAGCACAGGACCGCTCGGCGCATGCGCAGGAAGGAAGAACGCGGACGGTGACGACGACGGTCTGTCAAGATCGGCGCAAAAGTGATCTGCAAGCCCCGGACTCGACGTACGACTTCAACAATCCGAGACGAGACGAGACGTCGAGTGAGCTGCTAGTAAGCAAGAGTTGGTCGCAGATGATGGAGCTTTGTCGCGTAAGAGCGACAAGATGGCGGACAACTTGGACTTGCGCGGCAGAGGCGAGATCGTATTCGCCGTCACCATCGTAGTGTATTCGCTGGCAACAATCGTTGTCGCACTGCGAATGCTCTCGAGAGGCTTCATTGTGAAGAAGATACATCTGGACGACTACTTCATGCTAGTGGCATGGATCATCGCCTGCGGACTGTCCTTTTCAATATGCTATGGATGCGCCTATGGACTGGGCCGACATGAGCGGAACATACCGGATGAATGGCAACATACGCTCAAGCAGGCAAACTATGCCTTCAGCATCTTATACCAGCCGGCTCTGATGGCTACGAAGAGCTCCATCCTGGTCTTCTTTCTGTCGTTCACCAAGGCCAACGACATTGTCATTTTCCGCTGGGGCTGCTGGCTGACCCTCTTCTTCGTCAATGCTGGAGGGTTCGCGTTGACAATGGTCACTGTGTTTCARTGTACGCCAATATCTGCACTCTTCCAATCAGTCACCCCAGCGGGTGCGAGTTGTACAGATATCCTCACCATCTACCTGGCCTCGATCCCCTTGAATATCATCACGGACTTTGCTTTGCTATTTCTGCCCATGCCTATTCTTACTAGTATGCGACTGCCCTCGAAACAGAAGCTCATCCTAGTGGTGACGTTCTCCTTTGGATTACTGGCGATCGTGGTGGACATTGTGCGAATATCGTACTTGCAAGGCGCCTCTCAAATGCGCCTCGCGGAGATTCAGAATAACAGCGCCGAGCCTGGCGATCTTCGGACTGTCGAATCAACCGACTCTTCCTTTTACCTGGCATTCTCCTTCATGTGGAGTGCTGTGGAGGTTGCAATTGGAATCATTGTAGCCTCGGTTCCCGCGCTCAAGCCGCTCGTCGCTCGCTTCATACCGAACATGTTGCGCGATCCGGGTGATGCCTCTTCCGCGGTCAACACATTCTCGTCACCAAACCCCGAGGTGGACAAAGCTGCCCCACCCATTCCAGATGATGTTCACGATCGCAGCCTTGGGAGAGCACCGTCTCCTGGGAACGGCGACGATTCCATGGACATCCTTCAATTCCTATCTGGCCGTCGAGATTTTGCTCGACCTTCGGCCGATACGGGTAGGAGAGAAGAGGAAGAGGAAGGCCAGATGGGGATGATGGACTTCCTCACCACCCCGGAGACGGCTCTGGAGCGATCACAGACTATGCTGACCAACACCTCACGCAATACATTACCCGCCTCTCCCAACTTCTTCGACTTTGTTGTTCAGAAGCAGCGAAAGTGTATGGTACACATGAGTAATCGWGAGTCCTTCATTCCTCTCGCAGGAGTAACGGTTCTGTTCTTCATCTGGGGCTTCGAATATGGCCTGCTAGACTCGCTGAATCGTCAATTCCAGACAGTGGCCGATGTTACAGATTCTCAAGCTGTTGGTCTACGAAGTGCATACTATTTGGGCTACTTTTTCGGGCCACTGACCGTCGGACATTGGGTTCTTAAACACTGGGGATTCAAGGCATGCTATCCCATAGGACTCTGCATCTACGCATCTGGATGTCTAATCTACTGGCCTGCCGCTGTTCTCACGTCTTGGGGAACATTTCTAGCGACAAACTTTATCGTTGGATTCGGTCTCAGTCTTCTGGAAGTATCTGCCAACGCTTTCATCGTGCTCTGCGGACCTCCCGAGTACGGCGAGATGAGAATCAATCTCAGTCAGGGAATTCAAGCTTGTGGGAGCGTGGTCGCTCCGCTGATTGCTAATTGGGCGTTCGTCTCAAACTCAAGTCCTTCTTTGGTCAACACGCAATGGGCCTATCTCGGAATATCTCTGACTACTGTGCTTCTCGCTGTGGTCTATTTCTACGCTCCCCTGCCGGAAGCCTCTGACGAAGAGCTCGAAGACGCGGCCGAACGTATGGACGGAGCAAACAAGGCCCAGATTTGTCGAATTCCTGTGCCATGGATTGTGCTGGGACTCGGTGTTTGCGCCCAGTTCTGWTACGTGGGAGGGCAGGAGGTGAATGGCAAGTTGGACAGATACCTCCAGACGGTAGCCCCCGACTATGATGAAGTACACTACTTTGCCGTTGCTCACACCGCATTCGCCATATCGAGGTTTCTGACAGCAGGCCTGGGATTCTGGATCAAACCTCGCATTCTCCTCGCGATATTCCTCTGCGGGTTGATCATCTTCAATGTGCTGGCTATGAACCAAACGGGTACCGTTGGAGTTGCCATGGTTGTCATGACATATTTCTGGGAGGGACCGCTCTTCGGTCTCATCTTCGCGCAGGGCATGCGCGGCCAAGGAAGGCATACTCGGATTGCGACTGTCCTCCTGACCTCATCGATCGGCGGCGGTGCGGTCTTCTCGCCTATTTCGACCACTATGGTTTACGCGGGACGCAGTGTGCAGTTTAGTCTTGTGGTGGCTGTTGCTGCTTYTGGGGCCTGCCTTGTGTTTGCTCTGGGAGTGAATGTGAATCGCAAGACGAGATTGCTGGTCGATCCCATGCGATATGGTGCTGGAGGAGGAGGTCAGAAGGAGAAGGAGCGAGGTAGCTCGACCAGCAGTCGTGCCAGTCGCGCTCTCAGCTTTTTGAACTCGGGCATCATGAAGCCCGCAGATATGGAGTACCGGGAGCGTAGGGCCTCACCGGGCAGGGAGGACGAGTGAGAGTTTTGCAAGATGATGCATTTGGCGTTTTGGAGGACGTCTAGTCGACGAGCCTTGGGGATGGCACTTTGGAGGTTGTTGTTGCTGCTAGCGTTGGCGTTGTTGGATATGTTTACTGCTTCCAGACGCCCTTGGGAGGGTGCTGGTCGTGTGGATCATCTTGGTGTATATACTTTAACGAAATTCGAATGACCAATGTGGATGTGCGCCTCGTTCGCGGGGTGACGTTGATGAGGGAGGGAGTGACAGCATGCCAGCGGACTTTTCCATCCAAAGGATGGATGGAAGTAGGTAGAGATGTGTTGGTAAAGATACCAATTGCACCGAGCCACCTGTACGTAAAAATGCACCTTTAAGCCCTGAAATCATGCTCTGGGTCAAGTTCACGTTTAGTATGTCCTTCTGTTCTTCAATCGTCTCATGTCCAGATTTTGGCGATATTATCGACTACCACAACCCYAACCCTAGTAATCGCTGGGCCCTCGGTCTCAACCTGGAAGCCTGAGGCATCAAAACCAACTCGCAAACATCGCGTCATGAATTTGTCTCAACTACATGACATGTACATGTACCTTCCTCTCACAACGTCTCCAGGCCATCAACAAGCAGCACCAAACTACAATGGAAGGAATGGTACCATGGAGTTCGCATACACCGCACAAACATTCCTCAACAATGCAAGCTCTTTGTACGACACGGTGACTATACAGCCGGCGACAAAACAAGACCATTTGCTCCTCCGAGCGCGAAGAAAGAAGTCCTCTGGCGTTTGCTTCCACGATGAAATTTGCTTGCAATGGATGATACTTGCCGTGTCGCCCAAGCAAATACTAGTAGCACCGTTCAGAATGATATATGTAGTGGGTAAGTACACTGACTGCAACTTTTCTTCTCACACCATTCACCAATCTTCACATTCTCCTTTCCACAACACAGCCTTTCTGCAACTTTGTTTGATCGTTTCGACCTGAAATAGCTTCAAAAGTCACGCCAAAGCCTTTTTGCGGATCAAGTCTGTCAGTCTCTCTACAACCTACCATACAACTCTCTTGAAGATGGGGGGACGTAGAAAGGGAGGCAAGAAGCAGAATGCTGCACTTTCAACTCCGCAATCCAATCCTTCATCGGCATCTGCAACACCCTCCGTCAACTCTACCGCAATGGATCAAACAGTCTCTGCGGTGTCCGCTCTCCAGATCAGTAACTCAGCATCCTCGGCATCCACCCAACCAGCCTCTGGCAGTGCCCCAGCGACCAACAACTCAGCTCCAATCGCAACCACTGCTTCTGCTGCTGGTGCCTCTACCGCACCCCAGGCCGGTGCGCCAATCAGAGCTTCAACAGATCCAAAGCAAGAGTCGTTGCAAGCAGTTCCACAAATCGGAGAGATGCGTCCTCCAGAAGTCGAAGCACAGCCAAACAACCAAAAAGTGCTCACAAACTACTTCAAAGTCACTCTGGAAACGAAGAAGCGAGGTGCGCCGGTCTTGCACGAATATCAACTCTCGGGCCTTCTGGTGGCACCTCCAAATGATCTCTCTCGACCAAAGAAGAAGGTCATGATCAAGCGTTTTATCCAGATGACTCCCATTCTTGCCGCCGCCAATGCTCCGTTCGTGTACAACGGCGAAGGCAGGTTCATTGCGTGGAGAAATCTCGATCCCAGCAAAGCAATTGGGCAGACCGTCGTCCAGCAGCTCGTTCCCGACTACAATCGCAACCAACAGGGTGTTGTCTCTCAATACCTGACCATGGATCTTGGCTACGTTCGCACGATCGATCTGAGTGATCTGCAAAACTATGCTCAGGGCCAGAACATGGCGTATCCGGCCAGTGTTGCAGAGGAGGCGCTGAACATTCTTCTTGGACAGGCGGTCACAGATAGCAACACGGGAGCCATCCAAATTGGCGACAATCATTACTTCTCACCCAATCAGCCATTCGAGCTAGGGAGTTGGGGTTTGATTGGACTGCGAGGCTACACCAGCCACATCAAAGCACGCCGAGGTGGTTTGTTCTTGAACGTCAACACTGCTTTCAGCGCGTTCTACAAAGGTAATCCTGTTAGTCAACACATTCAAGACCTCTCGCCAAGCCCCGGTGCTTTTATCGRCAATCAGCGCGGGAGACAGCACCTCATCGGGCTGCGGGTACGCATCAGATACAATCGCGACAAGCCTGGCGAGGTTGGCTCAACGAAAGATACACCCGAGGGACGCCTCAAAAGCATCACTGGAATTTCCACCAAGCCTGCAAATGAGATCTTCTTCACCGACAGATTTAATGCCACAGTCTCTGTTTGGCAGCACTTTGAAACGAATCATCCAGCGGARGCAGCCCAGAGCGCTTCGAAGGGCAGGCAATTTTGCGTCAACACAAGTGGAACCCAACCTGGTCAAGAGTGTTGGTTTTTGTCCGACCAGCTTGATGTTGTTCAGGGCCAGATGTATCGCAAGACGCTCGATCGTCTCAGCCCAACCTTGACTGCAGCGATGATCAACTTTGCCACTCAGCGGCCTGATGTTAATCAGGGAAACATAGAGTCCGTGGGAATGGCCGCACTTGGCTTCCAACCACAACACCCAGATCCTGCCCGACTGATCGATGCTGGTGTTCTAGTGGCCAAACGAATGACTCCTGTACCAGTTCGCTTGATCCCGTCGCCAACAATCAGTTATGGCAGCAATCAGCAGCTCACTCTGAAAACACCCGGCCAGTGGTCAACTCGCAACATGAAGTTCTTGTCCCAGGATAGGAGTCACTTCAATGGCACTGATGGAGTTGCCTTTTACTGCCCAACGCAGAACCTTGGTCGACCGCAGCTCGGCGGGGCGTACATCCAAGGCTTTGAGCGCGCGTGGCAGTTGAACTACAACCAGCGCCAGAACATCCGGTTGGGCAATAGATTCCAGCCTTTCCCAGCTCCAGGCCTGAACAGTCTTCCAAGCGTCACTCAGACAATGCGGGCGAACAAGGCAGGCTTGGTGGTTCTTGCCTTGCCCTCTGCTAATGCTCAGATACGTCCGATGTACGCCAATTTCCGGATTGTAATGGATCAGATCATTGGCAAGCCATCGCTTGTCTTTTGCGAAGATCGTGCGTTTGGGTCTGTCAAGGCCGGCAGCCCGATCACCGGTGGAGCACTCCTCCCGTAAGTCCCCTGAGCCCTCATCTGTCCATGTCAGTGCTAACCTTTCAAGTTACTTCGCCAACAACGCGAGTAAGTTGAACACTCGACTCGGAAATATGAACCACAGCGCCAGTGGGTACCAAGCATTATCGCCAGGTGGAGTGTGCAACACCCTTGTGCTCGGTGCGGATCTCATTCATCCAAAGGCTACGAGCGCCGAAGTTTGTCCCACCATCGCTTGCATCGCTGCGAGCATTGATGGCATCTTTGCAAAGTTTCTGGGCTCTGCTCGCCGGCAGGATCCCAGAGTCGAGATCATTGACAGCACCAACATGGTTTCAATGGTCACCGAAGCTTTGAAGAATTGGCAGAGCCGGAACGCTGGTCGCTTGCCCGCCAGAATCCTGTACTACCGTGACGGTACCGGTGACAGCCAATATGCTGGCATCCTGAGTGAAATCTCTGCAATCAAGACGGCTCACCAAAACGTTGCTGGTCCGCAGGGATCAACAAAAGTTGTCGTGACAGCTGTCGTCGCTGTCAAGCGACACACCACTCGCTTCTATCCAGTGAAAGGCGGCCAGTCCACACGAACAGGCAACATCATTCCGGGCTCGGTCATCAACAGAGACATCACTTCACCCTACCACTTCGACTTCTACCTTCAGTCTCATGATGTGGAGAGGGGCTCCGCCAAGGCCACTCTGTACCGAGTGCTTGAGAATGGCATGCGCTTCTCCGAGGTGGAGATTCAGAATCTTACCAACGCCTTTTGCTACAACTTTTCTCATTCGGCTTCAGCTGTGTCTTATGCTTCTCCTGCATACTACGCCGACCGCCTTTGCGAGCGTTGCATGCTGTACTTGCGAGAGTTCTTCGACAATGATCCGAGCGTCCAAGGTCTTGCTAACAACGCCGCACGCACCACGCTGCTGGATACTGCTTGGGGTCGTGGTGGTCAGGGAGTGGGCCGCAACCCTTGGAATGCGAATTTCAACGACAAGATGTTTTGGATGTGAAGAGTGAAGAGGGTTGGATGGGACGGGATTTGCTTTGGCGTTTGRGACAGATATGCAGAGCACTGACTTGTGTTATGGGAAAGACGTACACCATTGCATGTGGAACTACTCCCGGTCAAGAACAAGTTGGATTGAGGCTTTGAGGGCATGTTAACAGAGTATCATATTTAGAGCATTTCAGAACAATATTTAGCATTTATTTCATCTTCATCACCAGCACGACAATCTGACATAGCTTCCATGCTCTCAGAATTGGCATCCGCATTCAGGATCAATCGATACAACTATGGAACAATCATGACATGGAAATGTGGCATTTGAGTGTAACGTAGGCCTTGGCCGGCCAGTTTGGGAGTTTGAGTATCGGCATGCCACATCAAGCCGACACTGTACCGCAACTTCATCTCTTCCATCATCTCTGCTTGCCAGTGATCATTTTACAAAAGAGACCCGAAAGTCACACAAGAAAACACCAATGAAAACCGCAAAAGCAGTTGAAGATTCAATGAGCTGATCGGTATGCATTCATTCCGCAAGGAGGAGCGACCACGATTGCAAGCCACAAGCGCCGCGTAGCTCTCAGAGGATGGCATTTCGATGCCGTATTTATCAGACCGAAAGAAGGTCGCTTTGCGGGCTACAGGAGGTAGACCGGACGGTCCAGGGACCAGAAGAATTGTCAATACCTTACCTTATTGCAAGCTTGCCGGACCCCGGAGTCTGGACTGGCCTTTGAGGGTCCAACAAGTATATCAATGACGCCCAATCCAGGTCTATTCAAGTCTATGATTCAACTTTGCCAAAGAGCCTGTCTAGGCAGTCAGAATGGAGTCACAGGAGTTGATAACTGGCATTTCAAGTGTTTCTCTATCTCGGAGATTTGATGAGCGTCCTGGTGCTCGTCTCCAGCCGTTGCCGTGAGATGCCGGAAATACGCCYTGACAACTTGCCGATATCATCAAGCTCGAGATCTCATAGGTTGGCGCATGGGATCGGAAGAAGCGGCTCGCCTAAGTGTTGAACCAGGAATAGTGCCACGCGGTCTTTGTCGATATGGTCTCACGGCGTGGACGCAAGTCTGTATAGAGACATACCGAGGAGCCTGTAAAAGGTACCTGTGAGGCAATCCACGGCAGACYCTCAAACCTGGAGCATCTCTAGATGTCTACACTTTCTCGGCGGAGGGAGAAGCCTCACCGATACTTCTTCTTATTGATTACGAAGAGAGGCTTGTTATTGAAGCTTATACAGCTAGTAAGTGCTTGACTACTCCTCGGTTATCAAGACCCATGACATCGACACTGCCGGTCAAACTCAAAGTCCATGCCTGGCCTGAATAGGCAGCTGGGAAGGATGCTGTACACGTACTCTGCTCGGAAAGAACATCGTATTGACAGTGTGCGGTGTTTTCCAACTCTTACAACACCAGTTGAATACTTCCAGCTCGCTTTGAGCTCTCTGCAGTAAGGATATCTTGAGAGATGGCTTCAACTGCGACAGCTTCCTTCAAGACGGCACCTCGTACGGATGGAGTCGTTGAAGCCACGGCACCTGAGGCGGAAGGCAAGCTATCGACAGATGTTGGTCATGTCGGCTACATTGAGCGCAAGTATGGCCTAGAAGCACGTCTACAACGCGGTGTGACGTTTGAAGAATATCGTCACTGGGCAAAGATTGAACGGCAGATGGAGGTGAGTTGAGTCAATTTCACAATACTGGGTAGTAGATTGACTTGCTCTCCAGGTTGATGAGAACCGTCTGTACAATTCGGAAAGAGGCCCGAGGACTGTGAAATCGGTCATCAAAGGTSGCTTCTCCAAGGGCGTTCACCACGAGAATGCAAAGAAGGCAAACCAGATCGTGAATGAGAAAGTCGACCAAAGCTCAGAACAGAGCAGTGATATCATTCCGGATGCAGCTCCCAACGCAGGAGTGACAGAGACTGAGTGGAGAACTGCTGCTCGAGCGCTTCGGACGGCCAGTTGGGGAACCATCTTCTATGTGAGTAGGCAAATGTTGTTGCGATCATCAGAGACAGGCTGACGGTTCTTTCCTCTTACAGGTGATGACAACAGACATCCTGGGCTTTCAAAGCACACCTTTTGTCTTTTCCTCCGTGGGATTTGGTCCTGGCGCTGCACTGTACATCATTTTCGCCTTGGCAGCTGGTGCCAGCGGCTGGATGATCTGGCGAACCTTCCTAGGTCTTGACTCGTCTCGATATCCCATGCTCAGTTATGGAGATCCGTTCGTAGGCACCATTCAGACACAGAACGAGTACAACCGCTAACCCAATGCTAGCTTCTTTCGTTTGTATGGACCGAATGCTCGGCACTTCATCAACGTCACACAATCCATCCAGATGTTCTTCAGCGTGGCCGTCTTGCTACTCGGTCAATCTCAGATCTTGTATCAAATCGCTGATAACAAGATCTGCTTCGTCGCTTGTATGATTATCATCATGGTCGTTGGCATGATATCTGGTAGTATTCGCAGTCTGCAGCGGTTGGGCTGGTTGTGCAATGTGAGCGTCTGGATCAATGTCGTCAGCTTCTTCTTGATGTGGGTGTGTAAAAGTATCTCTTTTGAACCTGATACTGATCTTAACCACAGTATCGCCGCCGCATCCCGGCACGCTCCAGAGTACAGCGTTGTCAACAGCCTGACTTTGATCAAAACGCAAGGAAACATCAAGACATTTGTAGGCCCTCCTCCGATTGAATACCAACAGCAAAGCAAAAATGAATTTGCTGCCCAATTTAATGGTGTCGACTCCATGGTTTGTACGTATGAAGAAGAGTATCGACCGGGATTCATCCACTCACAGATTCTCTTAGATTCATACTCCGGCGCGGTGCTGTTCGTTGCCTTTCTAGCGGAGATGCGTCAGCCATTCGACTTCTGGAAAGGCATGATTATTGCCCAGACATTCATCTGCGTACTTTACACTGTCTTCGGCGCAGTAGTAAGCTCTCCATCCAGTAATCCTGATCATATAGACTGACACATACTCAGGTGTACAACTTCTACGGCCAATACTCCTACTCTGCCATCACGCAAGTCTTGCAACCTCACAGTGTTCAAATTGCGGGCAACGCTCTCAACCTCGTCACTGGGTTCATCGCCATCTGTGAGTAATAAATATCCCACCGTACATGGTGTATATGGTCTAACATTACATCAGTCCTCTACTTCAACATCGGTATGAAGACCGTATACCTCGAAGTCGGCCAGGAGATTCTCGGCCTCCCACCAATCATCACGAAAAAAGGCCGTATACTATGGTACCTAACGGGTCCTCTATACTGGATTCTCGCATTAGTAGTCGCGGCGTCAGTCCCCAACTTCAATGGAATCGCAAATTTCGTCGGAGGCCTATTCGGGGTGAATTTCACGTACTCGCTCCCTGGAATCATGTACGCTGGTTACAAGATCCAGTGTGGCGCGAAACTTGATGGAGAAGGCTTTGATCCTGAGACTGGTGTTACTGTTCGGCATGATCGAGGGCTTAAGAGATGGATTCGAGGATATAAGAAGACGATCGTTCCCTCTACCCTGGTTATTATGTTCACTTGTGCTGGATTGGCGTCCTCGGGAATGGGCACCTGGGCTGCTATTGAAGGTCTGAAAGCGACACTTGGGCCTGGTGGACAGATTGCTACTTCTTGGAGCTGTACTCTTCTTTCAGGATGAGGGGGATCTGGCATGTTGAGTATGCAAATGATCTTACAAATGTGGATCCTTACAATGAGTTCTTTGAAAAGCTTCTTTTCGTGCGTTCGTACATTGCCACATTCATTCTACAAAGCTCCCTTCTTCCTCAACTCTCTCCACTCATCCTCCAACATACCCATCTTGAATTCCCCCCACCATCTCCCCTGGCTGAAAATGGTATCTCTCGAGAACCCCTCTCTAGTCTATAATAACAGTCAGCACTCATCTCCAAGGAATTGGCGTAAACGATAGAGCAGAGAAGAAGGAAAACCTACAAACCCCAACCGTTCATAAAGCCTCCCAGCCCCCCGATTAAATTCAAAACATCCAATCTCCACACGATGCAACCCAACAGTCATAAACGCATACTCCAAAATCCACCCAATAGCCTCACTCCCATACCCTTTCCCCGTAAACTCGGGCAAAATATTAATCCCAATCCCCGCATGTCTATGATGTGCTTTCTGCGCCTCTCTCGAAAGCGTTATAACGCCTATAGGTTTGGATTTATCGTTTCCTGACCATTTTTCATGCGGGAGACAGATTAGGAGGCCTACGAGTGCTGCTTCGATGTATTCGCGGAATTTTTGGATTGCTGCGGTGTTTTGGGGGAGGGGGATGAAGAAGGCTGCGTTGAGGAGATTTTGGGAATTTGAGTTGAGGGTTGCTAGGAAGGGTTCGTCGGTTGTTTCTACTGCTCGGAAGATGAGTCGGGGGGTTTTCCAGAGGTTTTCGCCGGTCATGGTTTGGGTGTTGGAGATGGAGATGGAGATAGAGGGATGAGGTTGTTGGGGGGGGGTGGGGAAAGATTCTTATCGGGTTGTTTGTGGGGATTGTATTTTTCTATTCGATGGGTGACTCATGTGCCGCTGCTGCTGCCGTGGATCATGATCCTTCCCGTCGCTCCGGTTGGATGAAGCGAGGAAATACCGTCCACTTATCACTGTGATGCTGGGGGTGTGGTGCAGTTACTGTAGTGTAGGATGCGGTGGAGGAAAGTAGTTAGGGTGGTCCCGGTCGTTGAGATCGGAGATCGGAGCCATTTCACCCGGACCGAGTTCAATGACTATCATATCAACAAACGACTAGAGTAAGAATCACCGGCATGTGAAGTCGTTCAGAAGATTGTTCAATTTCATGATAACGCTCCCAGTGACAACGCCGTAAACTATGTCAAAACTTGCATGTTGTGTTCCCCACCAATAACTCCGTAGAGGGATCAGGAAACATCGCATGCGGCGGATTCCACCGTGACTATATAGTGCTCCATTGACCATTTCCAGGATTCGCGGAAGCTGTGACGGGCTTCTGCTAGAGGAGACCTTCCATAATTTCGTCGTGGTTGAGATGGTAAACAAGATCTGAGTCTGCACGATACCACCTATCTCCCCCATCGGATCGCAGGCGGAAGACAAGAACTCTCTTGTTAATGAGAGTGATACCATTTTGGCGTTCCCGCGAATCTGCGATCCACGTCTCCACCAATGCAGTATAGCAATGCGAACCCAGGGACCCTCGTAGAATTTCATCTCGCTTCGAAGGGTATTTCCAATCGAGTCGAATGGTACTGATCAGGGTGCGGTACTGGTGTTCCAGATTGGACAACCAGTTTCGGAGCGGTTTGACTGCAAAATCTGATAAATGAGGATAGTGCAGTCTGGTTTCTACTCCCGTAGGCAATGGTGGCGAGTGAGGGGCTTCTGGAGACATGTATTGAAAGATGGTGTCACCGCCATAGTACTCCAGTGCGAACGCGGCACGCATTTTGCGATTCAGCTGGAGCGCGAGCGGCGGCTTATAAGTCTCGTCGATGTAGATGACGCCATCCTCAGAAGGCTTCTCGGTGATGACGCACTCCAGAATGGAATCTTGGAGCTCCTGTGGCAGTGTTTGGACGCGCATGTTGAATCTCTCGGTGAGCACGTCTTTCAATTCTTGCTTCAAGGCGTGGATGAGAGCGTCGAGACCGTGAGGTGTCGAAACGACGTCGGCGCGTCTCAGTGCAGCGGCGACGTGTGGCAATGTAGCCATGATGAAGGACGCTTGCAATTGGTTGGTGAAGCGTGTGATGCGTGCGCGCGCGCGCGCGTAATGGGCTGAGAAGTTCGTCGATTGTGCGAGATTCCATAAACAGATGGCCTCTGCGAGCCTGGCTGTGTTATGTGACAGACGGCAGCTGATGCCAGACGGAGGTCGATGTTTGGTGTAGGTGATGCTCGGGGGAGGTGATGCTTGGTGGGGGTGGTGCTTGGTGGAGATGATGCTTGGTGGAGGTGATGAACGCAGTCAACTTGTAGACGAAAAGTTCATCCGCAATGTTAATGTTTGAGAGTGAAGTCAAAATGGAAAGAAACGCGGACCTTGGAAAGACATTCTACTAGCGCCATTTTCCATGCGACTTCCATGTTCAATGTATTACTTACCGCGTCGAATCTCATAGTCTGGGGCGCGAGACGCACACCTTGAAGCGTTCTACTTACCATGCCTCAGTCCCAGCTCGCCCGACCACCGACCGCAACCAATGGTGCGTTTGTGCTTGCAATCTCCGCGTTGCATTGCTTCAGATGTAATCTACTCGCCCAGAGCCTGCAGTTCATCACAAACCAACCTGAGGTGTGCTAATCCAGTTGCATACCGAGCGGAGGCTTGTACCCCCTGTGATGTGCACAATGTTGTCTGCAGCAAGCTGAGAGGAGATGGTGTGCTGAGTATGTCGTCCTGTATTCCCTGCCGGAGCTTCCCAACCCACTTCCACAGAGCGCGCCAGTCTCGACGAGACTCTCTATCGTGTTGGACTTTGGCTTGTTTCGCTTTCGAGAGAGMTGCACTCGTGGGGACTTCGATCGCCTGTATCCAAGACGCGATACGAAAATGACATGTTCAAAGAGCAAGAAAGTGAGATATGTGCTTGCGTGAAAAGGGAGTGTGCTACGAATTGCTGAAAGTTGGGGCAAGGAGAATGTGTGTTTGATGATGCTTCTTTCAAGATGAGGTTCTGCTGTGCAAATGCTGTTGTGACTTCGAGAGGGGAGCGGGTAATGTCTTGTGGGTGGWAGTTGTTTTGCGGTCTTGGAGTTGATTGTGCGGCTTCGTTCGAGCTGCGAATGTTGCGCGTGCAATGTCCCACCATCGAGCATTGATGATGAGAGGAGAGGAGAGATGATGCTCATGGAGATGGAGAAATGGATAGAATGATGTGGACCCCTGGCTAAGCGATCCGGAGTTCGGTCCGTCGCCGGGATCCCGATCACATGCAAAACAACAGCACTTCACGAACACTGGCATTGGCGAACAATACGTAAATGTAGCAGTCCATCCCGCTATGCTACCTCGATAACACCCCCTTCAAAATGCTCGCATTCCTCGCCTCTCTCCTAGGATTCCTCTTCATCACCACCACCCTCCTCCTCATCCGCCTCCGCTCAATTCTCCACCGCCGCAAACCCATATCCCGACCCCGAAACTCCCACCCCTCACACCTCCTAATCGTCCTCGGAAGCGGCGGCCACACAGCAGAAATGATAGCCATGCTGACCCGAGCCACAACCGACCCCAACAACACTTCGCGATTGAATTGGCAAGACTTTACACACCGCACATGGGTCATAAGCTCAGGCGACAGCATTTCCGCCCTACGAGCCCAAGAATTTGAAGAAGAAGAATCGCAACAACAATCAAAACCTTCCTACACGATCAAAACCGTCCCTCGAGCCAGAAAAATCCATCAAAGTCTCCTCTCAACTCCAATATCCTGCTTGAAATGCCTCTTCACATGTGTGAGCATTTTAACGGAGAGAGCAGAATTTCCGGATATCATCCTCTGTAATGGTCCTGCTACTGCGACGATTCTGGTCTTTACATCTGTGCTTCTACGATTCTTTAATTGGAGGGATTGTCAGAGGGAGGATAAGATGAGAACTGTTTATGTGGAATCTTGGGCACGAGTTAAGAGGTTGAGTTTAAGTGGAAGACTGCTGGAGTGGGTTGTGGATCGGTTTCTTGTGCAATGGCCTCAACTTGCAGGTGGGAGGAGGGAGTTTGGTGGAGTTTTGGTTTGATTGGGTTTCTGATTGGGGACCTCTCGTGGATCTTCCGTGATGGAAAACTACATGCTTGGTAGCTTGCGATTAAAGCAAGGAATGGAGGTATCGAAGAGGTTCAAGTTTTACCGAGACAATCCAGGTCGTAGATGCCTGTATTGTCACATAGTCCCTGTGAACCTCCCGGTTCCCTGATTCATGGACAGGTTACCCTTGCGGCATATTACGGACTCTCCCACAGCCATATTGGGTCCTGAGTTGACATCTGAAGCGACCACACCGCCACGAAGATACCAGGAGTATGCCGCGGCCGCTTGTCTGAACGGATCCAAGCTGTTTTGACGATAACAATCCCGCCATCACGGTGAAAATGAGGCTCTACACCATCCTTTGGAAAGGCTGGAAACCCTCGACGCGAGCTGCATCTCGCCCCGAGCGATGGCGCTGCTCGAATGTCGGATTTGTCGCGGAACACTTTCCATCTATTACAGCACAGCATCTGAATACACTCTGGATCGAGCAGCTTTCAAAACAACTTTTATTACGATTAAAAACCCCGAAGCTATCATACTAGGTGCAACTGCGCCGTTTTATGCCCACTACACTGCTCAATCCGTACAAAACTCCTTCAGACATTATCATCTGTATCCGACTCCATGCAAGCCCATCTGTCAACAGAAACCTTCTAACAGCCGCGCCATCAGTTATCCATCATTCATGCAGAACATTCTCATCTTCGTGCGTTGTCAACATGCTTCTTACTGCAGAAGCTCATACTCATCATGGTCCATCAGAAGATCCTCCATCTCGTACGTTCCGGGCTCAGGATAGGAAGTTGCGACAGAGGCCGCCTCCATGTTTGAGATGAACAGGCTTCCCGGATCCATTTCATTGCGTCTCTGTACCCCCTCAACGCCTTCCTCCGGCATCCACTCACCTGCCTGACCAGTACCATGTATCTGCAGCCTCACCGCAACGTCCGAGATTGGGTGATGGAAGAACACGGGCGGCGCCATCATCGTGTTGACCTGGTTGGGCACTTGCGCATGCTGCAGAGCTGGCAGCGTCAATGTCTCGGAAGCCGCCACATTCTGTTTGAAGCGGGCAAAGGTTGGATCAGCAGATGGAATCTGCATTTGGAAGCGATTGGCCATGTGCGATCCTGACTGGAACTCGAATGGACTCTGCAGTTTCGTACCGGTGGTGGTCGATTCGCCGAACTCGGGCGATGGAGCACCGGAGTAGTACCCCGAGTAGAATGGAGAGGCCGAGGCGGTTTCCTGGAACAGATCTTGCGCCTCCTCCATCTCGGTGGTGAGATCCTCGCCAGCTTCGCTCGAATCAGCCGTGGTGACGCCGAACAGGGAGTCCTCCTCTTCATCCTCCTCATCCTCCTCATCCTCTTCTTCTTCAACAACAACAACAACTGGAGCAACCCTCTTGGCACTCTTCACTGCCTTCCTATTCTTCTTCTTCTTCGGCTTCGTCGTCTTCTTCTTCATCTTCTTTGGCTGCGCAGCCTTGGCCTCATTGTCGACAACCCAACTCTGCAGCGCATCTCGGATCGTGTCGCATTCTCCATGAAACTGCACAGTCTTCACCGCACGCATGGACCGGAGCGTGTGGAATCCTGGCAACTTCAGCACATCTGGGAACATGCGCACGCCCTTTGAGTTGGTCAACCCAACAAAGTCCTCCTCGTCAATCATAATATCCAGCCGCTTCAGCTTCTCAATCTCGCCAAGCATCTTGAACGCCTTCGCGGCCTTGGCGTAAGTGGCCTTGGTGTAGAAGAAGGAAATGTGTTTCAGCTGCTCCCTCCTCTCTGGCGCCAGAGTGGCAAGGAAGATGTCGAGGTGGAAGAGGTCCGTACATACAAACGAATTGATGCTGTAGAAGACTGGCATGGCTTCGTTGAAGATCTCTTTGTTGACGCGGAGCAGTGCCTGAAAGTTAAGGGTGGAAGTCAGCAACGTCGACCAACTTAGCGCCTTGCAAGACCATTTCGGTTTCCAACGACATCCCATACGCTTCATTTCGCCATTCGCTTTACTTACGAGATGTGTGCGGAGCACTGGGCAGGTAAGAGACCCATCGTGGCGATTGCGAAATGCGAAGTTATCCCACCGCGCGCGCACGCCTGTGGGGCTGGTGTCGGTCTCCCAATCGGGAAGGTGCATCTCCTCGTCGAAGTTCTTGGTGCGCACGACAACTTCCTTCGCCGGACTGTGTCGATTGGCCTGGCGAACGGACACCCCACTCTTGGGAAGCCCAAGGCAAAAGCCATAGATTTGCAGCCGCAGCTCTGCCGGTAGTTTCAGAAACGGGAATGGGCCCTTGTTAGTATCAACAGCGGGGGAGGGAAGGTGCTTTTGAAGGAAGATCTGTGCAGCGGCAGGGCCAACGAAAAGTTCATCCCCGTCCTCGTCATCCTCGTTCTTACCTTGAAAGACCTCAAATGGCAGGTCGAAGCGACGTAGAAGAGTCGCAAATGTGCTGTTGAACTGGGAGATGATCCAGGAGCCTTGATAGCCGCGCGTGATGGAGCCCTCAACCGCGGCGTCGTTGTAGTACTTGAAGGCCTTGAGGATGTGGCGTTGAAGTTCGAGGAGTGTCAACTCTGGATGGATCGTAATGATGGCGACTGACAACTCTTCGAGCGACAGTTTGGGTTGATCCTTTGAGCGTCGGAAGCCGTTGAGGAGTGCTTTGATTTGGATGGTGAGCTCCGTGTCGGGCTGCGGCTGGGAAACCATGATGTTCATGATGTCCGGCGTGATGGAGGACGATGGATGATGGAAGGTGGAAGAAGGTGGAAGAGAAGTAATGGATGTATCCAGGCAGCGGAGCGGAATCGGCGCACTGATGACGAACGCGCGTTCATGGTAAGTAGTAAGATTGGACATGGTGAGTGAATGAGGAAGGTGGACTCTGCAATTTCCGCATCATACATCTTGCCAACGCCGAGATGCATGTATGAAGCGGGAACAGGAACAGAACATATCCAAACACGTTCTTCGAGATTCGTGGGTGCCGAATAGACTTCTGTTGTTTCCTGGTCGATCCGAATAGGAGGCACACAAGAGTTATTCAATGGGTCAATCGGTGATGCGACGAAGTGCTCATCTACGGCAGAGTCCCGGAACGCCTCGAGTTGTTTCTGTTACCAGAATCACTCGTTGGCGGACGTCATCGAACATTGAGAGTCGTCAAATCATTGAGAGATCGCCATACCAACAGCAAGTTTCTGAGGTGTCGACAAAGTGGTCAATACGATGATCCTCTCGGCAGCACGACAGCTCTACAGTGTAGCCTACATTGAGCTCTTCTGAGGTCACTCCTCAGCAAGTTTGCTTCAGCCGCTGTCTGTATGTCGAATATAAACCCATCAGTGGCGGTGGCGCTCGTCACAATCCACCCGACAGCTCTTGTGCCAATGAAGGTCGGTAGACTGCGCATACTTTCATCAATACCACAAGGTCCAGCTGGAAATTTCTCTTCTCGCTCGATGGAAACACAAATGCCACAAAGCTGTCGTGAAGGCAGAAGGACGTGTTTAGATCATTTCGACAAGTCATGGCTTATGGACGACAAGGCTGGGATTCAAAGGGTGGGAATGTCCCTCAAATACCAGCCATCCGGAACTCTGCCCAGAACCCGCCTCATTGACTATAGATCAAACACGGTCAAATTCCTACTGCTATTTGACGAGACAACGTCAGAAAGTATCGCGGCTCTGGTAGCAATGCAAGGCCTCGATTTCTCATCGAGAGATGGCAATGCAGCGATTCACAGCACCCATCGACTGGTACAAGTGTGCTTCAAAGCATAGCAAATAGGAGGCTTCACAAACATTCCAAACCAGAGCAGACGGAAACTGCATCTCCCTGGCTGTCCTCACATCGATACTACGACGACGGACAGAAGACGGAAGGAGTAATGGCCGTAATCATATTCATCTACATCTAATACATCATCATCATCATCATCAAACCCGCTTCTCGATCTGCACCGAATCATCAAACGCTTTATTGTCGTATTCCTTCCTCGCAGCGACCTCAGCCAGTCGAGCAATCTCAGGATCCTGCGGCGTAAGCGAAGCCTTCACGACGCCAGCAATAGAATCGTGGTCTCTGAACAGCCGCTCCATATCATCGAGTGATCTTCCCATTGTCTCGGGGTACAGGAAGAAGACGAGGAGTGGAATACAGCCGCCAAGCACTGCGTAGAGGATGTAGTACTGGTATCCGAGACTCTCAATCGCCACGGGCGTGATCATGAGGACGGCGAAGTTCCATAGCCAGTGGTTGGCAGTTGAGAAACTTGTCATGGGCATTCGTAATCTGGTTGGAGCAACCTCTGTCACGTAGAGATAGTTGCATCCCAGAAATCCAATCGGAACGAAGAAGTTGAAGAAGAAGACGAAGAACACGGAGCCGATCTGTGCCGACTTGTTCTCTTTGGGGAAGCTGTTGGTGATGGCCAGTGCAGTCATGCACATCGACATGCCGAATCCACTGAAGATGAACAGCTTCCTGCGTCCAAAGCGATCGATGGTGAAAAACGCAACGAACGAGCTGAGGAATTTCCAGGTCAGGCAAGCCCCGGAGAGGATTCTTGCAGTCTCCTTGTCCAGACTCAGGCCTTGTTCGAAAATGGTAGTGCTGTAAGAGGAGATGAGGTTGCTACCGCACCATTGCTGGAAGAATTGCAGGATAAGGCAGAGAGCGAAGCGGTAGAAAACTTTGTCTTCGCCCATTTTGAACAGATCCCGTTTCCGAGCGGCACTTTTGGTGGCCTCCAGTGTGACTTCAATGGCACCTATCTCGGACGAGATTTCGAAACTGTCGACTGGAGCATCCCGTAGTGTCGACAAGTTCTGGCGAGCGTTCTCCATACGACCCTTTGATGCAAGCCAGCGAGGTGATTCAGGAACCAGATAGACGGACGCAATAAGTATCAGGGAGATGATTGCTGGGATGACCAAAGGCATTCGCCATGAGAGCGATCCGGTCTTGATCCTATATCGGGCATTAGAAACATGTGGTGTCGTCCACGCATATGAGTTCGCTTACTGGAAGAAGCCAAGGTTTATCCACGCCTGCAAAACATATCCCACAGTAATGAAGAGGCCATCAATAACGACATGCTGTCCACGGTTGATTGCTCTCGAGCACTCTGACTGCCAGACGGGCACAGTTGTGCTCAGAGCTCCGACACCCAGACCAGTGATGAAACGACCAACGACGAATTGTGCCAGTCCAAAGCTCGTGCACTCCAGAACCTCGCCGATAAAGGTCAAGACAGCAGCCAGAAATACAGTCTTTCGTCGTCCAAGAATGTCACCGATGGACGCACAAGCTAAAGAACCAAATAAAGCCCCGAGTGTGCAAGTAGCGACAACCGTACCCTTGTGAGAAAGTCGTCAGCATCGTCCCAKATCTAAGGCGATCGCCAAGATAAATAATGCTTACCTGAATAGTGCTATTCGTCTGCTTTTGTGCTCCGGTGGTGTGTAGAGTGTCAATCTCGGGGAAAGTCTTGACCCAGTTCTCAATAGAAAGCAATCCTCCTACTCCCGACTGATTGTATCCAAACAKGATGAAGGAAGGCAGAGCGATCAAAAGCGTCTGCATAAGCTCCAACTGCTTACCGGTGCGACGGGGAAGCAGCATCTTGGCGGATGTTGATCGTCGTTCGCCAAGCAGAAACAAGACAATGGCCAAGAGAAGCAGGGAAAAAGGTAACTTGACCTCACGATGCAGGCCGGGCTGGCTCTGGTCATTATATATTTGTTCATTCGCCGCGTGGGTCCGTCCCGCTATCGATGCGACCACGAGGCAAGCTCGTGCCATCATGCCATCGAGAAAAAGGTCCACTGCCATTCTCCATGGGGACTGGCCGGACTGACGCTGTGGAGCAAGGTTGAAAAGACCCACGGGGACCGGGGGGTCGGGGTTTCGAGCGCTGGGGCCCGTCCAGGGGGACGACAACCACGAGGTGGTCCACTGTGAGAAGCCGATTTATTCTCGTGGATGGTGACTATAATGGAATGTCTCCGTCAATTGCCGCTTTAATGGGAAAGACCTCAAAGCCGTCCCGTATTGGCAGTAGAAGGGCATCATGTCATGCTGAATCGTTCTCCGGGAGTCGGTGAGGGCAGAAATTGCTGGCCATCGTCGGCGAAATCGGTGCGACTCTGAAAGTTTTTCTCTGGGCCTTCGTCGGCTGCCCACATCAGCTAAATTGTGTGCGTGACCACATATCGGAACGTGCCGCTCTTCCAGCGACTTCGAAGCGTTATAAATGCTGTGGGAGCGTGCGAGGAGATGGTAGCGATATCGCCGTTGGTTGCCGTACAGCCTATTTAGCGACAGAAGACCGGCCAAGACGGCATGTCGAATTGTCAGCAGGCTTGTATGTTACTCAAGGAATCGTCATGATCAACTCAATTCAATCTGTACAATCAACAGCCGGTGGTCGGTTAAGAGGAAATATCTCCGAGAATTGCGCTCGCTGTAATGGGTGTGGAACTGTGCGACCCTGATCCTTCGTATCTCGCTAAAACATATCATCATCCTCCTGCCCCTCTGTGAAGCCGTTCGCATGGCCGTTGGCATGTCCATTTGCATGACCGTTCGCATGACGCTTCCCATTCCCATTTCCATTCCCATTCATCTCGGCCTTCTGCGCCAATCGATCTCTGTCAACACCTCGCATACACTCTGCAACCAAACCCTCAAGCCCGCAGTCGCCTACCAGACCAACCAGTATCTCATCCATGACCTTCTCTTCCCTCACCAGTTCTCCGAGCATCTCAGCCCCAAGATCCTTGCGATGTTTGTAGTCAGTCTCCTTGCAACCAACCCCGAGAACCTCGGAAGGAAGAGCAAAGCCGCGCCCATCGCCATTGAAGAAATCCACGTCGAATCCGCGTTGGAGAGTATACCAGAGAGCCGTGTCGCGTAACATCTCAAGTCGATCGGCATCAACCTTTTTCCTGCCCATCTTGCGACCAAGGGAATTCCAGTCGTCGTAAATGTACATCCGCTTCCAGACCAAAGCTCGCAATACTTCAGCTCGCTCCTCACTCAAACCCGTAGCGACGGCAGCGTCGACTGCCTGTAGAGCGAGAAGAAAGTTGCCACCTTCAGGAATACCCTCCGGCCTGCTGCTGTCACTCAAGTCAATGAGTGTCAAAACCTCCACCAATTGCTCAATGGTCAGAACTCGGTGGTCGATAACCGCATTGAGTCCATTTTCCAGCAAGGTATGGTGAACCTCCAAGCCAGCATCCAGATGCGTTGAGTATCGGTTCATAACATTCAAGGTCTCCGCATCCCTGTCCAAGCTTCCGATGCGTGTTGATAGTATGTGCGCGTCGATGCGTCCTTGAATGTCAATGATGCGTAGCGCTTGAGCGATGGGATCGCTGGTAGCGACAGCCTGCACAGCGCCGCCTCGGGCAAGCTCCTGATCGTCTTCCTCCGCCGCAAGCATCGCAAGTCGACCGAGACTCAGCTCGACCTTCTTTGCCCATACTTCTTCCTCCTTCCCTCCCTCCCGCCGCAATACCGCTCCAGCATGACCAAAGTCGGATCCGGCAACGACATCGTTGATCCAGCACAGCTTTCCTCTCCATTCAGCCTTTCTCAACCAGGTCTTGAGAGCAGCAGGCCATTCCTTCTGCGCGCTTTCCAGCTTCGCTCCGATCGAACCCTCTCTGAACATGCGCTCAAAGAAAGGCTCTGACCAAACTTCTCCAAATTTGTCAAAATACGATTGAATCTGCGCTTTGAGACCTTGCAAGCCTTGCTTGGCCTTCTCGCGCTCGACAGATCCCAGGGCGGTATTCCCGGCACAATCGACGAGATACTGTTCCTCCGCGATAACCATATCCGTCAACGTTCTCATGTCCCGCCACTTCTCGGCCAGTTCCATGCCAGCAGCCGCTTGACCGACGCCGGCAAGGCTWCGAAGCGCCTCATACCGAAGATCGGAGTATCTCTTTTGAAGCGCGGCCGCATAAGCTTGATCCTGCTGCCCCGGACGCGATTTCCGCCAGTTGACAGCCTCTTGGGTTTGAAGACACAACAACTTCGCAAGTTCGGAATTTGCATGCGCAAGTTCCGCCGCGAGAGCATCGCCATTAACATCCAAATTGTTCGTCCCAAAGTAGTTTGAAGCAAATTCACGAGACAGCTCCGCGATCTGTGTCGTATAATTGATGAGCTTGTCGGTGCTCGTCCAGAATTCGGGAAGGTCTTGGTACTCCACAGGATCAGTGAGAATGCCGTCGGATAGAGGGTCTAGCAAAATGCCGTAGTCGGCAGCATTCTCGCCGCGGAACGCGAATGCAGCATCCAAGCCTCTGCACCACACGTCATTAACCTGGTTTGCAAGCTTTAGAATCTTGTCGGGGTTCTGCTGGTCGCCAGTCTTCATGTTATTTGTGAATACCTTCACGTGCGTCAGTAACTGCTCGACACGGTGTAAGCCACCAATAAAAAACTTCCGAACTGCATCCTCGTTGGAGAGTTCAGGACGATCCATGAATGGTTCTTCTTGAAACCAAAGGCAGACTTCGTCGAGCAAGGTGGCACTCCGCTTCCCTCCGCCGGTCGCCGCAACGTGCTCCTCGAAGGTGGTCCACAGCTGCTGGCCGGCGGCAGCGCGCTCAGCGTCCCACATGAGCCGCCACATGGTGCTTCTTGATAAAGATGGGTAAGATCGTCGAAGATAGCCTGCCAAAGCTCTCAGTGCTCGAACCTTGGCAGCAAGACCTTGTTCCATAGATGGGGGAGAATGCGAGATAAACGAGGTGTACTGTGGAGCAGTATCGGCGCGCAGAATCTCATCGCTAATCTGCAACGCAGCATCTTCCACATCCTGCAGAGAATGTCTTTCCTGGCCGGCGATTGAAAAGTCGAGGATGTTGTCCTGCTGCATTGTGCCATAGAACACAGCCTCTTCGATTTGGCATTTCGCGGACAGCTTGGGGCCTTCCGGCAGGGAGTTGACGTCGACACAGGAATATCTCACCAAGCCGGCGCTCCTGACGAAGGAAACACACGACGCTTGACTGCCTCCTCTGTGTACCTCAGCTGCAACATCTTGGGTGGAGAGGTCTCTGCCCTGTCGAAGAAAGATGGCCTCTTCAAATGGCTCTGGCTGGACGTAGGACGAGACGAGCTGTGCTTCTGGGCTGTCGACGATCGGCTCGCGTGTCGCGAAGAGTACTGTAGCATCCTCGAACACCACAAAAACGCTGTGCTCCGGCTTGGGCACAATCAACTTCGGCCTCCTCTGTGGTCGACCGTGATATTTTGAAACGTATTTGATGTGGTGCACAGCAACTTCAGGGCCCGAAAGAGTGAGTGCTGCTACGGCGTAGCTGTGCATACTCTTTCCGCCGACACGCAGGAGAACCAGGAGATGTAGTGGTTGGTGAGTTTCGCCACGGACYAGGGCAAGCTCTAGTCCATCTCCAGCGATTGGTTTCTCCAAGATGGCAAAGTCTAGAGCAGCCAGATTTTCCAATCTGCCCTCCAGCTCTGGAATTTCCAGCAGTCTGAGTTCGGCAACAAGTTTTTCGCGAATTTGCGCAGTGGCTTGATATTCTGATCGCCCGGTCCAGTCCAGCTCCCATGTAAGAACCTCTCCACCTTCAGTCAACGATACAGCTTGCATTTGACCTCGAGCCTTGAGCGCACGAGTATGCACCGCGGAGACATCCTTCTTGTAGTCGCTGGTCAGTAGTCCCTTGAAACTGCCAAAGAAACTTCCCGACGCTGGCTCTGTGACGCGTAAGAAGTTGACTGTGATTTTTGGCTTGCCTTGCGCGTCTCGCAGGGCGAGCTGTGCGGTTCTGCCAGAGTCCAACAACACGACGAAACCAGCGTGCTCTGCGGAAACCAGATCAACCACTCTCTCTCCCGAGTACAAACCTAGCGTGCCATCCACACTGTTGTTCTTCTCCTGAAACCGGCCAATGAATGCCTCACGGTCGATGGATTCGTAGTACACAATCTTGCCTGTTGTAGCCGAGATCATCACCAGGCCAGCATCAGTAGAGCTGACGCCGCCGCTTGGTACCAGTGCGGCAAAGGGAAGCTCTTCCCTCGCCTTGACTGAGAAAGGGACGTCAAATACCCGTGGAGTGCTGGCGGTATGCGCGTGATATTCCCAGATGATTGCCTTCTCCCGCGTCACCGCAAGCGCACGCCCATTCCGATCCAGACTACCGCGATACTCTACGCCTTCCTGGCGCAACTCCTTGGGCGTGCTGGGCAATAGCTTTGCGCTGTAGCATTTGTTCGCTGTCAAAACTGTCGCGCCATCCCCACGCATCGCCCGCTTTGTCGCTGGCTTCTTCCCGCGCACCACAACATCCATCTCGGTAGTGTTGGATACATGACGCTGATGATGGTGGAATCCATTTGCTTGTGGGGAAGCTTCCTCTTCGGCAATCGCGTCGACGTGCTCGGTGCTTACGCGTGGCTGGAACTGTTCCTGGCTGATCTTGCTACGTTTCCTCCTCGGTGCAGACGTCTTGAGGGTGTCGTTCTCGCTGGTTCGTGTTCGTCTTYGAGGGTTTGCCGATGATCGTGTGACGCGCGCCGTCTCAGGTGCTTCTGATGATTGTGACATTTCGGGCGTGTCGGGAGAATATTAGGAGAGGACGTCAGAACACACGCGATGCGGTAGGGCCACCGTGGTGATGATAAATGGCGGTCGAGTTTGTAACTTCGTCTATTGTTTACTCGAAGAAGGAACGAGCAAGTAACTTTCCGCTAACTCCAAAACTCCGTGTTTCTTCTACCGACTCGTCAAAACTCATGGGTACCGCGACTTCTAGCACAGACACTCGCTTCACATGCGACAAATGTACATCCAATAATGTATCCAGGCCTTCACCACATTGACGATATGCATCCATCACCTAACGATCATGACACGCGAGGAATGAATGGTACGCGAACAGTCCCCGATCACACGCGGTCCAACGGTTCTTACCCCCGCATCATGCTTCAATTGAAGGTAGGTACCTTACCTAGCTTCCATCTCTACGAACCTCACCCCAACATGGATGAACATTCCATGGCCTTCAGGTCCAGGCATCAAGCCCAAATGCTGATGGCCGACTTATTTGTATGCGGCACGACTTATAGAGGATAATCCCACCATGCGATCCACGACATAGACATTCTAGACACTAGAATGCTCTGGCGTGCACTCCCTCCAACGGATGATCCGCCTTTGAGATCTCTCTGTTGCTGGCGCCCTTGACTTCCGTTCAGAGACACTGTTATCTCCTCAATGATCATCGCAGACACACAGCATTCATTCTCTTGATCGGCCGTCCGTCCGCGCTGGCAAGTGCCATCGCGTGCTGACGACAATCTGAGACACCTCTTCAACAAATCAAACACGGCCAGCATGTTCTTTCCACATTCAATATGTGATTGTKGATCTCTCTCTCGGCATTGCACATACAATGCCAGACATCTTGCTCCCAAAGCCGAGCGAGAAGCAAGGCAATGGTCAAGCGCAACGTTCAAGCTCGTAGCATACAATCAGACATCATAGTAACCATGACCCTGCTGTATGCCGCGAGACCGTCGCGTGTTCTCTCCGAGTCGGTGACGTTTCGCAGCGGATGGGACGTGGCTGTATTCTCCGCGCTTGACGCACACCTTCTCGGCTTCTCTCGTTTATCCGCGCTCGGGCTGGGGTTGATGCAGCGTATCTCTTGGGAAAAAGAAAGCCGTATCGTGTCCATTTCGTGCCTTTGCTGGAAGCTGTTGTCACTTCGAAGCTTGATCGAACCGCTGCCGAGCGCGATGCAGGGCAGGGCGACACTCGAGTGGGTCTTCAGTGTTCCTTGCGGCCGTTGACTCAAGCACATCTCTGCGCTGTAGTCGCAAGCCTTTAACGCCTTCGAAGCTATCGCACTGCGTGAGCAGTGGGCTAGCTCGTTTGGTGCCTTTGCTGGAAGCTGTTGTCACTTCAAAGCTTGCTCGAACCGCTGCCGAGCGAGATGCAGGGCGACGGTCGAGTAGCCCTTGGGTGTTTCTTGCGGCCGTTGACTCAGCATTGTGCTGTAGTCGCAAGCCTTTGACACCTTCGAAGCTGTCGCACTGCGTGGGCAATGGACTGGCTCTTTTGATGTTTCCTCACACAGCCTTTGACTCAGGCACGTCGAGTGCTGCAGTCGCTGGATGTGTCGTTCTCGTGGGTCCACGCGTCGAAGCTTGGTCGAGCCACATACGAGCCGGAGGCATGTATGTGGTCAAGTAGCTCTTCGGCGTCTGTCGCACAGCCGTTGGTTGAGGCATTCGATGCTCTCGTCGCCGGCGGTGGTGATTTGGGGAGGAAGCAGCGGCGAGTTTGAAACACATGGAAGGCGCGACCGGCTACTAGCGTGATGACAAATTCGCAGCTTGTCTTGCTGAAGTGTTAGGGTTGGGGTAGCAGAGCAGCAACATCGAACCGACTCCAGCTGCAGCAAATTGTGAAAGTGGGCGATCTCATCAGTATCTTGATAGCCATCATCTATTACGAAAAACTCCCGTATACCTACTCACATCCGTAATCAGTCGTGTAGCAGCTGGATACGTTCAACCTTTTACCGCCAAAGGGCAAACAGGTTTGGTGGAAAGGAACATTATGATGGAAGTCCGTCAGAGGGTTTCCGGGAAGAAACTGAGCGCACCACCGGGATGTTCCCAATTGGCAAGCAAGGGCATCGTAACAAGTACATGTCGTAACTGGGGCTGTATGTTGCACGACGCACGTGAGGGCACTTAAGAGCCAGTTCCGCACCGCTTCTTGTTCACAGCACTCTCACTCACCAACCTCACATCAACATGGCCGCCTCCGCTAAAGTGCAACAAGCTCAGGCCTTCATCACCGAGTCGTTTGGATACAGTATCCAGGACGCAGCCCTTGTGCATGAGGCAATCGATACGACCGGATTGTGCAGGATTTACTCTACCGAAGCCAACAAACGCTTGGCTATGGTTGGCGACAAGGCTCTCGAGAGCACCATCATCTCGGCGTGGTACCCTACTGGAGCTCCAAGGGGTACGCTGCCACCCGTGCGATCCTCTATCATACCCACGAGTCACTGATCCGTTGCTCAGGTGAATGCTCTTCCCAAGTCCAGACCAGACTCCGGAATGAGAACTTGGCAGATGTCGCAGAGACGCTCGGCCTTGATCGCTACTTGATCCTCCACCCTGGGCAGCTCGGAAGAGTGAGTCGCAAGACTCTGGCCACTGGACTTGAGGCGATATTTGGCGCGATCTATCGTGATTCCGGAGAGCAGATATCAGTCGTCAGAGAAGCTATGGATTTCGTCGGCATCTGATGCTGCTACACCTCAGGTAGCGTACCCATCCTTTGTGCGGGCTAACATCGAATGTAGGCTCCACTGTCAGGTCGCATTGGCTAGTGTAGCATGGCCGCCTTTAGGCCCCTCATTGGAACACCCCCGAGGACCTCTATACAGTTCAGCAGGCTCTTGCTTCCACATCCATCGAGATGAACGGACTAGGTGTCTCATTGCAATATGAGTAGCGAGAGCCCGCTGTTCAGTATTGCAGACCTCGGGGGTGTTCCAATGAGGGGCTTAGAGGTAGCTATGCTCGACGAGCCAATATGTCAAGTAAGGGAGCACCTGCTCGTGTTAATGCTGAGCGTGAATGCAAGCAAAACACGAGCAACACACGGCTTTTCGTGCTGTGGTGAGGGTCCCTGCTGACTTCTGAATAGTCCAACAACTATCCCGGACGCAGCAGGACATGGAGAAGAGGGGAGGAGGACGAGGAGGAGGAGAGAGAAAAGAGATTGAGAGGAGAAAGATGAAGAGGAGAGCACTGACCGAAGTCAATCATTTTGTGGGGTGAGAAAAGTGGTTCAACACACTTGAGTCTAGACCTTGAATGCAACAGATGGGTCGTCGCATTGTCCTTTTCCTTCACCTCGCCCACCAATGCAGTGATAGTGTTGAAGAGAGGCAACGATGCGCGAAAGATCGTCGTTGTTGATGCTTTCCCGTCGTGTTCGGCTCGGAATCTGCCGTCCCTTCCTAGAGATGCCAGGTTGCGCTTATACTTTTCCCATGCGACCTCACCTCATACAATACCGCACTCCCAGGACAGTATCTCTCGTGCTGCTCATCATCGGGAAACCTTGCGGCTATTGTTGTTGAATTTGCCCAAGCCGTTCTGCCAAGAAGATCAAGATGCCGTCGGCGGGCATCGGCCACAACCCCACCAAAGCGGCGATGGAATGCGAAAGGGCGTCAAACTATTACTCATCCCGTCGTAAAATGGCGTAAAAATGGCAGTGGGGGTCCCCATCTTTAAGCCATTCATTTGCCCCGGAAAAGATTTTCTTTCCCAGTCCTTGTATCGACCTCCATGCACATTGGGTGAAACGAATCCAGGAAATATCATTCGTCCGCTACAAACAAGCAGCAGCGTATGAAATTCGGGGCCAAAGGCAGCACGCCAGGATTATATACTTCAAGCAGCGGCTCTTCCGTAACCACTGAACACCCCTCCACGGCTCTCAAAACGGAGCCATGGCGTCCTTCCGATTCACCGGAGTCCACGTCCCAGGAATTACCATCGGGTCAGGCTGGAATCCATGAAGTGTCTCACGTCAAGAATGAAGAACGCCACTCACTGTCGGATACCATCGACTCCAACAATGTCGACGGTGGAGATGCCCAACTCAGCCATACCAAGTCCCGCGTGAGCGTTGCTCCTGATGGTACCATTTATCCAGAAGGCGGGCTCCGTGCCTGGCTCGTCGTCTTTGGGTCTTTCTGTGGTCTCGTAGCCGCACTTGGCTTGATGAACACAATTGGAGTCTATCAAGGTCAGTCGTGCAGAACAATGCCTCGTAGTAGGAAAAGCACTCACATGCAGCAGCGTACTGGCAGGAAAATCAGCTTTCAGACAAGAGCGAGTCAACGATCGGATGGGTAATCTCCATTTACGTGTTTCTCTCCTTCGGCGGAGGACTCATCGTAGGACCTGTCTTTGATGTGTACGGCCCTCGTTGGCTCCTGGCTGGCGGCACGGTCCTCCTAATGTTGTGTATATTCCTGCTGGGTGTCTGCACCCAGTATTGGCACTTTGTCATCGTTTTTGGCATCCTTGGTGGCACGGGCACGTCGCTCATCTTCACCCCTACAATCTCTGCCATAGGACACTTCTTCTATGTTAAAAGAGGCACAGCGACTGGAATGGCGGCAGCCGGAGGAGCAGTGGGCGGTGTCATCTTCCCGTTGATGCTGCAGAGCCTTTTTGACCGCGGAGTCGGATTTGGATGGGCCACTCGTGAGTATCATGCTCCTTCTCATCAGAACCGCTTTGCTAACCAACCATTACCAACAGGCATTCAAGGCTTCATATTTCTTGGCCTGCTCATCGTCTCGAACCTGCTTGTGCGATCCCGACTGCCGCCGAAGCCGGGACAGTCAATTCTTCCCGATTTTCGCATCTTTAGATACAAGGACTTTGCGCTGGTCACAGTCGGATCTTTCTTCATGGAATGGGGATTATTTGCGCCCATCTCGTACGTCACAGCCTATGCTCTCAGCACCAATGGAGCCGTCAGCACGACCTTTGCCTATCAGATCATTGCGATCCTCAACGCATTCTCCGTGCTAGGTAGATGGCTGCCGGGCTACTTTGCCGACAAGATTGGTCGCTACAATTGTATGCTTGCCGCTCTGATCATCTGCATGCTATCCGTCTTGGGACTGTGGCTCCCGGCAGCCGTGCTCTCTAGTCGAGCAGACCACGAGGCGAACAACAACACGATCTTCGGCTTGCTGGTCACCTTTTGCATCCTCTTCGGATTCGGTTCTGGGAGTAATATCAGCCTGACGCCTGTTTGTGTCGGTATGCTCTGCGATACTGAGGAGTATGGGAGGTACTACGCCACTTGCTACACCATGGTTGCGATCGGGACCTTGACTGGTATTCCAATCGCTGGAGCATTGATCGAAGCTTGTGATGGAGCGTACTGGGGCGTCGCTACGTTTACTGGAGTTTGCTACATGGTGTCGTTTGTGGCGTACGCCGCGGTGCGAGTCATGAAGGTCGGCGTCGGCTTGRAAGCAGTGTACTGAGAGGAACATACGGTCTGTTCTGAGAGAAGTAAAAGAGGTTGAAGCAGGATTGAGGTATGCAGTCCCGGCGGTGGGATGCAGATGGAGCTGGCAAGGAGCAGAAGGAGATGAGGCGAGGAATCGAGGAGGTATGTTCGTTCTTGTTCTTGATGTCGTCCGTCTGTCACTCGCGGACCAGCTCGCCGTCAGCGCCATAGCAGTCTCTACCTTGTTGCAAGGCATCAATAGACGCGACAGCTTTTGTATGTCCTCCTTTTCTTTGTCCTGCGGCGCTGAACAAACGGTAGTACTGAGGATGCCATTAATCATTCTCTCTTTCATTCTACCTCTCCGCAAGATATCCAGTGTCTATAACTCGAAGATCTCTTGTTAGTTATATCAGGCGACAACACGCCCGCGTCTCTCGTGTATCGCTTTTTTCTGTTTCTAGTTGCTTCCATTGAGGCATCCACATATATGCGGCCATGCTCCATCATTGGCTGGTGTTCTACCACTGCAAGGCTTCTTGCTATGGATAGCACACGCTCCAAGCGCTTCGAGTGTGCGACTCGTCGACCTTGGTGCCATCCATTCCACCGTTGGGACATTGCTCTCGCTCGATACGCTTCGCTCAGGGGTTCTCGTCGCAGGGAAACGTACCTAGACCTGGAGATAGCGGTTCGAGTCAACACTCGATAGATGGTTAGTTGATTGACTGCAAGGGTGCCGTCGTTTGCATCTCTCCCGCGGTCACCCCCCCTCCCGCTAGCACCAGCTAGCGTACTTTCGCCCGCACAACAAAACGAGAAACGAACTGCCATTCATTCTCCTCGAAACATCGTTTGAAAGCTTCCTTCTTGCAACCCTAGTTCCAAGAAATCAAACCAACAACACAACCCGCCCATCAAGCATCCAGCAACGCAATGGCCGGACACACTGCTCTCCTCCGCCGCAAGGCGCCGACTGATTTCGATGATCAGTCACAACTCACCACCGGCGGGCAACGCAAACGACAGAAGTTGAGCCACTCGGAAGGTGGCAGCACCTACGCCGTCTCGCTGTACGAGGCGGAATACCAGCTGAGCGACGAGAAGCTCACCGAAGCGGAGACGATTCGCAAGACGCGCGAGATGATCTGGCGCGCCAAGCAGACGGCGGTCAAGGATAGAAAGGTATGCTTCCACCTCGACCTCGCACAGAATCTAGCTGACCACGCCGGATAGATCGCCGCCCTCCTGAGTGCCAACAGCAAACTGGCCTCAGAGAACACTGTGCTCCGCACCGGAATTGCCGCGAAGAGGCTGTGCGCGGCGCAACGAAAGCGCACATCCCAACTCAACGCACAACGCGATGCACTCGTGTTCGAGGCGCGGCTCAGGGACGATAACAGAGTCGCGCACATTCGGTACCTGCGACAACTCATGGCGGGCCACAAGGGCAGCGTGATCTCGCTTGAGGCCGAGGTCAAGTCTCTGCGCGCAGAGATATCACAGGCTGAGGAAGAAACACGACAGCCCAAGGCCACCACGCCGCCTACGGCGTACACCCAGACTCCCTCGACTTCTGCAAGCTCTTTCCGCGCGGGAGCAACATGGTCCGCGGGCACCACGCCAATGGAGTACGATCAGACTCCATTGACCCCTCCACATTCTCCCGAGGTGGAGATGGTGGATGCTCAGGACTCGTCGGGGTCCTGGATGAGCTCACCGACGCCGTCCGCAAGGGGAACACAGTTCCCACCGTCCAACATGAGCGCGCAGCTCCCACCATCCTCCCAGGGAATTCGCATCCAAGGCCTTGCTGCGTCGAGGTTTGCGCCTCCGCAAGCATCACAGGATGATGTCACCATGGGTGACGATCCGTCGCCCTCGCCGGTAGCTGGCACAAACAATCCCGTCCAAGCTACGACTGGCCACCCTGCAGCGCCATCGAACCCTGTGCCACAAGGCACTGGTGGTTTCAAGGAGAAAATGGCCGCGCAGTCGGCCGCAATGCCTCCGGCGAACGCCCCGAAGAATGCTCCCACTGCGCCAAATCCCGTCCAGCGGGCTGACGGCAGACCGCCAGGTGCGCAGAAACTGTTCCCTGCCCGTGCGAAGCCTGATATCTTCACGCCGAAGCGTCCGTCGGCCTTGGCGCAGGTTACGTCGTCGGCGTCGATGAGCGCCGCTGGCAGCTCTCCGTCGTCGACTCGGCCAGCTGGCGCGAATACTGGCGCTCCAGCAGCAGCAGGCCATACTGCACACACGAAGGCACCAGCCGCCGCGCAACCCTTCTCGAGCCAAATGACGCCGCCGAACCCAGGCCTTTTCTCCCCGGTGAGCAACGTCTCTGTCACGAGTCCTAGTTCCCAGGGGGCCGCGTCTACCACCAGCCTCAGCACGTCCCAGGCGAAGCCGGGAACATTTGGAGTATCGAGCCAGCGCGCGCCTGCTCCTCAAAATACCGCCAATAATGCCCAATCGCCACAATTTGGTGCTACACCCACGCCGGCCACCAATTGGGCACCCAGCGTGAAACCAGGGACCTTTGGACTGTCGAGCAAGCCCGCTCCTGTCCCCCAGAGCACCGTCAATAGTGCTCAATCATCACAGCCTGGTGCTACATCCGCACCAGCCACCAATTGGGCGCCCAGCGCAAAACCAGGTACCTTTGGAGTATCTAACAAGCGCGCTCCTCCCCCGTACGACCCCAGCGCCCCATCAGAACAAAGACGGTAGGCAAGGGAAGTCGGGATGCTGTGATTTTGGGGAGCGAGAGCGCCGCTGAGGAGAAGAAGCCGACAGAACATCAACATCACCACCAGACTGCTACTGTGGAAAGCGATAGAGATATCCCCACCGCAGAGCAGATCTGGAAGAAGACGCAGCTATACTCACAAACACACCACCACCCACCAAAAACAACAAAAAACAACAACAACAAGACGCCTGACGCGATAGGTCGAGATCTCCATCTCCCCGCCGAAGAGCCGATTCTGGAAACTCCCCAAGCGTTCCTTACCAACAAACAAGAAGACAATGGAGGAAAGGAAGCCAGGATTGCTGCTACTGCTGCTGCTATGGGTTGAGATTTTGAATCTCCCCGCTGCACAGCAGTTATGCGCATACTGGAGGAATGCAAGGGAAGACGGGATGATGGAGCTTGTTGATCTCGGTAGTTCTTTAACAAGAACGGCCTCGAGAACCACGCCCACTACAGCCTAACAACAAAAAGGAAAGGATTGGAGGAAGGAGCTTGTAGATCTCGGTAGTTCTAACGAACGGCCTAGAGAACCACGCCCACTATACTCTAACAACAGGACAAGGAGGAAAGGATTGGAGGAAGGGAGCTTGTTGATCTCGGTAGTTCTACAACGAACGGCCTGAGAACCACGCCCACAACATCCTAACAAACAACAGCAAGGAAAGGATAGGAGGAAGGAAGCTTGTCGATCTCGGTAGTTCCACGACGAACGGCCTCGAGAACCACGCCCACTACAACCCAACAACAGGAAGGAAAGGATTGAAGGAAGGGAGGTTGTTGATCTCGGTAGCTCTACAAAAAGAACGGCCTCGAGAACCAAGCTCACAAAGATTAGCTCAATGTGGGGAGGGAAGGGTGGGAGGGATTTCAATTGTTTAGAGGAGAGTCGACGGGTATACTGTACAAAGCATATCATATCAAAGCAGCAGGAAATTACACAAAACAGCGCTCTTATCATTGAACCACATACCATATACCACCGTAGTAGTAGTATATGCCGAACCTCCCCTTCTATATCATCCCTTCAGTTCGATTCAGTTCAATTCAATTCAGAAATATCTAGTAAACCCCAGGCTACAATTCCGCCCGTCCGTCCGTCCGTCCGTCCGTCCACCCATCGAAACTCCCCTATCGCCGCTCTGAACAAGACATGAAGAAGAGCTCATGGCGCGATGAATAGTTACTGATGAAATTTGACGGCAGAATCCATCTATTCAACAATGTGATTTTCTATAGTTGAGACGCTGGGTTGTTTTTGAGGCAAAAGAGAGTCGGGATGTCGAGGACGCGGTGAAGGAAGATATACCTTATCTGCTTGCTTGCTTGCTTGCTTGCAGGCCAAGTCGTGCTATTTGATGCGACAAGTCCGGCGCGAGATGGATGTAGCTCACTTGCTTTTGGATTGAAGGGAAGCTAGAAGAGGAGATGGGATGGCGACTTGGTCACTTTCTTTKTCTCTTCTCCATGCTGCTTGCCATACATCTCCGAGGAGGAGGATGTGTGACTGCTGCTTGTGCTGGTCATGTTAGAGTACTCTAGCTGGCTGGCGGATCTTTCGAAAAGCTCTTCGGTACGTTCACCACCTACAGCTTATTTGATTCTCAGGAATAGATAAGAACACGAGAAGGAAATCATTTCTAAAATCAGACGTTTCAACCTCACGAGTCAACTTTCATCTCACAAGGCTCTATCTATCGTATCGAAAGTGCTTCTCCAATCAACTACATCAATACACAATCCWCGTGGGCATTTTTTGGCTTCCATGCATGCCACCCATGATTCCAATCCCGATACGCGTCCCTCGTCTGCCCCAAAGCATAACTCTGCTTCCCCGGCCCGCGAGTCAAGTCCTCGAAGTGATGCTCCGACGCGGTAACTCCATACTTCATCTCCCAGCGTTTGTTGTTCAAGATTTTCCACTTTCGTGCGACGATGCCGACGTTGGCGTCCTTGTCATATTTGTCGAATAACTCCAGATCCAAGGCTTGCTGAAGGACATTCGCTAGGGGGTGCTGAGGACACAGACAGTTGAATTCTTGGAGAGTTGGTTCCACGATGCCCAGGTAGATGATTGCGAGTTGGAGGACTTGATAGTTGAAATTTGCTGGTCCCTCCTTTGTCTGATCTCTGACCTGTTCTTCCCACCTCTCCCAAGGCGGATTTCTGAGTTGCTCCATGAGCGGGCAAAGTCCTGGCCAGCGGAACTGCTGAGCTTGAATGCCGCACCGAAGCAGGGAAGGGATGAATGTATTCCAAATGTCGATTAGGTTGGAAAAGTCCAGGTCGACCTTTTGGAAAGGGTAGCCCGGCTTGTTGTTGACAATGGTGAGGCTCTTGATGCGCCGCACATTCTCCACTCCCAGACGAGAGAGGGTGTTGATACAGCGGTTGTAGCCTGCAGGTTGCGCCAACTTCCTCGGCGAAACATCGACGACGATATCGACACGGGCGAGAAAGATGGGCATGCAATGCTTGCGCAACTTGGTGCAAACCATCATGAAGGCGGGCGTGCGGCCGAGATTGACGCTGTTGTGGGGACGAGTGAGGATGTGTTTCTTGAGGAGATGAGACCGCCGGATTTCCTCCGTCATGTCGACGAATAGGTATTCGAAGGTTTGATCGAAGATTTCGTTGGGGCAAGTGAGGAATTTGGATGGCTTGCGGGTCCTTCTGATACATGGTCAGGTCAGGTCAGTGTCTTCCAATTGGTAAGTCTGTTGTATGTGGGGAGGGAAGGGGAAGGCGTACCGAGGTGCAGTGGAAGAACGACCCGATGATGGGGCAGGTGCCATTGACTCTTTTGCCATGGATATGGCAGATATGAGGAGGGCGGAAGAACGGAGGGGAGGTTTTATGGATGGCCAGGTTTGCCATGGCAGGAAACATCAACAACATTTACTCGTCTGCCTTTGTCATGGTCGGGGACGAGAACGCATTCCATCCTCATTGATGAAAGACATGCCCAGCAAAGAAAGACATGGAAGAGAATGTCATGTACCCCAGATAAGGTAGCTGGTGGAATTGCGATGGTATGTGAGCGACAAGCATCCATCCATGAGGTACTTCCATGAGCTCGGCGAGACCCAAGCGTAGTAGGTAGGGTTAGTTGCTAGATGTACCATTGTTGTTGTTCCCCATGGGTAAGGTAGTATCTGTAGCCTGCTGGGACACATTCCGGGCAATGGAGCTGTTGGCTTGGAATCCCATAAGATACCTGAGCAGAGTGGGATGGGCATACTTGTCCCGCACTTTGATAGGAGTAGGTCCACCGCCAGACGCGTCCTGCCACGACTTGGCCTGGCTGATGAACGACATCTCACCTACGTTCTCAAGGCGGAGGTGAAGGAGGGATCCGATAAGTTTCTCGCTCCGTAGCTGAATCCCCGCGTCGGTTTGACGGCATTGAAACGGACTTCACTATGGGCCTAAGGTAGTACCCACCGCAACACACACTCTCTCGGGCGGGAAGGACGTTGGGATTGAGGTCACTGGCCATGCCTTTCTTGCCGAGTCGGCGGTAACGGTGAGCAGCGATGGAATGCATCTTGCCTCTCAGCCGACAAGGAAAGACAATCCACAATGAGGTAGGTCCATTTAATCTGGAATACTGACCTGCTCCTTGGCCTAATGCACCCTTCCATCCTGTATCTTCGCTTCGCATAGCTCTTCTCCCCGGGTATCATATCGTCTCATCTCGTCTCTCACGGCGACTTATCCACCACCTCCTTGGTCTTATCATACGCCCTCCTCCATATCCTGCTCACGCCCTCCTCCACCCTCTCACCGACCCCTCTCCAATCCATTTCCTGCACTTTCCGCACATTTCCCTCCAATTCCGCATTCCACCGATCCTTAGCCGTCTCCCAGAGTCCCGCGTCGATAACCCGTGCTGTAGGTGGGGGGAGAGCGGGTTGGGGCTCGACAATGTTGTTGAGGAGGTGGGATTGTTGGCGCAATAGGACGGATTGGTAGCTGCGATTGCGCGTGTGCAGGGAGGCGGAGAGGTAGAGTAGGGTGGCTGTTAGCGTGAAGCCGCCGAGCTGGATGGAATGTCAATGTGAGTTATTCTCCTCGTCCGATTGATGGATCATACATACCAAGCCCGTGGTGAAGCCCATGTTCGTCGTAGGTTGTTGTGGTGATGTTGGAATAGCTCCAGGACATGAGCTCCAGGGTTGTGCTGGACGGACATGGTCGATCAGTTCGGCATTGGGACCGACTTTCCGTCGCCTCACTTCACCTCTCAATTCCATCTCCAATTCCATCCCATCTGTCAACCACATTAATCTTCTCAACATGGCCGGCGGAGCGGTCAAATACCGCCATCTGTCGCGTGATTCGGCCCATCGACGTGCCCTCCTCCGCAATCTCGTCACCTCGCTCATCGAACACGAATCCATCCAAACGACATGGCCCAAAGCCAAGGAAGCCCAGCGCTGGGCCGAGAAACTCATCACCATGGGCAAGAAGAACACCGAGGCCAGTCGACAAAAAGCCCAGGGTATGATCTTTGTAAGAGTCCTGTCCTCCCCTCTATCATCCATCCCCACCTATTAATCCCTTCCCTCCCAGACCAACGGCGGCGTAGCATTGAGCAAAGTTTTCGGCGACCTTGCCACACGATACGCATCCCGACCCGGTGGCTACACCCGCGTCCTCCGCATCGAACCCGCCAAGGAGGATCAAGCACCCTCGGCCATTTTAGAATTGGTGGATGGACCGAAGGATATGCGCATGGCCCTTACAGCAAAGACCATTGCGAATCTACGTGCAAAGGCCGAGGAGAGGGGCGAGACGGAGATGAGGATCAATGATATGACGGCCCATAATGTGCAAAAGGTCACACGGTTTAGGGAGGGTGGGGAGGAGGCATTGGAGGCCATGGTGCAGAAGTTTGAGGCTTTGTTGGAAGAGGACGATGAGGGGGTGGAAGAGCTGCCGAAGAAGAAACATGTCTATCCCAAACAGGAGAGATCACGGGGATAGAGGGGATGACGGATGATGGATGCTAGCAGAGGGAGACATGCACATGATACCCCGTGGGTATCGTATCACATACCGACAGAATTCGGGAGGAAGAGCAGGAAACCGCTGGTCTCCCGCCCACCTGCTGCAGGGATGATGTATTGCCGGACCGGCTCACAATGCCCACCTCTTGGATGTAAGAGAGAGGTCAACACGAACACGGCAATGGCACAGAAGCCGCAAGCTGCCCGCCCGAGATGATGACATCTTGTGGCGCTGTATATCATTGTATATACCTATACAACACCCTCCGAGAGACCTTGGCTGAATCTTCGGAGCAGCATATTCTCCTCCCGACAGCGACGAATTGAAACAAACACCCTTCGCCCCATCCGATCATACGTAAAGACCCCCTCCTCCACGCCAGTAAATGCGAAATACTTCTCAAGAGGTAATTGATGTGCAAGGTCTCCACCTAACGAGTGTGCATTTGGAGGCTTGTATTTGGTACTGGCGATGCTGGCATCACCTCTCTCCATAGTCTCCTTTGAAGTGCACTGCTCTCGACGGAGAAGATCATACTGTTGAAACCCCTCGAATATCCTAACCGATCACCCTTGTCGATTCTTGGGGAAGATAGGCATCAAGCACCAAGAGCCTTCTACTCGCAAGCAAGTAATGTCGAGGAAGATCTCCTTGAGAAATGACTGCTTGCGCTTCCTTCTCCTGCAGGAGATTATGGAAAGCCGGCCTTCCCTTCTTGCGTGGAGACGGATGTCTCGCAGTGTTTACAAGCTGAAGAACGCCTGGGCAAGGAATGTGTGGCTCAAGAACACGGGCATTCAACATACACTCCGCGCACAAACGGGACGGCATTGGTATCTAAATCCTATCAAGATGAGAGAGCCGCTCATTGGAGCTGCTTAAATAGTTGGAAAAGTTCGGTTTCGGAGTACTCGGCTACATCAACGGCGGCTTCGTCGCCGCTCCCTCCGCTGCCACCACCACCACCACCACCACCATCATATGCTCGTCGCTTGGATCCGTGGGGGAATTTCGACGGATTACCTTATTCCTTGCGAGATGCATCTTGCAACGCCCATTAGTTGTCTTCACGCAAAAGAAACGCCTTAGAGCGCCTTTTTAGTGGTCGAGAGCGTGGCAGTGATCAAACGGCGCGCTGAAGACAGAATACCTCCTGAGTCGCACGCATTATTGGCGCGCATTGTGCGGAATCAGCGCGTCTGTAGCTGCAATGGCCAACGCCAAGAAATCCGACAGTGACGTRGCCGTCGAGATCCCCGCCAGCAAGCCAAACACCACTCCCGCAGAAGACGAGGACGAGGAGGAAGACTACTACGAGGTGGAGAAGATTTTCGGCCACAGGACCGTGAAGGGTGAGATTGAATATCGCGTCAAGTGGCTCGGCTACGTTGGTGACGAGGAGAAGACGTGGGAGCCAAAACTTAACGTGTACGACTCCCATCGCCACTCCCAGATATGCAACATGTGCAATGCTAATCGACAGCAGTGTTTCCGCTGCCGAAGCTCTCCAAGCGTACCACGCCCAAATTGGCGGCGTGCCACACCCGTCCGGCTCCTCCCTGGAAGATCCACTTATCATCGTGGACGAGCCCGAGAAGTGAGAATAACGTCGTCGTCATCAAAGAGAAGAAGAACTACAAGAAGTTCTCGAGGGTCTCGCTCTGCGGGGAGATTCCCATTAATCCTTACGCGTGAATGAATTGAATTGGATTGGATTGGATTGCAATAGGAGTCCTGATCAAAATCCATCCGAGCCGATGAAGCTCACTTCAGACCACTAGCAACATCATCGACATTAACATCAATTCTTGGATCCCCGTCGGCTCGAGGGTATCGCCGAGCTGCTTAGTCCTTGCGAGAAGCACGCAACAGCGCCGCGTCATTCACCTACACAAAACCTTTGTTTCRCGCTAGACAGCAGGACATCATCCGCCTACAGCTGTAGGCGCGGCTCTCGAATACGTTGAATGGGCGCTCTGTATACAAGCAGGACGATACTACTACCACGATCAGATTGGGAATAGGGAGCGGCGATTGTCGCTGCTTAAATAGTTTCGAAGTTTGAATTCGGAGCGAAGAATAACAACAACAACAACAACGACAGATGTCAACCATCACCACCACCACCACTACACTGGAGCGCGCGCGATCCGTTGAAGTTTATCGTCCTGTTGGACGTAAGCAGGAGCCGAGGAAATGACCTGCGAGRGGCTATTACTAGCCTGCGTGAACGACGCRGGTTGAAGAGGCTGCGATCAAGACAGCGCAACGTCGGTGACAGAAGACGACTCGAGAGTTTCAACCACGACCAGTCCAGCGATCTCCACCATCACTAACAACGATCCCGGTCGGATCGAGTCTCGATAACATCGCCGAAGTATTTCCCTTTGCGGGAGGCATGCCATACCGCCCTGTCTCTTCACGCAAATGTGACCCCCTGGCCACCGCCTGGTAGCAGAGACGTCTCTTAGTCTCGAGGACGTCAAACATGCTCTCCCCGCCTTAGTAGGACAGCATTACCATCGCCAGCGCCGTGGGACCTGAGAGTAGCCATATTAGCTGTTTAAATAGCTCCGAAGTTCGAGTTCGAAGCTCGCAGAAACAACAGCAACGACAGCAGCAGCAGCATCATCATCATCATCATGGTCACGAGGGCCGGCGGTCGGCTGGTACGGCATGTGAACAACGCGTAGAATTACAATTCCGATTCGTAGGACCGCACTGCTGTGTGTCTTCACGCAACGTAGAGTTGGCGGCCGGAATCTTTACGCTCGTCTCCAACGAGAGATGGCGTGAAGGGTTCGAAGGGAGAGTCTGTGTCGCTGCTGCTTTACGATGGTCTTGCGAATGCTGTTGTCGTTGAGAGGATATTCAAACCCATCGATGCCGAGAGAAGGCATGATGCAGACAAGGTGGATCACCTGTGTTAGTGCGGCCTAAGCTTGACTTGTAGCGGCGGTCAATCTTTAGCAAGACTCATCAAGTGAAGTGGAAGCCATCCATGGACGGGCTCTGTCATCAGTCATCCATCAGTCGTCAGCGACACGGTTACTTTGAAATTCAGTCCAGATCTGGATGGACGTGCCGCGGCGCCATCCGAGATCGGAGGCCGGGCCAGTGTACTTGTTAGTATAGTTAACTTGGTTAGTAGTGGTTAGTTAGTTGGTTAATGGTTGGTGTGGTTAGCTTTTAATAGCCTGTTAGTTATAGTTGGTTAGAGGGTAGTTAGTTACCGGTAACTAATAGGGAACGCTTCCGATTAGCTCTATTTAGTACGGAGGTCCGTATTATCTTTATTCCGGCCTTCTTAAGTAAGTAATTGTTATTTATATTATTATTAATTTAATGCTATTTAGCGGCTAGCCGGTTCTAAGTAAGGGCGTTACTAATTAAGTAACTCTTTACCCTCTAAACGATAGATA